>NC_086444.1:640736751-641049668 GCF_028390025.1 Pseudophryne corroboree
CTGGATTACGTACTCTAACCGTACGTGCGCCCTGACGTAGGCGCATGATCTCCAAAGAAGCGGCAGAGGTCCTGCCCGGTTCGTCGAAGATTCTTCGAAAAATTGGCCACGAAGTCTGAATAATTAGAAAGGATGGGATCTGCTCTCTCCCACGAAGGTGAAGCCCATTACAACGCTTGCCCAGAGAGCAGAGAAATTATGTAGGCTATTTTGGTTCGTGCTGAAGGGAAATTGGCCAACTGGAGTTCAAATTGAATTTCGCACTGGTTAAGAAACCCGCGACATAGTTTTGGATTCCCATTGAACTTACTGGGTGATGGCAAATGTGTGTGGAAGTGGGATTGGTGCAGAAGGAGGTGGGGCCGGAGGCGCTATTGTAGGAGCAGCCGTAACAACTTGAGGGGCCGACATGGCAACACAGAGGGAATCGAGGCGGTCAGACATATTCTGCATAAACTGCACAATTTGAGATTGTGTGGCCTCCTGCTTACTCAAACGGGACCAAATATCCACGGTAGAATCACCTCCTGAGGCCTGATCACCCGTCGGATCCATGAGGCCAGTGCTTACTGTCACACTCGGCTGGTTTTGAGGATCCGGCAGCTGAGACTTGCTCAAGAAAGTACTTGTCTGCGGATGAAGAAGACATGGGGGCTGGATATAGTTCCTTCTCATGGGACAGGGATCAATGGAGCTATGAGTCAGTGGGTAGTAGTTCTTGAGAACGAGACTGAGGGAAAGAACTGTGGCTTGTGAACGTTGACTTAAAGACGAGGTTTGAAGACAAAAGAACTGAGGACTGTGACTTGAAAAGACGAGACTGTAGATAATGAACTGCGGACTGTGGATGGTGGTTTAAAGATGTGGCTGGAGATATAGAACTGCGGACTGTGGCTTGAAGGATGAGACTGTAGATAATAAACTGCGGACTGTGGATGATGGTTTTAAAGACGTGGCTGGAGACAAAGAACTGCGGACTGTGGCTTGAAGGATGAGACTCTAGATAATGAACTATTGACTGTGGCTTGAAAGACGAGACTGTAGACAATGAACTGTGGACTGTGGCTTGAAAGGTGAGGCGGAAAGCCCAAGACCGTCCGTGCCCTAAGGCTCTTACTGGACCGGGGTTTCCTGGAGCGCTTCCACAGGCAGCAGTAGGTTAGGCACGGCAGGGCTGCAGCAGCGACTGAGAATCGGCTAAGCAGAGTTAGGAGTAACCAGAACACGGCAAGAATCCTGGGAGCACAGGGCTAAAGCACCTACAACAGGGTTGTAACTTGAAGCACTGGCCTCCCTGCAATAAACCAACCCCCTTTTATGGAGAACTCTCCCTGGATTGGCTGGAAGAAGCAGGAAGCCTGCACTATGCTTCAAAACTTGGTCTCAAACATGACGGCACCCAGTAAGGCAGACCTCCCTGCATAGCCACACAGCTCACTGCCCCTGGTCACCTAGCAACCATCCCGGCAAGAGAGACCCGCTGTAGCGGCGCCCCGCTGCCACGAGCGGAACCCCCACTGCCGCCTACCGATGCACCTGGACCCGGCGCGGCAGCCCTCCTCCGCCGCTGCCCACACGCCACCTGTACAGCAAGCCCCGCGGCCCAGGCGTACTGGTAAGAACCCAGACGCTGACACTTCGGAAGAAACTGCTGACATGTCCAGAGCTCAGCTCTAACTTCGTGGAAGATCAAGTAAGGGCTTTTACAGGATAAAGCCCCCCAATTCGGATGCGCTTCTAGCAGAAGCTAAGGCCAACAACATACCCGCCTTTCATTTTAGAAAGGCGCCGTAGGCGGTACAAAGGGAGGTTGGATGTGCAGAACTCCCTTCAAAAAAGTCTGAACCTCAGGGTGGGCAGACAATTGTTTCTGGAAGAAAATGGATAGGGCCGAAATCTGGACCTTCACAGATCCCAACCTGAGGCCCATATCCACACCTGCCTGCAGGAAGAGGAGAAAACGTCCGAGTTGAAACTCCACCATAGGAAACTTCTTGGATTCACACCAAGAGACATATTTCTTCCAAATATGATGGTAATGTTTAGACGTTACCCCTTTCCTAGCCTGTATCAGGGTAGGAATGACCTTCTTCGGAATGCCCTTCCGAGCAAGAATCAGATGCTCAACTTCCATGCCGTCAAACGTAGCCGCGGTAAGTCTTGATAGGTGAAAGGCCCCTGCTTCAGCAGGTCCCCCCGAAGAGGAAGAGGCCTCTGTTCTTTTTGCAGTAGATTCAGAAGGTCCGCGTACCAAGCCCTTCTCGGCCAGTCTAGAGCAATGAGGATCGCTCGAACCCTTGTTCTCCTTATGAGCTTTAGGATTCTTGGGATGAGTGGGAGTGGTGGAAACACGTACACTGACTGGAACACCCACGGAGACACCAGGGCGTCCACTGCCACTGCTTGTGGGTCCCTCGACCTGGAACAATAACGCTGAAGCTTCTTGTTGAGGCCATCATGTCTATTTGGGGAAATCCCCAAAGGCCTGTTATTTCCTTGAATACCTCTGGATGAAGACCCCACTCCCCTGGATGGAGATCATGTCTGCTGAGGAAGTCTGCTTCCCAGTTGTCTACTCCCGGAATGAAGATGGCTGACAGCGCCAATGCGTGTTTTTCTGTCCAGAGTAGTATTCTTGTCACCTCTGACATCGCAGCTCTGCTCTTTATTCCGCCCTGTCGGTTTATGTAAGGCACTGTTACGTTGTCCGACTGCACTTGAATGGCCCGATTTCTTAGAAGAGGGGCCGCCTGAAGAAGACCGTTGTAGACGGCTCTCAGTTTCAGGATGTTGATGGGCAAGCCGGCTTCCAGGCTTGACCACCGTCCTTGGAAAGTTACTCCTTGAGTGACTGCTCCCTAGTCCCGAAGGCTTGCATCCGTGGTTAGAATGACCCAATCCTGAATCCCGAACCTGCAGCCCTCCAGAAGGTGAGGTAATTGTAACCACCAGAGGAGCGAAATCCTGGCCTTCGGCGACAGACGAACTCTCTGGTGCATGTGGAGAGGAGATCCCGACCACTTGTCCAGAAGATCCAGTTGGAAGGTCCGAGCATGGAACATCCCGTACTGGAGAGCTTTGTAAGAGGCCACCATCTTTCCCAACAGGCGAATGCATTGATGAACTGACATCCGGGCTGGCTTCAGGACATCCCGGACCATAGTCTGTATTACCAACACCTTTTCCTGCGGAAGAAACACCTTCTGCACTTTCGTGTCCAGGATCATTCCCAGAAAGGACAACCTCTGGGTTGGTTCCAAATGTGACTTTGGAAAGTTCAGAATCCAACCATGACTCTTGAGGAGGCATGTTGTGAGAACAATAGAATGCAGCAGCTTCCCCTTGGACGATGCCTTTATCAGCAGATTGTCCAGATATGGAATGATGTTCACCCCTTGTTTGCGGAAGAGAACCATCATCTCTTCCATCGCCTTGGTTAACACCCTCGGTGCTGTGGAGAGGCCGATTGGCAGGGCCTGGAACTGGAAATGACAGTCCAGCAATGAGAAAAGGAGATAAGCCTGATGCAACAGCCAGATCGGAATGTGTAGGTACGCAGCCTGGATATCCAGGGATACCAGGAATTCCACCTCTTCCAGACCTGATATCACCGCCCTGAGAGACTCCATTTTGAACTTGAACCCCTTTAGAAAGGGGTTCAATGATTTTAGGTTCAGAATGGGCCTGAGCGAACCATCCGGTTTCGGTACCACGAAAAGGTTCAAATAGTAACCTGTGGCCTGCACAGGAGGAGGAACTGGCACAATGGCCTGTGCCTCCACCAGCTTTTAGTTAGCTTCTTGTAATACAGTGCTGTCTGCCAACAGATCTGAAAAGCCTGATTTGAAAAAACGATGAGGAGGGAGACTTTGAAATTCCAGCCTGTATCCCTGGGATACAATATCTATTACCCAGGGATCCAGGCCAGACGATACCCAGACGTGACTGAATTGTCTGAGTCTCGCTCCCACCGGCCCCACCTCTAGGACGTGCAGTCCACCGTCATGCGGAGGACTTTAGCGTACCTGAAGCAGGCTTATGTTCCTGGGAACCTGCAGCGGCAGGTTTCTTGGACTTAACTCAACCTCCCCTAAAGAAGGTATTGGACGGTCTGGCCTTTATATGCTTGTTAGGACGAAAGGACTGTGTTGCAGATGAAGAGAAGGATTTCTTCGGAGCAGGTGCTGCTGAGGGAAGAAACGGAGACTTACCCACTGTAACTGTAGATATCCACACATCTAGAGCTTCCCAAAAGAGAGCCTGGCCTGTATAGGGTAGGGACTCCACTTTTTTTCTGGATTCCGCGTCGGCCGACCACTGGTGCAGCCACAGTCCCCGACGAGCTGAAACAGACATGGAAGATATTCCCGCAGCCATGGAACCCAGGTCTTTCATGGATTCTACCATAAAACCTGCTGAATCATGTATGTTGCGTAAAAATAATGAAACATCATCCTTATCCATCGTATCCAAATCCTCAAGTAAGGTAGCCGACCACTTTACTATAGCCTTTGCAATCCATGCACTAGCAATAGTGGGACGTAATATGGCCCCTGAAGCAGTGTACATTGATATAAGTGTGTTATCAATTTTCCGATCAGCCGGCTCCTTTAAGGCGGTAGATCCTGGAACAGGTAAAACCACCTCCTTTGAGAGTCTGGACACAGATGCGTCAACAATCGGCAGGTTTTCCCATTTTTTCCTTTCCTCCTCAGGGAAAGGAAACACCACATGTACCCGTTTAGGGATCTGGAATTTTTTCTCAGGGTTTTCCCATGCTTTCTCAAATATAGCATTCAATTCCTTTGGCACAGGGAAGGTTAGCGAGGCTTTTTTCTTTTCAGTGAAAAAGGCCTCCTCAACCTTGTCAGGTGTGGTATCATTAATATTCAACACATCCCTGATAGCCTCTATCATCAATTGCACCCCTTTTGCAAGAGATGCGGACCCCCGCGACACATCCCCATCACCGTCTGTGGTGTCAGAATCGGTATCCATGTCGTCTTGTGTGACATGCACAAGCGCACGTTTATGGTGGTATATAGCGGAGCGTCCTGAGGTACCAGAAACCAGCCATACTGCCATAGAGTTCTGTAATACCTGGGTTGCAGATTCATTACTCGCAACCCTGTTAGAAATCTGAGAAATCCACGATTTGATAGAGGAAAACCACTCAGGCTCCCTTGCTGGTATCTGTGCTAAACCAGTGCTATCCTGATTACATGAAATAGGATCATCCTGGGAGGACAAATCCTCTGCAGCACACAGTGTCCTTGGACATAGCTAAAGTAGACCACCAAACACTCTACACACACACAGGTGAGGGCAGACAGAGTTTCCCCCCCAAGAATGGCAAGAGAGACACAGAGATTGGAGCCAACCCACACACAGCACTGACTGTGCACCCTAATAGGACACACAGTCGTATTACAGCCTGCTCCCCCTTCTACAACCCCCTGGTACCATTTACATATAGCTGGAGTTGCTGTGGCGGGACCTGATTCTTCTCTTTCAGCGCTGTGCAGGCAGAAAAATGGCGCTGAAACGCTGCTGGGTCCGCTCTGAGGAAAAGCTCCGCCCCCTTAATGGTGCTGTCTTCCCGCTCTTTATGGATCATACTGGCCTGATGAATTAGTGCTGGCTGAGATCCAACAGGCTTCTGGACCAGTGTAGGGGGTAAGTGCTGCCCAGGGCGCCCCTCACAGCGCCGCACCATGTGCCGCTGAGCCTTCCCTGGAGCGCAGTTAATACTGCGCTCCCTCCCCGTTGCCGCCATCTTCACACCGGCCCCCCGCTTGGGGGGTCGGAGTCTCACTCGCCACTTCTTCAGCTCTGTAAGGGGGTGGCGGCATGCTGCTGGGGCGAGCGATCCCCTGTGGCGGGGAGTGATCCGACCACTCTGGTGCTCAGTGTCCAGTCAGCGGAGACAGTGGCTGAGACCCCGCAGGGCGGACACTGCTCCCCCCCTTAGTCCCTCGCTGCAGGGAGACTGTTGCCAGCAGCCTCCCTGTTAAAATAAAAAACTCTAATAAACTTTTTACTAGGAAAACACTGGAGAGTTAAGTGGTTAAGCTGATGTAAGCAGTACAGAGCAGGGATTCTCCGCTACAATCCTCAAGTACCTCTAACAGGTGATGTTTTCTGTTTGTGGAAGCAGATGAGATAATTACTGACCCAGCAACATAGAAATTCTCAAAGCATGAGGTTGAGAACCCCTGGTATAAACTTAAAGTATCTGGATTAAAGTAGAAACCCGTTCTTTAGCCCTTTAACTAGTGAATACAGTGTTAGTAAAATTATATTTCTATATAATGATGTCACTGATCTTTGAATCAAATCCTGCACACTAAGAAATAAAAATCGACTCCAATTTAAAACAATGCATTGCAAAAGTAATTTGGTTTTGTCATAAGGAGTTGAATCATGTCAATTAGCCACATACAGTACATCTCAGAAAACACTGGGAAGTCAAGGGCATAATGACATAACTAGTATTATTCTACACATTACCATACTCATTTGCTGATGTGAAAGGCATCATCAATTCAAGCACTTCTATTTACACATGCTCCCTATGTTGTTTTTTTAAATTCAGTACGTTTTTATTGAAAAGTTTTTTTCCCACAAACATACAAAGAAAAGAACAACACCTAAACAAGAAAAAAAAAATGACATAAAGTACATAAGAGTAGGTCAAGTATAGCTATGCTAAAGCATATGTACTGGGGCAATACAGTCCAATTATCAATACAAATTTAGTGAAAACGCAGTGTATCAGTATACATAAGTAGGAAAACATCTCATCGCAATGTAAACATAACAAAGAATGAACAAGAGACAGCAGCCAGACAGCTTCAAGAGTAGTATAATCCTCCGAAATCTGTAACAATAACATGTAACCTTCTCCTTATCACATCTATCCCATTTACCAAAATAGCTAACCAGCCTGCCTCTAGATCTAAACATCACCTTTTCATGGCCAGAGACCTCATTAACCAAAGCCCTCCAGTGGGAGATACTGGGCTCCTCAGGGGAGAACCATTTTCTGGCTATTAATACTTTTGCCAGGGTAGTTAAGCATAAAACGTATCGGTATAAGACCAGGGAGTGCGTCTCTTCGATATCTAGCCCAAACAGACACAGTCTAGGATCTAATAGAGGGAGGGAGGGTTCTGTAAGGATAATATCATTGCAGACTGCAACCAAAAATGGTACTAACTTTGGGCAGGACAACAGTAAATGCCAAAAATCAGCCTCTTCTGCATTGCACTTTGGGCAGCAGGTATCAGAGCGGTGGTGAGCTCTATGAAGCATTACTGGAGTGCGATACACTCTATGAAGGATATAAAAGTATACCTGCTGATACCAAACACACGGGGTAGAATACCGGATGCAGCCCAAGATCTGTGTCCACTGTTCATTAGAGAGGTCACCAAGATCATTTTCCCATTTAAGTTTCAGGGGGTCAAATATATTTGAATTGACATGCACATTCAATGTGGCATAGATAGTAGATATGTGTCCCCTAGGGCCCAAAGTAAGAAGCAGTTTTTTGACTGGAGACACCGAAATAACTAGAGGGGCAGTACCAAATTGCTCCTGCAATGCATGACGTATCTGTAGATAACGGAAGAAGGCAGAATTAGCAACAGCATAGTCACCACGTATTTGCTCAAACGATTTAAGATTGCCATTATCGTAAAGCTGGGCAACTGTTGCAACTCCCACCCTCAACCATAAATTGTCTGGGAATAGAGGAAGCAGTTCTTTTTAAGAAGCATTGAACCACAGAGGTGTATTTACATCAATGTCATGCCAGTCAAAAAAGGTGTGTGCTAGACGCCATAACAAGAGAGCCTGTCTTAGAATAGGAGGGCGGCCAGAGAGAATAGAGCCAGAAAGCAGAAAATGAAGCAAGGAGAGAGGAGACTCCACCCACTCGGCATAGAACCCCAGCAGCGTATCTCCACCTGTACCTAGGATCCAACCAGAAAGGTGGACCAGTTGAGAGGACAAGTAATACATTTGCATATTGGAAAGACCCAGACCTCCATCCAACTTGGACCTGACCAAAGCTTTCATGGTTACCCTAGATGCCCTGCCTCCCCAAATAAAAGATGATATAACACTGTCAATAGAGGATAAAACTTGTTTGGGTATATATACAGGAGAATGTTGCAGCAAGTAGAGATACCTGGGTTGAACAGACATTTTAAATAGATTTATACGGCCCATAACAGTGAGAGGAAGTTTCCTCCACAAATGAGCCTTCTTTTTAAAATCATGTGTCACAGGCTCCACATTTAGTGCAACATAGTCCCGAGGACGGGGAGATATCCAAACTCCCAAATACTTTTACTGGAGAGTCCATTGCAGCGGACAGGAAGAGTCTGTCACAGCAGGAAGAGCACCAGATATGAGGGGTCATTCTGACCTGTTCGCTCGTTGCTTTTTAACGCAGCAGAGCGAATGGGTCCCTACTGCGCATGCCAGACGTCTGAAGGCCGTAGCAGGTATGCGATTGCCTCTACCTGATTGACAGGCAGAGGTGATCGCTGGGCGGGAGGGTGCGGAATGGCTGCGTTCCGGCCAATGCAGGACGTTACACGCAGCCGCTGCGGGCCGGGGAGCGATGAGTAGCTCCCGGCCAGCACACTAAAGTAGCGCTGACCGGGATCTACTCTTGAAGTGCAAAGGCATCGCCGCTGTGCGATGCCTTTGCACTTCTGTGGGGGGGGGGGCAAACTGACATGCGGGGCGGACTAGCCCTGTGCTGGGCTTCTCCCCGCATGTCAGGGAAGATGATCGTAGCTGTGCTAATTTTAGCACAGCTATGATCAACTCGGAATGACCCCCATGGGGTAAATACTGAATTTTATTTGTAAACCATCATAAATTTCAAAATGAGTGACTATTTGGAGCATAGAAAGTAATGAGTTCTCATAATCATTAAGAAATAAAAGCATGTCGTCAGCATAAAGTGCAATAACATCAACATGGTACCCAACTTTAATACCCTCAATGTCCAAAGACATACGTAAACAACTAGCCAGTGGTTCAATGGCAAGGGCAAACAGGGCCGGAGAAAGCGGACAGCCCTGCCTCGTACCTCTCTCGAGTGGAAAGGACATGCTCCCTATCTTTAGTCATGTTCTGCCAGTGGGCATCCTTACCCAGAGGCCAGTCAGAACAACAAGTTTTTTTAGGCATACCATTGCACTCACTAATGTGTCCTCATATACTCATTCACCCAACTTCACATCGAAAAAGACAGCACTCAAAGCTATTGTAAATCATTGGCAAGGTGGTAGTGCAGGGTAAAAGATAATAATAATGACACTCACTTTATCAGCAATTTAGAAAATAGGATTTTAATTACCTACCGGTAAATCCTTTTCTCGTAGTCCGTAGAGGATGCTGGGGTCCACATTAGTACCATGGGGTATAGATGGGACCACGAGGAGCCATTGGCACTTTAAGAGTTTGAGAGTGTGGATTGGCTCCTCCCTCTATGCCCCTCCTACCAGACTCAGTCTAGAAACTGTGCCCGAGGAGACGGGCAACTTTGAGAGAAGGATTTTACACAGATAGTGGCGAGATTCACACCAGCTCACACATACAAGGCAAACCAAGCTAACCAACTTGAAACATCAGCAACGGCTGAACAATATTACTTAACCAAGTAACAAATCAGTACTTACCCAAGAACTAAGCAGTACTGAACTAAGTAACCACTGCAGGATCACGAAGCGCTGGACAGGCGCCCAGCATCCTCTACGGACTACGAGAAAAGGATTTACCGGTAGGTAATTAAAATCCTATTTTCTCTTACGTCCTAGAGGATGCTGGGGTCCACATTAGTACCATGGGGATGTACCAAAGCTCTTAGAACGGGAGGGAGAGCACAGAGGCTCCTGCAGAACTGATTGACCAAACTTCAGGTCTTCAGCGGCCAAAGTATCGAACTTGTAGAACTTTGCAAACTTACCAGGCCTATTCCTATTTGAAATAGCATGGATCATGACAATGATGATTAATCAGAATGCATAGCTGCACTATAGTTTACACTGATCAAATCTTAAGATGTATGCACTAAAAGCACAGATGTAAATACACATCTGCAGATTCATTTTAATTCTAAGTTTGCTCCTCCCCTGCCCAAAAGGTAAAGCAGTGGGAGACAGCTGGAGAGTCTGTGGGTGACAGCAGGAGAGGCTGTGAGTGACAGGGGGAGAAGCCATATGTGAGAGGCAGGTGGTGACTGGGGAGACAGTAGGTTACAGGTGTGACTGGTAGAGGGTGGAAGGTTGAGGTAGATATGAGGAGGCAATGGGTGGCTGGGAGAGAAAGTGGATGGCAGGTGGTGACTGGGGAGCCAGTGGGTGATGGAGAGGTAGTAGATGGCAGGGAGAGGCAGTGGGTGACAGTGGAGAAGCAGACAGGGAGAGGCAGTTGGTGACTGGGTAGTCAGTGGGTCATAGGAAGAGGTAGAGGTGACAGAGAGATAGAGGGTGATGAGGAGAGGCAGTGGGTGATGGGGAATGCAGAAGTTTACAGGGAGATAGTGGGTGATGGGGAAAGGCAGAGGGTGATCTGGCAAGGCAGTGAGTGATGGAAGGTAGAGGATGACAGGAACAGTGTGTGTGATGGGGAGAGGCAGAGGGTGATTGGGAGAGATAGTGGGTTTTGGAGGAAGTCATTGATTGACAGGGAGATAGTGGGTGATAGGGAAAGGCAGAGGGTGACAGGGAAAGGAAGAGGGTTATAGGAGGATAGTGGGTGACAAGGGAAGGCAATGGGGGAGAGGCAGATGTCAACAGGGAGATAGTGGATAATGGGTAGAGGCAGTGGGTGACTAGGGAGGCAGTAGATGACAGCTGTGGGGTGGCTGCAGGCAGAGACAGTCATTGGTTTCCTTAATGTTGGCTAAGGGGCCTGGGCTCAAGCCAGAGCAGTGTGGCTGGCTCAGTCAGTGAAATCAGCATGGCTGTTCTTCCTATCTACCCTCTCACAATTGAGACATCATACCTGGCAGCACCACCTCCAAAGAAACCTAACTAGTCCCATTCACTCAGGAGGCAGTGAGGAGGATCCTTAAAGAGATGAAAGGGGAGGGCTCCTTGTCCCTCCTCCTGCTTCTTCAGCCAGGCCACTCACACTCAGTTTGACTCAGTTTGGGGCTACGGGTCTTAGTGCAATGCATCTGCTGCACTGCCGATCGTTCCGCTACTGGTTACTAGTACTATTCCTGGATTAGAGCACAGTAAATGTAGAGACTGCAGGAACACGAGGTGCTGGGTACTGTAGAAGAAGAGAGTCAATGTCTCATAGCCCCGGATCTGCGAATGCAGCACATGATCAGAACCAGTAAACAAGTAAAGGATGGTTTATGAAGCAAAAAGTGCAGGGTTAGTAACAAGAGTTTAAACAGGACTAGATCAGAATCATAAATAACAGTTAAGTCAGGAACTGGATAATCAGACTCAACAGGAAAACATGGTTATTGTAAAAGTGTACACTGTAAGTACATACAAATTGTCTATTATTTTTACCTTATATAAGACATAGCTAACATACACCACTGTCTCCTCTCATAACTAATTTAATTCTTAAATGATACATACCGTATTAATATTTTAGTGGGAAAACAAAAAAAATTCTTAATGGTAAGAGGTTGGAAGTTGATGTGATACAGTATTTACACTTTTGATTAGTGTGTCTCATTAGATGTTTCCACCACTCTACACAACAAAGCAAATTTTTAGTTTGTGATGGCATCTCCTGACAGTGTATAGTAGACATGTGACATCATTAGATTGCAATTGTTGTTTGCATCTCCTTAGTCAGTGATCTACTGTACCTTGACATTATCTCACTGCAAGTATTTTCAGTGCCCAATCTATAGTAACCTATAGTCTCCAGGGGGTAAATTTACTAAAGTTCGATTTTGGAATCTGTTCGATTTGCATTTAATTTTTATTATGGAGATTTACTAAAGGCAAAATCAAACGTGAAATCGAACATAGAAATAAAATCTCACCCAGAATCAAATAACAGCCAAACATCAATGTTTTCCCATAGTCGAATATAGGATCCCTCCATTTACTAACATTTGATTTGAAAAGCGAACACAAATCAAACTGAAATTTGAACTTCAAATCCCCAAATTAATAGAATAATGAGATACATTTGATTTGATTTTCTAAACACCATTCAATTGGTTGGAAATTGTTTGTGGTGACTTTAAAAGTTCCCAAAAGCATGTGGGGCAGTCTGGCTGTAGGAATAATGAGTTCTTAAGGCTATGCTGTGCTGTGCATCTACCTGAGGTATGCAAATCACGACCTTACTGTGAGAACCCAGGAGCATCAATCAGATCAACATCAGCAGCTCCATGAGGTACCCTGCAACCTACGCAGGCCTAGGTCCTTTCACTGTTGGATAATCCTCAATGCATTGTCTCGGGTGAGGTCAGATGTTCTGCTTCTCACATTCCATCATCACAATGCTGTATGACCTCATCAAGACTTGAACCAGACACTGCATGGTCACATGCCTTATCAGGCCTGTACAAGCTGCTTTGTATTTCCTTAATACTGGCTCCTTTCAGTTAGTTTCAGGTAGAGTGTTAGATATTTCCCAGGATACCTTTAGCAGGCACCTGACCTAAGTAATGCAAGCACTGATCCCCCTGCACAACACCTCCATCTGCTTTCCCAGTCAGGAGTCACAGTGGCATTCAGGTAGCTTTCTATAGTGTCTCAGGCATGCTTAATGTTCTGGGAGCTATAGATTGCACACACATTGGGCTGAGACTACCCATGAATACTGCACGTCTATACTGACAGACATCATGCATATTCCATGAATGTAATGTTGGAGGGGAAAGGGGAGGAGGGTGCACAAGCTAAACACCCAGGTAGCTGGGTTATATTTGAATCAAAAATATTATAATATATCCACAATTTCAGTCAAATATAGAAAGTACTATTATTAAACAGAGGTCTGTCTTGTGGGGGTTCACCCCAGAGAGTACCTTTCCTTTCTTTTTTCACCTCCTATATTCCATGAATGTGCAGATGGCCTGTGATGCAAAAGAGTGTTGTGACTGGCTACCCTGGTTAGTGTCTTGATGCTTTCATCCTCAGCAATTCATCCCTCTATGCAAAATTTGAGGTGGGCCAAATGTCAGATTGATAGTTGTTGGGTAAGTTACCTGAATGTGTTAATTAAGCAGCTAATAGTACACATTACTATTTTTTTTTATGTTTTTCCCCAAAAGTGATTTAGGCTATGGCTGTTTCTCCTGGCTTCTGACTCCATTATCAGATCTGCAATATGATCACATATATGAGACACATATAGCCATTAGATCTGTGATAGAACTATTGGGCTATTAAAAACAAGGTGTAGATGTATTGATAAATCGGGATGCATATTATTTTATCATCTGGCAAAAGAGCATAATATTGTGCTCTGCTGCTGTCTATTGCATTATCTTGCATTAAATCAAGCACTCCCTCAAAATATGCAATAGACAACAATCAGGCAGAGGTTTTGTTAGCAACAACTGACTATGTGGGCACAGAACATGAAAGGCAGATTAGGGCTACACTTATTGCCATATTTTTATTTTTCATCCACTAGGGGTCACTGGAGTACTCTTGATATGGACGGGGCATTAGCAGGGATAGGTACATTTAAATATTTAAATTAGTAACCCTCCACTCCCTCCATACTCCCAAAGGTACCTCAGTCTTTTTTTGTGCCTCAGTCGGGAAGGGACACATGGAGGATTCTCCAGTTTTTCTTCTAATTTTGAGATTTTACATTTTTTTCATACAATCCCTTCCCAGCTTATCAAGAAGCTGGGTCAGGGATTGCTGGTGCTGATTACTGCAGCAGTTGGCTTGTCGGTGCTCATGAGAGGAGCCCCGCCAAAGACCACAATCAGCATTGGCTGATTTCAGCCTCAGGCTGCAGAAGGAGCTGGACAGAGCTTAGGAAGAGAAGCCCCGTCATAGCCTCCATGCAGGTAATGGGTGGCCAGGCAGCTCACACTGCCGGTGCTCACTTGTTTTGTTTTACTAGGGTTGAGGGGTGGTCAGCTTATGCTGCCACCCTGCCATGTTGTAAACTTTATTTTATTTTTCATGTTTTTCCCTGCTCCCCTCCCAGCCGCCACCTGCCCAGCAGCCGCCGCTGGGCGCCAGCTGCCACCGCTCCCCGCATCCCTCACACGGTTAGCTTCTGCTACCCGTTCAGTGCTCTCTGCTGCGGACAGCTTGTAAGCTGCTGCGGCTCTGTCTTCAGGCTGACCGTGGACAGCTCTCACTGCTGTCGCAGTCCGCCAGCATGAAGCTGTGAGCTGAAGGGGGAGATTGCGGGGGGAAGGGGGAGGATTATGCCCACAGCAGCAGCAGGAGGTCCTCATGACTAAGCTGCATTTTAATGCAGCAAGTAAATCAGGCTATTAAGCCCATGTTACATGTTCTTGCTATCAGGCTATTAAGCCTGTGTTATATTATGGGGGGTCTCAGTTATATTATATATTATATATATCAACTAATACTGTGATAGTCTAAGCAGGTTGCTTTATTATACGGAGCACATGGCAGGTCACCATTTTAACACTACTACCTGGTCTTCTTGCAGGAAGTTTGGTGCCGGTACTACAACACTCAGCCACAGGAGCAGCAGGGGTGTTAGTAGGAATTCAGTAAAGCACATACAGTATTTAACTGATTTAGTGTGTACCAATGTGCACTACACTTATATGGGTATGGGTTATACACACTTTAGTTAAATATTTTACTTAGTCATGGGACTTGTCTTTGTATACTTGTTTGTGTGTGTACATAATGAGTAATGCTAATGCAAAAGCAAAAAAGCAGCTTGGCTGCAAGGTCTGTGAGAGTGTGTTACCTCAGGGAACTACCACTTGTACAGTGTGTCTTGCAAACACGGGTACAAATATGACCATTTCCCCTGATCAGCCTTTGGCGATGATGGCAAGTTTGATGACTGACTTACAATCAGAGTTGGCTGCTGCGCGTAAGGAGCATGAGACGGCTAGATCTGAGGCTTGGTTGATACCGTCTGAGCTGCTGGAGTGGGCTCAGGAGATGTCAAGGACTTTGCAAAGTTTACAGCAGTCCAGGTCTAGTTCAAATCCAAAAAGTAGTCATCATTGGTCTCATAACTTACATTCTGACAATTCCATGCCAGACCTGTTATGTCAGGAGGAACATGAGGAAGGTGAATTGGGCCAGGAGTCAGATAGTGAGTTTACTGAAAGCCCGGCCATTGATAATCTCATCAGGGCAGTACTTCAGGTTTTGAATTTTACTGAGACTAAAGAACCTCTTTGAAATGATGAGGTTTTATTTGCAAAAAAACAAACAAAACACAGAGCACCTGTGTGTTTTTCTTATTCAGATTCCATAAATAAGCAGTTAACTGAAGCATGGAACAATCGGGATAAATGGTTTTCTATTTCTAGACGGTTTCTGTCTAACTACCCATTCCCAAAGTCTATAACTATGGAATGGGAAACTCCACCGATGGTGGACTCCTTGGTGTCCAAACTTTCCAAGACCCAGCTGCTACAACGTTTTAGGACCCATCAGAGCGTAAGCTGGAAGCTATGCTAAAGTCAATGTATACAGCAGTAGGAGTGTTGCTCAGACCTGCTTTAGTTGTAGTTTGGGTTAACAAGGCTGTAGTTGCATGGGCAACACAGCTCAAGTTGGGCATACAATAGGATATTTCCTTAGACCAGCTTATGCTTCTTGCTGATCACATTTGTGAATCTGCTGAGTATTTAGGTATGGCTTCTATGGATGTCGGCCAAGTTAGTTCTTGCCTTTCGGCGTCTCTAGCTGCGCCCGATGGGTGTTTTGGCTCCTTTCTTGGTAGGTGGAGGCAGAGTCAAACCGAGGAATAGAAGTGTTGCCTTATACTGGCGATATGTTGTTTGGTCCTGAATTAGCCAAATGGATTTCTCAGGCCACTGGGGGAAAGTCTGTTTTCCTGCCATTTCATACACCACAAGAAAACGCAAAAAAAATGTACCTGGCGCCACTATTGAACAGATAAACAAGCTGCTTTCTCAGGGGTAATTGGTTTATAAACCCCTTAAAACCACAAAGAAAAAAAATAATGGGAGAGCGCTAGTCAATCTATTTTTAGATTTTTATTTTATATTTTTCAATACTCTATAATTAATACCGGCCAACATCAATAACCATTCATAGAATATTCATAAAACAATGAAAACACCGTATTTACAGTATAGCTTAAAAATCACTCTAAGTAAGATATACCATACAGCTGTACTGAGACTCAAAAGCAACAGTGTCTCTTTCAGGGATTCTTCAGTGATACTTTGTACCACCTAATTATTCAACACACTTGCTATGGGCTCCATAGAATATAGACCATTAGATCATGCACTACTGATTTGCTTGTAATAAATGATTATTCTCAGCGTCCATTGAGTTTCTAATAATTATATTGTTAATGTTATTGCTCTCAGATTTAAAATTTAAAAGCGTTCATGCATGGCCATGCGATATATAGTATTAGAACGATTCCAGAGCTCTTATAGACATATTGAGATACCAAAATGCAAGTATACACCGTTTATAAACCTGATGCTGGCACGATTGGGTATTGTCTCTCCCGGCCACCGCTCTCCCCCCGTCAGCCTTATCTGGAGTCCGTGCCATGACCTCGGTCAAAACGATGTTGCTCCCGGCTGCTGCTCTCGTCGTCAGCCTTGTCTGGAGTCACATGTAACAGCTTATCACCTCTCAGTCTTTTTCTCAGGCACTGGGGTGAATGATGAGCCGGCCGGCTAATGGATTGATGTAGCTCCGCTGTGTCTCATACGCTGGGAGATGGTACAGACGCGTTTCCCCACCTTCTATCACTCGGCGGCTTCCTCAGTGTAAATCCCTCTCCCTGGCCGCTCCACCTTTTAAACTCATTTATTTGCGCGGCTCGCACAGGTGTCATAGGTATGCTTCCCAGACCTCTTTTTCGACTAGTTACCTGCGAAGGTGCATAATAGCCCGTTTTATTAACACTATCAAAGCCTCATTTTCAGCTGATGTATGCTCTCAGTTATAAATTACAGCATCACTTAGACCAATCTACATATAATATATTGGAGCTTAATAGTGTAAAATATATAAAATATACTTACTATCACATTTATATACATACCCTTATAAATCATGCATAATCTATATATAAAAACGGCTTTCATTATTGGCATTACTGGTCATTCCACAATCCAGTGGTTATACATACACCAGTTCCAAAACAGAAATATGCTGGACCAGCATTCAAATCTTTTAGAACTCAGTCTTTTTGAGGCCGTGCTAGCGGAACAAGCATACAGAGTAGACGTGTTAGAGGACGTGGTTTTCAATCGCAGACCGAGATTCAGTCTCTCGTAGATTCCGCAGTTTTGATTCCAGTCCTAGTTCACCAACAGGTTCAAGGTTATTATTCCAATCTTTTTGTAATACCAAGGCCGGATGGCTCGGTCACACCAATATTGAACCTCAAGGGGCTCAATCAGTACGTCACTTACTACAGATTCAAAATGGAATCCCTGCTGTCAGTGATTGCAGGTTTAGAGCCACAGGAATTCATGATTTCGTTGGATCTCAAGGAGGCGTACTTACACATTCCAATTTGGTCACCACATCAGGTGTACTTAAGGTTTGCAGTACAACAAAACCATTATCAATTTCAGGCACTACCGTTTGGCCTCTCATCAGCGCCTTGGGTATTCACAAGGGTGATGTCTGTGATGATAACTCATATCAGTTCCCGGGAGTGATAATAGTTCCGTACTTAGACGACCTTCTCATCAATGCTCCGTCTTAACAAATACTCCTTTACCATGCCTTACGAACGTACCATGTACTAGTGCAGCACAGTTGGATTGTCAACTTCAAGAAATTAAGCCTGATTCCATCTCAAAGACTTCAATTCTGAGGAATGAGTCTCGATACGGTGGATCAACGTATTTAACTGCCAGAACAGAAAGCACAAAGTATTTGTCATCTGGTACAGATAGTGCTCAAATCACGGACAGTTTCGGTGCATTTGTGCATTCTACTGTTAGGAAAGATGGTGGCATCTTTCGAAGCAATCCAGTTCAGAAGATTTCACTCATGTCCTTTTCAACTGGATCTTCTCGCACAATGGTTAGACTCACATCTACAGATCCATCAGTTGGTGCGGTTGTCTCCAAGGGCCAGAGTATCACTACTCTAGTGGCTTCACATACACAATCTCACCACAGGAAAAGGGTTCGTAGTCTGGAATTGGATAAGTCTGATGACGGATGCAAGTCTCAGAGGTTGGGGAGCAGTGGTCCTCAATTGTCAGCTTCAGGGTCTATGGTCAGACTGAGAAAGATTACTGAAAAGAAATGTCCTGAAACTCAGGGCAATTTACAATGCGCTGCGACAGGCAGTGTACTTGCTCCAGTCTCAGACTGTTCAGGTTCAATCAGACAACGCGACGGCAGTCGCATACATCAACAAATAAGGAGGAACTTGAAGTTGCAAGGCCATGCGAGAAGCTGCTCGAATCCTTAATTGGGACGAGCATCACCAGGTGATATTGTCATCAGTTTTCATTCCAGGAGTGGATAACTGGGAAGCAGATTATCTCAGTCGTCAGGATTTTCATCCAGGAGAATGGGCTTTACATCCAGAAGTATTCTAGATGTTAGTCCATTGATGGGGTTACCCACAGGTGGATCTAATCGCATCTCACCAAAATCAGACACCTCAGTATGTGTCCAGAACAAGAGATCCAAGGGCAGTGGATGCTCTCACAACAGCGTGGCCGTACAGCCTTGTGTATCTATTTCCACCATTTCCGATGCTTTCTCAGTTGTTAAAGCGGATCAAAAGAGAATCCACGACCGTCATACTAGTGGCGCCTCATTGGCCTCAGAGAGCGTGATTCTCGGATCTCCGCGGTCTACTCGCAGACGATCCGTGTCCGCTCCTGCTACATCCAGAACTGCTACAACAGGGTCTATTCCTTTACCCTGATTTAGCGTGGCTGCTTTTGACGGGGTGGCTGTTGAAACTGCTCTCTTAAGACGAGAGGGCATTCCAGAGTTGGTGATACCAACCATGTTAGATGCTAGGAAGCTAGTTACAGCAGCTCATTATCACAGGATTTGGCGAGCTTATATAGAGTGGTGTGAAGCTCGGACGTTTCTGACATCTTCTTTCAAGTTATCTCGTCTTTTGCTATTTTTACAGGCGGGGTTGGATGTAGGACTATGTTTAGCTACACTAAAGGTGCAGGTCTCTGCCTTGTCAATTTACTTTCAAAGGTGTTTGCCCTTTTGCCAACAGTTCACACATTCCTGCAAGGTGTCCTTAGAGTCCAACCTCCATTTATACCACCTACAGCTCCATGGGACTTGAATCTGGTTTTAGATTTTTTTACGGACTTCAATTTTTGAACCCTTACAACAAGTGGATGTTAAGTTTCTAACTTGGAAAACAGTTTCCTAGCCTTAGCATCGGCAAGGCGTGTTTCAGACTTGGGTGCCTTGTCATGCAAGCCACCGTATCTGGTGTTTCATGATGATAGAGCAGAACTTCAGACGAATCCCGCTTTTCTACCAAAGGTATTGTCTTCTTTTCACATCAATCAACCAATCGTAGTTCCTGTTTTATCAGAATGTGCAGGAACTCCAGCTATTTTGGATGTAGTATGTGCACTCTGCATTTATATAGACCGAACATCTACAGTACATAAAACGGATACATTCTTTGTTCTCTATGATGCAGTCAAGATAGGTTGGCAAGCTTCCAAGCAAACCTTGGTCATATGGATTAAGCTGACCATATGTCAGGCTTACCTTCATGCTAGTCTACAACCGCCTGCATCAGTTTCAGTGCATTCCACGCGTTCTGTGGGAACGTCATGGGCAGCAAGTCGTGGAGCTTCTACGATGCAACTTTACCGTGCGGCTACATGGTCATCAGTGCACCCGTTTTTTTGCGCTTTTACAAGTTTGATACGTTTGCAGCATCAGCATCTAGCTTTGGTCATCTAGTGTTACAGGTGGCAAACAGCTTTCCCGCCAAAGGGGGAAACTTTGGTACGTCCCAAGAGTACTCCAGTGACCCCTAGTGGATGAAAAAGAAAAGAAGATTTTGGTACTTATAAGGTAAATCGTTTTCTTTGAATCCATAGAGGTCACTGGACGCCCACACAGAGCAGTTTTATCTGGCTTGTGGTAAGTTCAGTAGATCTTATGGTAACACATTCTCACCGACTTGCTCAAATGTTAAGGTTATTGTTATCTATTGTCGTATCAACTGTTTAGTTGTCCGTAAAGTTATGTGTCAACTTTATTATTGTCCGTTCTGTTATAATGTTATATGTAATTCTCTATTGTTCATCCTCTCTATCGCTCCTGTTCGGCTCAGTAAAAAACACTTGAGGTGCCTTTGGGAGTATGGAGGTGGTGAAGGGTAACTAATTTAAATATTTAAATGTGCCTATCCCTGCTAACATCCCGTTCATATCAAGAGTACTCCACTGACCCCTATGGAGTCAAAGAAAAGGATTTACCTGGTAAGTACCAAAATCCTCTTTTAAGCTGTGTTTGTTTTTGTAAATTTGAATATCACAAATTTATATTCTTCAGTTAGGTGTTGATGTATACACCAGTGTAAAGAGAGAAGTATTTGTAATTCTCTAATTTTGAATGTACCAAAATTAACCATTTATATGTTTATCTAAACTTAAACAACAAACATTACTTTTGTATGGTTATATAATCCAGATATGATGTCTTGAAAACTGTACACCTTCAAATTTGCTTAACAAATTTTTAAAAAAATAGACAAATGTTGGGGCGTGGCCTAGCTGTGGAAAGAGGAAGACGCCTTGAGCCCGGGCTCCTGTACTTATTAGATATTTCAGCCCTATCTGCCTCCGATCCTGCCCTTTGATTTACGCCACTGGGTCGCTGAGAGCCTGTTGCAGTGGGTGAAGTGGGCTGCGGAGCTGGCGGGCACACTAAGTGCCCGTGCAGGTTGCGGCCTACCCACCTGGAGAAAGCCGGGGACTCGCGTGGAGCTGGGACCGGACCGGAAGTGCCGCGACGGAGCCTCGGACGACACGGAGGTACGGAGCTTGTCCGCTGCCTCCCCTCCCTGCGGTCTCCTCATCGGCGCTGTGCCCGCCCGGCTGGAGAGGTGCCCCCGGCATAGACCAGGACTCCCACTGTGAGGCCCGACAAGACGGGAGAGCGGGTTCGCGGCTGTGTTGCCTGCTCTGTCTGCGGTGGCCGCTGCTGCCCGCCCCAGGCGCTGTCCTGCTGTTTTAGGTGAAGGTGACCCGGGGGCACACAGTACACAGACCACTGACACCACCAATGATTCGGGGGGCCCAAAGCACTAACTCCCAAGAGGCCGTGATAGGAAGCTGACGGCGCCATCTTGTTTGCTGGCAATTAGCCAGTTCTAAGGTGCACACAATCTGTTCTGCAGTACCCTTGTCCCTGCACAGCTTCCCATCTATATATCCTTTTATACGTGACTTTATCTTTGCCACCTCACGCCCGGACCACGCAGCCTTGAAGGAAGACGTTAGACATCTTTATAGAGACACTCCAGGCACTAACCCTCCATATTCATCTGGCGGACCCCCCAATCGATGCACACGATTGCTGGGGGCCACGAGGGGACTCGCCTCCGCCCAGGCCGTGCTGATGTAACCTAGATGTGATGATTGGGTCTCCCCCTTACTCCTGATGCTGTGACTCCGCCCCTGGCGCATATATCAAGCCGACATAGGTGTCTCCATCCTCCTGCTTCCGATTTCTTTTGTCAACGACTACCGAGGTGGAACATACCCTCCGGGATAATGCCGCCTAAACGCCAAAAAGATCCGACTCCGGTTCGCCCGGTTGCTTTCTTCAAACAGTCTCCGGCATCCCAGAACTTGAAAAGTCCAGTTGTATCGGATCCCCTCTCCAAACATGCCACAGGACACGACGACGTATCTAGGCCTCCCCTTGTGACTCAAGCGAAATTCTCTCAACTGGATGACGACGCACCTCTCACACTCGGCTCTATGCGGCAACTTCTAGCTTCCTTCAAAGATGATATTGCGAAGGAGGTTAAGACGGCGCTCCAGTGCTGCCAGCAAACGGTCGATGCCATAGGCCAACGTACGGATCACCTAGAGAATAAGTGCGAGGAGGTAGTGAAGTCTCACAACGAGATGATCAATCAACTTGAAGAGCTACAAGCAGAGGTCGCGGACCTACGACGGAAAACCTGTGACCTTAAAGATAGATCACGCTGTAACAATGTGAAACTCCGTGGCATCCCAGAAGCGGTCTCCAACTCAGAGCTTAAACAATGTGCGACAGACCTCTTTATGACTCTTCTTCCCACTAGCTCTATTGACGACTTCCTCATTGATCGTATCCATCGCCTACCGAAGGCGAGAAACGCCCCTATGGACGCTCCGAGAGACACGTTGATGAGGATGCATTACTTCCATGTCAAGGAACAAATCCTGCGGGCAGCTATGCGCCCGGACCTACCGGCCACGACTTTGGGAGATGTACAAGTGTACGGAGACCTTTCGGCGGCTACCCTGGCGATGCGACGCTCATTCTATCCGGTGACCACGGTATTGATATCCTTTATCGATGGGGATTTCCGGCGAAATTGCTTGTTAGACGAAACGGCGTCATGCACGCGATACTCATGCCGGAGGCTGGTATGAAACTGTTAGATTCTTGGAGGAGGGAGGATTCACCTGAAAAGGCTCCTGCAACGCTCAAATTGGCTCAAGAGTGGTCAACTGCCGGCAAATGATTGTGGTGATTACTTAACTCACCCAGGCTGTATGTAATAGCCGGACTTGATCTTCTTGCTTCTCTTTACGTTGATATGGGCCTCCACCTTGCCTTCCCGGGCAGCGCTCCGGATACTCATGGAGCAGGATTTACATTTATGCATAAATGTGATATGTGCCTAGCTTGGGATGCTGACATGATATTATCTCGATTATAACCCTGTTACTCTATGTATGTCTACATTCCGGCAGTGCTGTTCATGCTTCTCCTAACGTTATTTACGTTGGTCCTAGCATGGCCTGGGAGCCGGCATTCACCCTATGTCTCCTTGTTATTGTTGTTATATATTGACGGTTCTAGGAGTGGGGGGGGGGGGGGGTTTCCCTGCACCTCGCCACGACCCCATGTGTTGCCTGTGTGGGCAACCCTGTTTGGCATCCTTGTGGTACCCGTTCTGTTTTCCTTTCTCTCTGCTTCTTCTTCCCTCCCTGTTTTATCTGTCTCTCCAAGTTTTGGTACACGAGTTCTCTCATAGGTCCCGATATACATTTTATGTATGCAGATTGAATTTTGCATTGTTCATTGACATTCCTAATGGTTAATGTTTTTTCCTTAAACGTGAAAGGGCTAAATTCGCCCAATAAACGGCGATTGGCCTTACGCCATTTTGCCAAATGTAAGGCGCACATAGTGGCCATACAAGAGACCCACTTCATGTCCATGTCACCCCCCTCCCTTAGAGATAACAAATTCCCCACTTGTTATACGTCCAACGGCCCAAAGAAAAAAGCTGGGGTCGCTATTTTATTCTCAAGTACATGTGATTTCTCTCTAGACCACCAAATTAAAGATCAAGGGGGTAGATATCTTATCCTGACAGGTAAACTAGAAGACAGGTCGGTCATGATAGCTACGCTGTATGCTCCCAACACCAAACAAATTCCCTTCTTTAGGAAATTTTTTAAAACCCTTCAGAAGCACTTATCGGGTGCTTTATTATTGCTAGGGGACTTCAACATGGTCCTTGACCCCACGATAGATAAGTCTTTAGTCCACTCCACATCCGGTGCAAGCTCGTGGCGGGATAGCTCCCAGGCCTTTCGGAATATATTACATGAATATGACCTTTACGATGTCTGGAGAGCTAAAAACCCGACATGTAGGGATTATACGTTTTTCTCCCCGGTTCATGGCTCTTTCTCTAGGATTGATCTAGCGATATCGGACAAATGGACCCTCCAACAGGTTTCGAAGGCTTCAATCCTGCCAGTGTCATGGTCCGACCACTCTGCCCTCTCCATCCATTGGGACCCCCGCCGCATGAGATCCTCCCCTTCCCTATGGCGTCTAGGGGATTATCTTCTCTCCAATGCGGATACCAACCGGTCTATTACACAGGCACTTTCCCAGTATATCGAAACCAATGTCCCGGCCGACACGTCCGTGTTCACACACTGGTGTGCCCTTAAAGCGGTGGTTAGGGGAGCGGCAATCCAGGCGGCTGCCTATATCCGTAGGACCTCCCGGGAAAAACAGCTAGAACTTGAGGCCCGTCTCAGTGACTTAGACGCCCTACTCAAGCAGAATCCTTCTAATAAGAAAATATATCGAGACCTGACTCGGGTCAGAGATGAGATGAATAAATTGGCTTTAACCGAGGTGCACAAAAACCTTTTCCGTTTGCGACAAAAGTTTTATACACAGGGGGACAGGGCGGGTAGAATGCTTGCACGCAAGCTGAGGGGAAAAACTGCCAAAGAGAGGGTGAAAACCATTTTCAATTTAAATAACATCAAAATAACCGACCCGTCGGATATTGCTAGCTCTTTTGCTACATACTACTCATCCCTCTACAATTTAAAAGACGATGTATCTGTCCCACAACCCACACCAGCTAATATTGCGGCCTTTTTGAAGGATGTCCATCTCCCAACTATTGATCCAGCTACTCTACAGGCTTTAAACCAGCCCTGGTCCAGTACGGAAATTAAACAGGCTATAGACTCACTCCCACTGGACAAAGCTCCAGGCCCCGACGGGTTCATAAATAAATTCTATAAATGCTTCAAAGACACTCTTACTCCAGTATTGGATGGAGTCTATAATCATGCGTCCTCCGTCGGGAATTTCCCGGCGGAAATGTTGGAGGCTCGTGTGGTTACCTTTCCCAAGCCAGGGAAGAACCCCGCTATGATGCCTAATTATCGCCCCATAGCTTTATTAAATACTGATTTAAAAATCTTTGCAAAACTAGTGGCCAACAGGCTTAACCCCCTACTTCCCTCGCTTGTTCATGGTGATCAGGTGGGGTTTGTTCCTGGCAGACAATCCCCCGATAATACGAGGCGGGTAATAAACGTGCTAGACGCCTTCTCTAGGTCAGATTCCCCATTACTGTTGCTTTCCATGGATGCGGAGAAGGCGTTCGATCGCCTTCACTGGGGGTATTTACAGGAGGTTCTATGTAAGTTTGGTTTTACCGGCAGGGTTCTTTCCTACATTTTGGCTTAATATTCTGACCCCTTGGCAAGGGTGTGTGTGTACGGTTTCCTCTCCTCCTCTTTTAAGATCACGAATGGCACACGCCAAGGGTGCCCCCTGTCCCCGCTAGTATTTGCTCTGGCAATAGAGCCCTTGGCGGAGAAAATAAGATCTTCACCCCTGATTGCAGGAGTGGAGTTTCTGGGACAATCCCACAAGATATGTTTATTTGCGGACGATGTCCTCCTGACACTCACCACTCCTGCGACCTCCCTGCGAGCTTTACACACACTCTTGACTGAATATTCAGCTGTTTCCTATTATAAACTTAATAATACCAAGACGGAGGCACTTCCCATTAACTTTCCACCCCCCTCTTATCTGCGCTGAAAGCCTCCTACCCGTATTCCTGGCAGGATAGAAGCCTTAAATATTTGGGGATTCATATCACCCGGAGGTTGGACGACTTGATCTCCGCTAACTACCCCTCCTTGTTGCGTAAAATGACAACTCTGGTCTCCGACTGGATGATGCATCATGTCTCATGGTTAGGGCGAATAGCTGCACTGAAGATGACGGTTCTCCCCAGGCTCATGTATTTGTTTCGAGCCATCCCTCTCCTCCTACCCAACTATCTTTTATCTAAATTTAATGCACTGTTCAATTCTTATGTGTGGAAAGGAAAGAAACCGAGGTTAGCCAGGAAGACAATGACCCGCCCCAAATGTGAAGGGGGCTTAGCATATCCAAATTTACATTCCTACCAACTAGCATGCCGATTTGCACAAATAGGAGCTTGGTATGCACAACCTCCGTACAAATCGTGGGTCCAACTAGAACGAGGGCTCGTCGCCCCGCTCCCCCTGACTGATGTTTTGTTACTCCCAAAGTCGGAGGGCAATCAACTAGCCACTAGATCTCTCTCTGCCCAAACTACCCGCAAGGCCTGGCTGGAAGTGGTACTTAGAGGAAGCGCTATTACCCTTCCCACCCCTGCTCTCTCACTGGCGGGCATAGCCTCCTTGATCCCTGACTTGAGATTCGATTCCTGGATATTAAGGGGTATTCTGTCTCTGCAGGATATAATGGTATACAATACTCTCCTTACCTTTGCCCAGATACAGGAAAGATTCATGCTGCCACACGGGGAATTTTATAAATACTTACAACTCAGACATTGGCTCCACGGGGCCTCTGTATACCCCCACATCCTATCCTCCTTTCCCAAACTTGTTCAGAAGTTTCTAGATGCCGGGGAGGGCAGGGGAGGTATCACTAAATGGTATACCTACATTATCAACCTCCAACAGCCGCAAAAAGCCCCCTTTCAAGTGAAATGGGAAGCGGACCTTAGGTGCCCCGTCTCGGAGGAGGAATGGGAGATGATTTTCCGATCCTGTTATACTATGTCTAAATGTATATCACACATAGAGTTATCCTATAAACTCCTCCACCGTTTATATTTTACCCCATCCCACTTACATGCGATGCAACCCTCCACACCCAATCTGTGCTGGCGTAACTGTGGTAAGGTCGGTACCCTACTGCATATCTTCTGGGACTGCCCGGTGCTTGCCCCGCTGTGGGACTCTGTCTTCCACCTTATAGTATTGGTACTGGGCCTATGTATAACTCCCCACCCACGACTGGCTCTCCTTCACCTATACTATGGCGACTTATCGCGGGGCGATCGTTACATCCTAGGCCATATTCTCATCTCCAACAAACTTCTAATTGCTCGCCAATGGCGCTCCACAGGGGTCCCCCATATAACGGCGATAGAGAGGACCGTACAGTCGCATTGTGAATTTGAGACAGCGGGAGTGGCCTAGAGATGAGCGCCTGAAATTTTTCGGGTTTTGTGTTTTGGTTTTGGGTTCGGTTCCGCGGCCGTGTTTTGGGTTCGAACGCGTTTTGGCAAAACCTCACCGAATTATTTTTGTCGGATTCGGGTGTGTTTTGGATTCGGGTGTTTTTTTCCAAAAACACTAAAAAACAGCTTAAATCATAGAATTTGGGGGTCATTTTGATCCCAAAGTATTATTAACCTCAAAAACCATAATTTACACTCATTTTCAGTCTATTCTGAATACCTCACACCTCACAATATTATTTTTAGTCCTAAAATTTGCACCGAGGTCGCTGTGTGAGTAAGATAAGCGACCCTAGTGGCCGACACAAACACCGGGCCCATCTAGGAGTGGCACTGCAGTGTCACGCAGGATGTCCCTTCCAAAAAACCCTCCCCAAACAGCACATGACGCAAAGAAAAAAAGAGGCGCAATGAGGTAGCTGTGTGAGTAAGATTAGCGACCCTAGTGGCCGACACAAACACCGGGCCCATCTAGGAGAGGCACTGCAGTGTCACGCAGGATGTCCCTTCCAAAAAACCCTCCCCAAACAGCACATGACGCAAAGAAAAAAAGAGGCTTTTTACTGATATTTGGTGTTTTGGATTTGACATGCTCTGTACTATGACATTGGGCATCGGCCTTGGCAGACGACGTTGCTGGCATTTCATCGTCTCGGCCATGACTAGTGGCAGCAGCTTCAGCACGAGGTGGAAGTGGATCTTGATCTTTCCCTAATTTTGGAACCTCAACTTTTTTGTTCTCCATATTTTATAGGCAGAACTAAAAGGCACCTCAGGTAAACAATGGAGATGGATGGATTGGATACTAGTATACAATTATGGACGGACTGCCACGGTTAGGTGGTATAAAAAAACCACGGTTAGGTGGTATATATTGTAATACAATTATGGATGGACGGACTGCCTGCCGAGTGCCGACACAGAGGTAGCCACAGCCGTGAACTACCGCACTGTACACTGGTTGATAAAGAGATAGTAGTATACTCGTAACAACTAGTATGACTGACTATGACGGTATAAAGAATGAAAAAAAAACCACGGTTAGGTGGTATATATTGTAATACAATTATGGATGGACGGACTGCCTGCCGAGTTCCGACACAGAGGTAGCCACAGCCGTGAACTACCGCACTGTACACTGGTTGATAAAGAGATAGTAGTATACTCGTAACAACTAGTATGACTGACTATGACGGTATAAAGAATGAAAAAAAAACCACGGTTAGGTGGTATATATTATAATACAATTATGGATGGACGGACTGCCTGCCGACTGCCGACACAGAGGTAGCCACAGCCGTGAACTACCGCACTGTACACTGGTTGATAAAGAGATAGTAGTATACTCGTAACAACTAGTATGACACTATGACGGTATAAAGAATGAAAAAAAAACCACGGTTAGGTGGTATATATTATAATACAATTATGGATGGACGGACTGCCTGCCGACTGCCGACACAGAGGTAGCCACAGCCGTGAACTACCGCACTGTACACTGGTTGATAAAGAGATAGTAGTATACTCGTAACAACTAGTATGACACTATGACGGTATAAAGAATGAAAAAAAAACCACGGTTAGGTGGTATATATTATAATACAATTATGGATGGACGGACTGCCTGCCGACTGCCGACACAGAGGTAGCCACAGCCGTGAACTACCGCACTGTACACTGGTTGATAAAGAGATAGTAGTATACTCGTAACAACTAGTATGACTATGACGACGGTATAAAGAAAGAAAAAAAAATACCACGGTTAGGTGGTATATAATTATACAATTATGGATGGACGGACTGCCTGCCGAGTGCCGACTGCCGACACAGAGGTAGCCACAGCCGTGAACTACCGCACTGTACTGTGTCTGCTGCTAATATAGACTGGTTGATAAAGAGATAGTATACAACAATATACTACTATACTGGTGGTCAGGCACTGGTCACCACTAGTCACACTGGCAGTGGCACTCCTGCAGCAAAAGTGTGCACTGTTTAATTTTAAATTAATATAATATTATGTACTCCTGGCTCCTGCTATAACAACCTGCAGTGCTCCCCAGTCTCCCCCACAATTATTATAAGCTTTTATACATTGATGTGCAGCACACTGGGCTGAGCTGAGTGCACACAGACTGAGTCACACTGTGTGACTGCTGTGTATCGTTTTTTTCAGGCAGAGAACGGATATAGCAGAGAACGGATATATTAAATAAAAGTTAACTTAACAACAACTGCACTGGTCACTGTGGTAAACTCTGTCTGCACAATCTCTCTCTCTCTCTCTCTCTCTTCTAATCTATTCTAATGGAGAGGACGCCAGCCACGTCCTCTCCCTATCAATCTCAATGCACGTGTGAAAATGGCGGCGACGCGCGGCTCCTTATATAGAATCCGAGTCTCGCGAGAATCCGACAGCGTCATGATGACGTTCGGGCGCGCTCGGGTTAACCGAGCAAGGCGGGAAGATCCGAGTCGCTCGGACCCGTGAAAAAAAAAGTGAAGTTCGTGCGGGTTCGGATTCAAAGAAACCGAACCCGCTCATCTCTAGAGTGGCCTATGCCTCTTCTTCATCCTGCCCATTGCTCCGCTGGTATTCGTGGTCTACTTATTGGCACAAACGCACACCAGATCCCACTCCCCCTCATGACACTTAGGTCAGTAGTATACCACTTTATTAAGTATTTTCAGTTGGAAGAATTTAGCCTCACGTTGTTTTCATGTATGATATTTTCCTCAATATTCTCTATGCAACAATGCTTTTTTGCCGAACTGTCTGTGTACCCCCCTACCCTTCCCCTTCCCCTTTTTTATTTTCTGCACCCATCACCCGCAAAATAATAAAAATTAATATTGAAAAAAATAGACAAATGTTGAAAAAATAAACAATGCAAGAAAACAATATCTGTATGTGATGCAGCACTCCTGTGTTTCTGCGGCATGGGGGCGGCCATGTTGGAGACCAAGTGTGCACCAATGAGCGTCTATGGGTGAGTGTCAGCCAATCCTGTTTCCTTGCGGCCTATAAATAGGCTGGGAATTTTGCATTCTGTGACAGTGCTTTGTTGTGAATACTCTGTACCCTAGCTCTGTGCTCCTGCAGATTATATCTGTGCATTTCCAGTTGTTTGGTCCTATCTCCGCTCTCAGTGATTGCTGGCTGTCTCCTGCTGCAAGGATCTCGCCGGATCTCCAGCGCGCGGTCACAGTCAACCACTCTCCCACCGGTGCCTTCGGATACTGTAGGATTCCTACGGTGATACTCTCGCTTCAGCATGTGCTCTTCAACCACGTCTTCGCATCATCCAGCCACCAGTCTTGACAGTTCTTCATTTACGTCTTCACGTCATTCTGCAACCAGTTTTCACAGTTCTTCATTCACGCCCTTGCACCGCCCAGCAACCAATCTTCACAAGTTCCACATCCACGTCTTTATATTATCCGGCACACAGTCTTCTCAGTTCTTCAGCTTTGTCTTTGTATCACTCAACAACTCAACACCACAATTCCTCAGCCACATATTGTACCAACTAAAGGGTATTCATCACTCTTCCTCAGTCTCGGCCTCGCATCATTCAGTGACTTCCTTCGGCAGTTTTCCAATCCAGAACTGTTTAGTCTCAGTCTTCCTACAGTCTCAGTCTGATGTTATCTTTAATAAATACATGAGAATGAATTATCTTCGTCCTCCTTGTTTCCAGCACTCAGGGGCATCTGCCTCTTTGGTTGGTCAAAGTCCAACGGATCCACAGAAACACCCCGGATTGACAGTAAGCACTGGCCACATGGATCTGACAGGCGACCAGGCCTCCGGAGGCGATGCTACAGCAAACATTCTCTCTCGCCTGGAGTTTCAGGAGTCCACTCAGTCGCAAATTGTTCAATTCATGCAAACCATGTCAGATCGGCTAAAGGCTCTTCATGCGGCCCATTAGGTCTCGCGTCCTGTCAGTCAGTATGTGATCCAGTTCCGTACTTTGTCCTCCGAGCTAAATTGGAATGAGGAGGCCTTAGTCGCTGCATTCTGGAACAGGCTCTCCTACAAGATTAAGGACGATTTGACTGTTCAGGATGCACCAACGAAGCTGGGCGCACTGATTTCCATTTGTAACAAACTCAACTTACGGTATAGAGAACACTGTTTGAAAAAGTCCAAGTTTGAGCGACCTGGTTCTCGCTTTCGTTCCAGACCTCGGCAAGATCCCACTCTGTTATAATCTCCTTTGTCAACGGAAGAGCCAATGCAGATTGGTTGCTCTCGGCTTATGGATGAGGAACGTACTTGTTGCCGGCAGGGGAACCTCTGTATGTACTGCAGTTCCTCCCACCACTTCGTCAAGTCTTGTAAACTCCGGCCGGAAAACTCCCGCTCCTAGCTTATTTTAGAGAGGTTAAGCTAGGAATTACTCTAGAATCAGGTTCCAGAAAAGGAGCCAACTTTGTTTGGAAGTTCCATCTTCTGCAGTCATCATTGCTGCTGTACTTGATAGTGGTGCAGCTGAGAACTTCATTACTTAAATTTTCGTTAAACAGTCAAAAGTTCAAACTGTGCCTTTGGATTTAGCGGTTTCTGTTACGGCGGTGGATGGAAGTCGAATTCCCGAAGGCATAATCACTCGTCGTACTGTACCTATCAAGATGAAAGTGGGCGCACTATATTCCGAATATATATCTCCTTCTTCGTGATTCCCAAAGCCTCTCATGAAGTAATCCTTGGGTTACCCTGGTTAGAAAGGCATACTCCACAGTTCGAATGGCGAACCATGGAGATACTCTCTTGGGGAGAATCCTGTTTTGAAGATTATTTAGCTTCTGCCAAACCTCTATGTTCAGTTCATATCTCTGAGTTGCCTTCGGTTTATCAACCTTTCGAGGATGTCTTCAGTAAGCAAGGAGACGATTCCTTGCCTCCTCATCGAGAATGGAACTGTCCAATTGACTTAGTACCAGGTAAAACTCCTCCCAGGCTTCATATTTACCCATTGTCCATCCCCGAAACTCATGCCATGTCGGAGTATATACAGGAGAATTTGTCCAAAGGCTTTATCAGCCCATCTTCCTCATCTGCGGGAGCCGGGATTTTTTCCATCAAAAAGAAAGACAGTGGTCTGCGACCGTGCATAGATTACCGCGGACTTAATGAAATCACAGTCAAGAACCGGTACCCACTCCCGTTAATTCCAGAATTATTTGATCGAGTGAAAGGGGCCACAGTTTTCATGAAACTAGATCTACGTGGAGCTAACAATTTAGTTTGCATTTATTCGGGAGATGTGTAGAAAATGGCCTTTGATACTCGAGACAGGCACTACAAGTATCTTGTGATGCCGTTCGGTCTATGCAACGTTACTGCTCTCTTTGAAAGCTATGTGAACGAGCTTTTTCGAGATTTACTTTATAAATGTTTGGTGGTTTACTTGTATGATATCCTGATATTCTCTAAAGACCTGAAGTTCCATCGTGTCCAAGTTAGGGAAGTTTTAGGCCGTCTGAGAAGGAATCGTTTATATTGTAAATTGGAAAAATGCACCTTTGAAGTATCATCTATTCCATTCCTCGGTTACATCATCTCTGGATCTGAGCTACAGATGGATCCCGCTAAGGTCCAAGCTATTCGGGACTGGTCGGCTCCTTCGACTCTCAAGGGAATTCAGTGCTTCCTCGGCTTTGCCAATTTTTACAGAAGATTTATTAAGAATTATTCCTCGATTGTCGCCCCCATCACAGCCTAAACTCGTAAAGGTGTGAATTCTTCGAATTGGTCTTTTGGGGCATCCAAAGCCTTTTCTGATTTGAAATGAGCCTTTACGTCTGCACCTATTCTTCATCAACCCGATTTGAATCGTCCATTCCAAGTGGAGGTGGACGCCTCCTCCTAAGCAGTAGGGGCAGTATTATTGCAAGTTTACGAGGATAAGAAAGTCCACCCATGTGGGTATTTTTCCCGGAGATTCCTACCTGCTGAACGAAATTATGCTATCGGGGTACAAGAATTGCTTGCCATTAATTTAGTATTTGAAGAGTGGTAATATCTTTTGGAGGGAGATCAACATCCCATCATAGTATACACCGACCATAAGAACCTTCTGTACCTTCAAACTGCTCAATGTCTGAATCCCCGGCAAGTAAGATGGGCTCTTTTCTTCACCCGATTCAATTTCAAACTCACCTATGACCCTGGAACCCAGAATAAGAAAGCGAATGCTCTCTCTCGGTCCTTCTGAATCTGATAATCAAGCAAAAAAACAAGCCATTGTAAGTCCGACATCCTTTTTAGCGACTCAAATTTCTTCAGCTCCTATACCTCCACCCGGTAAAACCTTTTTTGCTCCAAGTCTCCAGAAACGATTACTCTCTTGGGCTCATTCTTCATCTTTTATGGGCCATCCCGGAGTTCTCAAGACCTTCAAATTCATTCAACAGTCCAAATGGTGGCCACGGCTTAGAACAGATGTTCATGATTTCATCGCCACTTGTCCCAAGTGCGCCCAGCAGAAGAATCCCAAGGCTTCTCCACCAAGTTTACTACATCCATTACCCATACCCATGCAACCCTGGACTCATATTTCTTTGGATTTCGTGACTGATTTACTTCCATCAAAATGTCGAAATACCATCTGGGTGGTGGTGGATCGGTTCTCAAAAATGGCACACTTTATTCCTTTATCGGGACTACCTTCTGCTCCGCTACTAGCTAAATTGTTAATTTCTGAAATCTTTAGGTTGCATGGCCTCCCTCAGGAGATTGTTTCAGACCGCAGAATGCAATTCGTTGCCAAGTTTTGGAAGTCGCTTTGTTCTTCACTTAACATCAAATTAACACTATAAATTGGAGGGTTCTGCGCACTGAGTGTCTTTATTCTACAGCTAGCCGGGGTGTGCTGCTCGTTCTGATGGGTGTTCCAACCCACCTAAACGTAAATGGAGATGCTTAGTGGATATACCACAATAGAACTGCGCTCAACACCTAAGGTGTGTGTGTGTTTAGCTAATGAATGCACATCAGATGTAATAAAGGATAATGTATGAACAGACCCAAATATGAGTTTGCACTTGGATATAGAAATCACAAAAATAATGATGCGAATCAATTGTTGTGAGCCACTGTATTTATTGTATACTGGCCAATCTAAAGGTGTGCGGTTAATGCCCAGGGTGGGCGATATTGTCTCTTATAAAGTTCATGCAGGTTGTAATACAGACTACGGCGTTCCGCACATCTGCTGTTGAAAAGTCTTTAGGAAAAAATAATAATAATAACAAATGCTGGTGTTGGTAAAAAAATCTTTAAAACCTTCACGATGCCCTGAGCTTACGGTGGTGGCATAAGTGGGGTAAAAAAGGGGTCTCCGGACTGATTTCCCCTCTCTGTTCCTGCTGCCCATGGTGCGTCCTTGTTCAGATGCCTCCCGGGTGCAGGTCGGTCAGAGAGGTGGACCTGTCTAGCGGTGGGGAAAGGGATTCAGATGCAGCTCTGCAGAGTGGCTAGCTGCGCCTCTCCCACCGCTTACAGAGAACTCACCTGTCACCCGCTCCAGCCGCACGCCGCGCTCTGTCACCGGCTTCCTCCACTGTCTGGTATCCTAGCAGCACTGCTGGCTTCCGGGTTGGTCCGGTCACGTGACCGGGTCTTTTCGACGTGGGAAAGAGTCTTCCTGATGAAGTCTTTGAATCTGTAGTAGTTCTTTCTTTGTAGTTCTGCCAACGCGTTTCAACCTTTCAGTCTTCCTCTGGGAGTGCTTGAAGTGACTAGATTGACTGATTTGTATGTTTCTGAGGGGGCCATACCAGTTCTGATTGGATGAAGGAATGTATCACTGATTGCGCCTCTGACCTGTCTATCAAACCAGACCTGTTCTGATTTGTATGTTTCTGAGGGGGCCATACCAGTTCTGATTGGATGAAGGATTGTATCACTGATTTGGCACTGACCTGTCTATCAAAGACAGTGTGTTATTCTCTAAGGTAGTTGGGTCCTATTTCCAAAATTGGAGTATGATGTGGCATAACTGATCTAGTATACTGTTTAGGAGAGATATACAAATAATACAGATATCTTATTTATTTATTTATTTATTTGTTAAATCCATGTTTGTAATGCCTCTGCATCATTATATATTAGACATAGGTACCCTATGTTAATATTTGTAGTTCTCCTGCTGATGCTGTCTAAAATGAGGAAAGGAGGGGTGTACAGTATTCGGATGATGTTGTGCTACTGTTGTAGTATCGGACCTTATTGTCTTTAAGATTATTTGCAGATGACCGACCTGATCTCATTGTCAATACTGAGGGCTAGGGTCCACATATTGACAATCATGCTCAATTCTTCCTTGTTGATTTTGTGAATGAAGTCCCCTCCTCTCCAGTTTCTTTTCACTTCTTTTAGCCTCGTGAATTTGAGTAATGTGGGATCTGAATGATGGTAGTCCCTAAAGTGTAAAGATAACGGATGTTCTTCCGTCCCCTTCCTGATGTTCCGTACATAAATAAATAAATAAGATATCTGTATTATTTGTATATCTCTCCTAAACAGTATACTAGATCAGTTATGCCACATCATACTCCAATTTTGGAAATAGGACCCAACTACCTTAGAGAATAACACACTGTCTTTGATAGACAGGTCAGTGCCAAATCAGTGATACAATCCTTCATCCAATCAGAACTGGTATGGCCCCCTCAGAAACATACAAATCAGAACAGGTCTGGTTTGATAGACAGGTCAGAGGCCCAATCAGTGATACAATCCTTCATCCAATCAGAACTGGTATGGCCCCCTCAGAAACATACAAATCATGTCAATCTAGACACTTCAAGCACTCCCAGAGGAAGACCGAAAGGTTGAAACGCATTGGCGGAACTACAAAGAAAGAGCCACTACAGATTCAAAGACTTCATCAGGAAGACTCTTTCCCACGTCGAAAAGACCCGGTCACGTGACCGGACCAACCCGGAAGCCAGCAGCGCTGCTAGGATACCAGACAGCGGAGGAAGCCGGTGACGGAGCGCGGCGTGCGGCTGGAGCGGGTGACAGGTGAGTTCTCTGTAAGCGGTGGGAGAGGCGCAGCTAGCTGCTCTGCAGAGTGGCATCTGAATCCCTTTCCCCACCGCTAGACAGGTCCACCTCTCTGACCGACCTGCACCCGGGGGGCATCTGAACAAGGACGCACCACGGGCAGCAGGGACAGAGAGGGGAAACCAGTCCAGAGACCCCTTTTTAACCCCACTTATGCCACCACCGTAAGCTCAGAGCATCGTGAAGGTTTTAACGATTTTTTTACCAACACCAGCATTTGTTATTATAATTTTTTCCTAAAGACTTTTCAACAGCAGATGTGCGGGACGGCGCAGTCTGTATTACAAGCTGCATGAACTTTATAAGAGACAATATCGCCCACCCTGGGCATTAACTGCACACTTTTAGGTTGGCCAGTATACAATAAATACAGTGGCTCACAACAATTGATTCGCATCATATTGTTATTTTTGTGATTTCTATAGCCAAGTGCAAACTTATATTTGGGTCTGTTCATAGATTATCCTTTATTACATCTGATGTGTATTCATTAGCTAAACACACACACCTTAGGGGTTGAGCGCAGTTCTATTGTGGTATATCCACTAAGCATCTTCATTAACATCAAATTAAATTTTTCCTCCGCATATCATCCACAGACGGATAGGCAAACAGAAAGAGTAAATCAAGATCTTGAAACTTTTCTTCGTCTGTACATGTCTTCATCAGAAGATGATTGGCTAGACTTTCTTCCGTTGGCTGAGTTCGCCCATAATAACCTCTTTCATTCTTCTTCAAAAACCACTCCATTCTACACTAACTTCGGTTTTCATCCTTGAGTTCCGGAATTCCAACCTCTTCCAGCCCAAGAGGTTCCAGCGGCAGATCTAGCTCTCAAGCAATTATCTAAGATTTGGAGTCGAGTGCGCAAGTCTTTGATTAAGTCCTCCGAATGATATACATTTTTTGCAGATAAGAGACGGAAAGCAGTTCCTAGCTACAAGGTGGGGTATCAAGTGTGGATATTGCTAGTTCGTTTACCTTTCAGGAAAAAGCAATACCTTAATACACCGCTAAGTGTGTGTTTTAAACCTCTATGAATGCGTACATGTTGCGTAAGCATGCCGACACGTTGTGAGCACAATGCAGCTACACGTGTGGGTGAATACACTTTAAACCCCTAACAGGAAAGGAATGCGACACCAGTTGTATATGTTATGTTGTGGTCTAACGCAGCAACAAATATTTACTTAAAAGGGGGGGGTACAACAGAAATATAACAATACAGAGTACATACGTTTGTTCGCTTGCGCCACCTAGATCCGGTCCTCAGTCAATCTGGCAAGATGATCTTCAGAGAATTAACCTGAGACCGGCCAGGAGGGCTTGTTTTTATACAATGGTCCAAAACACAATACAATGGGAAATGTATGCTCTTCTTCCATTGGTCCGGGGGTGGGACATATCCTGTGCACTGGGGATCATTGGTCAGCTCAAACGGTGGGTGATGGCTAAGTCCTGAGATGTGATTACTGTTGTTTACATCTGAGTTCCCGCCCCAAGACCAGTTAAACCCACCACATTATCATACATAAATCCGGTATTACTAATAACTTATTGCCGCAATATGAGACAATATCCTCATAGCCACCGGATTACTGCTTACGTGACCCTGAACAATATGATCCCACACATGATATATTTATCCATTCCCATCCTCAAGATATGTGTGTGTGTGTGTGTGTGTGTGTGTGTGTGTGTGTGTGTGTGTATCTATATATATATATATATATATATATATACACATATAAATATTCCTGCTACTACAATTAGTTATTATATATATATATATATATATATATATATATATATAGCTACCAATGTCTTTCCTTGAAAAAACGAGGCGGCACTCCCAAGTACTTCCAATCAACGTGATATATTCAATTAGAACAGCATAATAGTTTGTCAACGTTTCAAAGCCCGCAGGCTTTTTCGTCAGGACGTGAACAGTGAAATAGAAAGGAACATAGTGCAGCTTGTAGCCACATCTTACCTTTATATGATGAGTGCAGTACCGGGACCGGGCGTCCCCCGCTCCCCGCCGGCCGCTTCCGCTCAGCTGGAGGTGTTACAGGATATCCGTCCTGACCATACTCACGTCAGTCGGTTTCCATAGACACCAACACATACCTCGCGTCACTTCCGGTTGCTATGGAGACAGGCCACGCTTACGGTCTCCCGGAGCTGCAATCGATACAGTGCATAAATACATATAATATGTGAGTTTACGTGATAAGTGAAGTGTATACACAATAATTAATAAAAAAACATTAAAAACAGAATCATAATATCGATATCCTTTTCCATTGTTTTTATACATCGGCTACTTCTATCAATAAATCACGTTATTATTAACTGTGTATTAGTACAACCTGTCTACAAAAACAGAACATATACAACTGGATAAATCAATGCAGCTGAATAAATCAACCAAATATAGAGGATATCCTATACGGCAACTATAAAAATATATTCCAGGCTATTTTTTCATTTAACCCCTTTGGGGAAATAGTGTCTAGAATATAGATCCATTTTGATTCGCACTGGCCAAGGCGCTTCCTCCGGTCTCCACCTCTAATTTGATCAGGAATATGATCAATTATTTTATATTTCATAGATGTTAAAGAGTGATGGGCTTCTTTAAAATGACGCGCTACAGGTTGATCACAATCTTTCCCTTCCAAGGCTGCTTTTATTGCAGAACGATGTAAAGCCATACGTTCTCTAAAAGTACGTATTGTTTGTCCCACATAATATAGCCCACACGGGCACATTATGATATAAATCACAAATTGTGTGGTACAACTCAAAACAAAATTGATTTTGAATTTCCTGCCTGTATGGGGATGTTTAAAGTAAGTACCAGGCTCCATAAAATTGCATGTCGTACACGACACGCATTTATAGCATCCGGGTTTTTTCTTTTGAACTATAAATGGAGTCTTTTGTGAGGAATACATAATGTTGGTCTTTACCAATAGATCGCGCAAATTTCTGCCCCTCTTATAACAGGGCATGATTTTTTTATTTTTAAATATAGGTAATTCATTATCTCCTGTTACAATTGGCCATAAAGCTTTAGTGGCACGTGGTAGGATTTGACTTGCCAGTGTAAATTCTGAAATTAACGGAATATTCTCTCGTTTTTTTGTCTGGTTTGATTCTAACAGAGTGTGTCTAGGAGTTTTTAACACCTGTTGTTTAGTTTCCTCTAACAAAGTCAAAGGATAGCCCCGGCTGGCGAATTTATCAGCCACAAAATTTAGGACCGGCTCCACTTTTTGGATGTCACTGGTAATTCTAGCGGCCCTCAGCATCTGGGACCTCGGTAATGCTTTTTTTTAAAGGCGGTGGGTGACAGCTGCTATGGTGCAATAGGGTATTTCTATCTGTGTTCTTATGAAAAATCTCAGTAGATATGTGGTTCCCTATAAGCTTAACCGTAACATCCAGATAGTTGATTTCTGTGTAACTATATTGGAAAGTAAACTTTACTGGATGATCAAGGGAATTAATTTGTGTTATTAACTTAACTAATTCAGACTCTGACCCTATCCAAATCAAGAATAGGTCATCAATATACCTTGTGTACATCATGATCTTTTTTGCCACCTCTTGGTCCATAAAGAAAAAATTATTTTCTTGTTCGAACATAAAGACGTTAGCGTACGATGGGGATACATTCGTCCCCATCGCACAGCCCGTCCATTGTAAATAATATTTTCCATTATGTAGAAAAAAAAAAATTTTCAATATAAACTCCAAAAGTTCCAAAAATAAAGGTATATCTAATTCACTGAAATGATTAAGCTGTAAGAACAAATTCATACATCTAAGACCAAATTCATGCGGAATTATTGTATATAGATTTTTAACATCTAAAGTACACAAGATCGCTCCGTCAGGAATGTCCTTTAATTCCTGTAATTTAAGCAAAAACTGAGTGGTATCCTTTAAAAAAGTACGCTGTTTTACCACAAAAGGTTGGATCAAAAAATCCAGGAATTGGGATACGGGCTGTAATAAAGACCCTCTGGCCGATATAATCGGCCTGCCCGGAGGGTTATGGGCATCTTTGTGTACTTTAGGAATAGTGTACAAAATGGGAGTTATTGGATGGGTCTGTCTTAATGCCTCAAATAATTTCTTATTTATCAAACCATTCTTAACAGCGGCTACCAATATCAAATCTAATTCCCCCTTAAATTGGTCACTCGGGTTATATTGCAATTTCACATAGGTACCCAAATCAGCTAGTTGTTGGTCAATATCTTCTATATATTTTTTTGTGTCCATAACAACTATAGCCCCGCCCTTATCCGCTGGACGGATAACAATGTCTGGACATGATTTTAAATCCTGAAGTGCTCGCTTCTGATGTTTATCCAGATTATGGAAATGTTTCTTTGGGGCCTTGTCAAATTTAGTGATTGATTCATCCAACAGGCGGGAGAATGTTCTTATCGAAGCATTATTAGAAGGTGGATCAAATTTTGACTTTACATATTTTCTGTGAAAGTCCTGAAAAGGATCTTCTTTCCCAGGAGGTTTATCTTGAAAAAACTCTTTAATATGGAGAGATCGATTGAATCTATGTAGATCAATTTTCCAGTTAAGGTCGTTATGTGGATTACTGGGAATGAAGGAAAGTCCTTTGTTTAACACTGATAATTCCGTAGTAGATAAAGGTCATGATGATAAATTAAATACTATTTCTTGGACTTGTTCCTGTTTACAGGCGGTTTTGTAAATTCTTTTTGACTGCCCCCCCCCCACCCCACCCCGTCTCGTGGGCTTGGTCCAGGGGCGTCGTTTTTTGACCTTGTAAATCTACTCACTGGGGTTCTTTGTGAGTAGGTCTCGTCTGAGTCACATATATTAAAGTCACTATCACTATTGGAATTGTATCCTCTTTGTTGTCGCGTATCCCGCCAGGATTGACGAGGGTGGTAGTATGTACGGTTGTTTTTAGGCGTGGTTCCTGTTAACCACCTGTACACCCTCTGATCCTCATAATCTGTTTGTACCACTGTTAGTTTCTTCTTCTTAAACTTCAGTAGTTCTTGGCGGTATGTTTCACATTGACTGGATAATTTTTCCCACACTGCTTTGTGTTTCTTATCATCCAATAGTGTTTTGTGTTTGATATTAATTTCTTCAATTTTTTATTTGGATATTTGTAGCTCTTTCCCAGCCTCCTGTATGACCAGTAACATCAAATCTAGACTGCATTTATTGAGAATGGCAATCCACTGGCGGCAAAATTCTGCACTGTTTCGGCCAATAGTAGGAGTATTACGTACTCTGAACCCCCTTGGAATTAATTTAGAACGATAGTAATCTGAAAGAGATGACCCATGCAGGTAATAATCTATTTCCCTCTTCTTCCATTTCAATAATAACTGGGAAATCTCTTCAGCAGTAGACACTTCTCCACTGGCTTGTGATGATGTCTGGAACAAAATAGCAGAAGCTTGTTCCTCTGTGAAACTAATAGTCTCACCTATCCTTTTCTGCAAACCAGCAAAGGTAACAGGATCCTCACTTGGTGATGCCTCCATGCTGCAAAATCCTTTATACAATGCAATTATTGTTAGCAGACCACGGATATCTATACCAATTCTGTGAGATAGGGCAACAATTGCTTACGTTCCCATATAGTAAAGGATGGTTTTATTAATCAATTTGAGAATACAGATCCGGTGCCACAGCACTGTGGTGATACCTTAGCAATCTCCACCTTATATATTTTGCAATATAGCTTGGCACTCCGGACTCACAAAATTCAAACTCAGGGTGCCATCCTATTCAATTTCATAGCTAGCAATGTCTTTCCTTGAAAAAACGAGGCGGCACTCCCAGGTACTTCCAATCAACGTGATATATTCAATTAGAACAGCATAATAGTTTGTCAACGTTTCAAAGCCCGCAGGCTTTTTCGTCAGGACGTGAACAGTGAAATAGAAAGGAACATAGTGCAGCTTGTAGCCACATCTTACCTTTATATGATGAGCGCAGTACCGGGACCGGGCGTCCCCCGCTCCCCGCCGGCCGCTTCCGCTCAGCTGGAGGTGTTACAGGATATCCGTCCTGACCATACTCACGTCAGTCGGTTTCCATAGACACCAACACATACCTCGCGTCACTTCCGGTTGCTATGGAGACAGGCCACGCTTACGGTCTCCCGGAGCTGCAATCAATACAGTGCATAAATACATTGATTGCAGCTCCGGGAGACCGTAAGCGTGGCCTGTCTCCATAGCAACCGGAAGTGACGCGAGGTATGTGTTGGTGTCTATGGAAACCGACTGACGTGAGTATGGTCAGGACGGATATCCTGTAACACCTCCAGCTGAGCGGAAGCGGCCGGCGGGGAGCGGGGGACGCCCGGTCCCGGTACTGCACTCATCATATAAAGGTAAGATGTGGCTACAAGCTGCACTATGTTCCTTTCTATTTCACTGTTCACGTCCTGACGAAAAAGCCTGCGGGCTATGAAACGTTGACAAACTATTATGCTGTTCTAATTGAATATATCACGTTGATTGGAAGTACCTGGGAGTGCCGCCTCGTTTTTTCAAGGAAAGACATTGCTAGCTATGAAATTGAATAGGATGGCACCCTGAGTTTGAATTTTGTGAGTCCGGAGTGCCAAGCTATATTGCAAAATATATAAGGTGGAGATTGCTAAGGTATCACCACAGTGCTGTGGCACCGGATCTGTATTCTCAAATTGATTAATAAAACCATCCTTTACTATATGGGAACGTAAGCAATTGTTGCCCTATCTCACAGAATTGGTATAGATATCCGTGGTCTGCTAACAATAATTGCATTGTATAAAGGATTTTGCAGCATGGAGGCATCACCAAGTGAGGATCCTGTTACCTTTGCTGGTTTGCAGAAAAGGATAGGTGAGACTATTAGTTTCACAGAGGAACAAGCTTCTGCTATTTTGTTCCAGACATCATCACAAGCCAGTGGAGAAGTGTCTACTGCTGAAGAGATTTCCCAGTTATTATTGAAATGGAAGAAGAGGGAAATAGATCATTACCTGCATGGGTCATCTCTTTCAGATTACTATCGTTCTAAATTAATTCCAAGGGGTTTTAGAATACGTAATACTCCTACTATTGGCCGAAACAGTGCAGAATTTTGCCGCCAGTGGATTGCCATTCTCAATAAATGCAGTCTAGATTTGATGTTACTGGTCATACAGGAGGCTGGGAAAGAGCTACAAATATCCAAATTGAAAATTGAAGAAATTAATATCAAACACAAAACACTATTGGATGATAAGAAACACAAAGCAGTGTGGGAAAAATTATCCAGTCAATGTGAAACATACCGCCAAGAACTACTGAAGTTTAAGAAGAAGAAACTAACAGTGGTACAAACAGATTATGAGGATCAGAGGGTGTACAGGTGGTTAACAGGAACCACGCCTAAAAACAACCGTACATACTACCGCCCTCGTCAATCCTGGCGGGATACGCGACAACAAAGAGGATACAATTCCAATAGTGATAGTGACTTTAATATATGTGACTCAGACGAGACCTACTCACAAAGAACCCCAGTGAGTAGATTTACAAGGTCAAAAAACGACGCCCCTGGACCAAGCCCACGAGACGGGGGGGGGGCAGTCAAAAAGAATTTACAAAACCGCCTGTAAACAGGAACAAGTCCAAGAAATAGTATTTAATTTATCATCACGACCTTTATCTACTACGGAATTATCAGTGTTAAACAAACGACTTTCCTTCATTCCCAGTAATCCACATAACGACCTTAACTGGAAAATTGATCTACATAGATTCAATCGATCTCTCCGTATTAAAGAGTTTTTTCAAGATAAACCTCCTGGGAAAGAAGATCCTTTTCAGGACTTTCACAGAAAATATGTAAAGTCAAAATTTGATCCACCTTCTAATAATGCTTCGATAAGAACATTCTCCCGCCTGTTGGATGAATCAATCACTAAATTTGACAAGGCCCCAAAGAAACATTTCCATAATCTGGATAAACATCAGAAGCGAGCACTTCAGGATTTAAAATCATGTCCAGACATTGTTATCCGTCCAGCGGATAAGGGCGGGGCTATAGTTGTTATGGACACAAAAAAATATATAGAAGATATTGACCAACAACTAGCTGATTTGGGTACCTATGTGAAATTGCAATATAACCCGAGTGACCAATTTAAGGGGGAATTAGATTTGATATTGGTAGCCGCTGTTAAGAATGGTTTGATAAATAAGAAATTATTTGAGGCATTAAGACAGACCCATCCAATAACTCCCATTTTGTACACTATTCCTAAAGTACACAAAGATGCCCATAACCCTCCGGGCAGGCCGATTATATCGGCCAGAGGGTCTTTATTACAGCCCGTATCCCAATTCCTGGATTTTTTGATCCAACCTTTTGTGGTAAAACAGCGTACTTTTTTAAAGGATACCACTCAGTTTTTGCTTAAATTACAGGAATTAAAGGACATTCCTGACGGGGCGATCTTATGTACTTTAGATGTTAAAAATCTATATACAATAATTCCGCATGAAATGGGTCTTAGATGTATGAATTTGTTTTTACAGCTTAATCATTTCAGTGAATTAGATATACCTTTATTTTTGGAACTTTTGGAGTTTATATTGAAAAAATTTTTTTTTCTACATAATGGAAAATATTATTTACAACGGACGGGCTGTGCGATGGGGACGAATGTATCCCCATCGTACGCTAATGTCTTTATGTTCGAACAAGAAAAGATTTTTTTCTTTATGGACCAAGAGGTGGCAAAAAAGATCATGATGTACACAAGGTATATTGATGACCTATTCTTGATTTGGATAGGGTCAGAGTCTGAATTAGTTAAGTTAATAACACAAATTAATTCCCTTGATCATCCAGTAAAGTTTACTTTCCAATATAGTTACACAGAAATCAACTATCTGGATGTTACGGTTAAGCTTATAGGGAACCACATATCTACTGAGATTTTTCATAAGAACACAGATAGAAATACCCTATTGCACCATAGCAGCTGTCACCCACCGCCTTTAAAAAAAAAAAGCATTACCGAGGTCCCAGATGCTGAGGGCCGCTAGAATTACCAGTGACATCCAAAAAGTGGAGCCGGCCCTAAATTTTCTGGCTGATAAATTCGCCAGCCGGGGCTATCCTTTGACTTTGTTAGAGGAAACTAAACAACAGGTGTTAAAAACTCCTAGACACACTCTGTTAGAATCAAACCAGACAAAAAAACGAGAGAATATTCCGTTAATTTCAGAATTTACACTGGCAAGTCAAATCCTACCACGTGCCACTAAAGCTTTATGGCCAATTGTAACAGGAGATAATGAATTACCTATATTTAAAAATAAAAAAATCATGCCCTGTTATAAGAGGGGCAGAAATTTGCGCGATCTATTGGTAAAGACCAACATTATGTATTCCTCACAAAAGACTCCATTTATAGTTCAAAAGAAAAAACCCGGATGCTATAAATGCGTGTCGTGTACGACATGCAATTTTATGGAGCCTGGTACTTACTTTAAACATCCCCATACAGGCAGGAAATTCAAAATCAATTTTGTTTTGAGTTGTACCACACAATTTGTGATTTATATCATAATGTGCCCGTGTGGGCTATATTATGTGGGACAAACAATACGTACTTTTAGAGAACGTATGGCTTTACATCGTTCTGCAATAAAAGCAGCCTTGGAAGGGAAAGATTGTGATCAACCTGTAGCGCGTCATTTTAAAGAAGCCCATCACTCTTTAACATCTATGAAATATAAAATAATTGATCATATTCCTGATCAAATTAGAGGTGGAGACCGGAGGAAGCGCCTTAGCCAGTGCGAATCAAAATGGATCTATATTCTAGACACTATTTCCCCAAAGGGGTTAAATGAAAAAATAGCCTGGAATATATTTTTATAGTTGCCGTATAGGATATCCTCTATATTTGGTTGATTTATTCAGCTGCATTGATTTATCCAGTTGTATATGTTCTGTTTTTGTAGACAGGTTGTACTAATACACAGTTAATAATAACGTGATTTATTAATAGAAGTAGCCGATGTATAAAAACAATGGAAGAGGATATCGATATTATGATTCTGTTTTTAATGTATTTTTATTAATTATTATGTATACACTTCACTTATCACGTAAACTCACATATTATATGTATTTATGCACTGTATTAATTGCAGCTCCGGGAGACCGTAAGCGTGGCCTGTCTCCATAGCAACCGGAAGTGACGCGAGGTATGTGTTGGTGTCTATGGAAACCGACTGACGTGAGTATGGTCAGGACGGATATCCTGTAACACCTCCAGCTGAGCGGAAGCGGCCGGCGGGGAGCGGGGGACGCCCGGTCCCGGTACTGCACTCATCATATAAAGGTAAGATGTGGCTACAAGCTGCACTATGTTCCTTTCTATTTCACTGTTCACGTCCTGACGAAAAAGCCTGCGGGCTTTGAAAAGTTGACAAACTATTATGCTGTTCTAATTGAATATATCACGTTGATTGGAAGTACCTGGGAGTGCCGCCTCGTTTTTTCAAGGAAAGACATTGGTAGCTATGAAATTGAATAGGATGGCACCCTGAGTTTGAATTTTGTGAGTCCGGAGTGCCAAGCTATATTGCAAAATATATATATATATATATATATATTACCATGAGTTAGATGTATTTAGGCTATATGAATGAGAATATAAATGTTATACCTCAGATATATCATACATCAAATGTCTGGTCTGTATATGTCTTTTTTTGTGGTTTTGTAAGTTGTTAAACAAGTTAGGGTTTGGCTTGTGTTCTTGTCTAGGATATATTGTTCTTTTTTTTTTGTTCTGGCTCCCAGTGCAATTTTGACAGTCCAGTATCTGTTGACTCACTATACAACTCTAAAACAATGGGGGCAAACAACTGTATTTACATTCCCCATAGCTCAGGGTCTAGTTTCCATGATTACAAAGCTTTGCGTAAACAAGACAGTCTGATACATTCAAGACCCTGTAATTGAGTTCTTGGAAGTATCGCCTTTGAATGTTTATAAGAGTGATTTGCTTATAATGTGTGTGTACAGTAACTTGACGTTGAAGAGTGTACAGACTGTATGTAAATGATGCACTATATTGATAAAATATTGAATATGGCGTTGTGGCTTTTCTATGTGAATGCGTATGTTACTGTATTTACTCATACCACGTGCTAATATGCAGGGCTTCACGAGCCAATGTACACAACTTGCAGGTATGTGCCCGCACGGCGAGTACGCACCCACACAGAGGCCACTCTGAATGGTGTTTGTATGTGTAGAGTGTAGGTGTAATATTTTTGACTTTGACACTCTACCCTTTGGCAGTAAACAATAACTGCCACAATTATTAAAATACAGAAAATATTTCATATACAATATGTACAAAGTTCGCGTGACCGGGGAAGAGTTGTAGGTGGGAAATGTATAGCCTAGTGGGATAGGAAAAAGCGTGTATGTATGAGTAAATGTCTGAGGGGCATGTATCATCGTACCGTATATGTTCTAAGTAAGCTTCGAGGTACTGCGAAGTATACATTTAATCCTTCTCATCCGGTATTAAGGGTCTGTACATGGGCAAACAAACATTACTGAGCCCTTTCTAGGCAAGGGCCATTAGCCCTCACCTTGTCCAGCTTCTTATAATAACAAATAGGGAGCACATTTATCTGATGATACATGTGGGGGAGATGTACTGTATATGTATGCTATTACGTGTGGATAATGTTTACCGACTATGTGTGTTATTAACTGAAGATTGCAGAGATGTGGGTAAGACATATAAAAATACATTCACATAAATTCAGGTACATTGATGTCATTTCCGGTTGTGGATGTGTCTGGGTAGAAGGGAAAACAAAAAGATGGTGAAAGACACAGGCCATGAAATTCATTTACAATCCTTATCACAACACTGTTTCTGCGGTTGGGTCATATATCAAATCTGCCGCTATTACAATGCCCTCGCTCACCAAATTTGTCTTACGTTTTCGCCACGTCAAAATTCGAACACATCGGAATATCAGACCGATAATTATGACGACACCCAGGATACAGAGGAGAAACTTTCCCACATTTGCAATTACACTTTGGGCCCATTCTCCTAACCCAGAGAACCATTTGAGTGGGTTCAACCATGAGGCCCAGCCGGTCAATTCATTACCCACAGCTGTCAAGGTATGGTTGTGCTTCCTTCTGAACTCCCACTTCAACTGCAAGATCTCATCCATCTTTTGATTGATGATCTCCGTCGGGTCTTCAGTACTGTTCATAATGTAAGTACAGCACTTCACACCATATTGAGTTGCCAGAGTAACACAGTACCCACCTGTCACAGCCGTGACGTAATTCAAGACCATCCTGTGCTGGACCAGCTCCTTCTTGTAGGCCTGTAGCTCCCTACCCGTATACCTGAAGGTGTCATCATACATCTCAGTGATATTATCTATCAAGTTCGCCAGCGCATGGATGTACCTATAATTTATGATTCCTCTGACAGTATGGGTGATATCTAATGCGAGAAGAATTTGAATCCCGGTGGATTCATGTATCAAATCAGAGGCTGCGGGCTATGAGGTGTCTCTTGACAATGAGTTGTCTATGAGGTGTCTCTTGACAATGTGTTCATAATGTGTATGAATATAAGGAGTCTGAGCGTTGCGGTGAATGTCTTTCATTTTGTCGTGTGCAATGGTCATAACCTCTGGTAGTACTCTGCCAATGTAACACAACCCTTCAGAGCTCGGAGTAAGCCACTTGTACACTTTCCTTCCACATATGAAGTAGGCATTATCTGGAAGAACATAGGGGACAAAATGTAACAAAACCATATCACAGATTTTTCTTATGAAGAAACCGGTCCCCAGTTCTCCCATTTGTTCAGTACAAGTATCGGGCTGGATGATGTGGGCACAATATCCCTGTGACACTTTTCCAGCCCACATGGTTTTGATCCCACGTGTATACCTGTATCGGAAGTACCTCCCACTTGTGGCTATCTTACGTACAAATTCGGAGTTGATGGGTACTTTATCAGCTCTATGTGAGAAGGTCATTGTCTGATTGTTCCATGTCACTTCCCAATTTCCTGGTTTCCGGAAATTGGACACGTTAAAACACAGCAGTTACCTATCTATGTGGTACTGGTAGAGCTTCAAGCTAGGGGGCCTAGATATATTACATTTCCTGTCCACTGGTCTCCCCCCATGTAATTCGAGTACCTCATTTACTGTTAAAGGGTATGGCACTAATCCCGACTTACTCTGTCCTTGAGGTACTTGCGAGCACACCAAGCATTCTGTTTGGTTTAATACCGTACCCACTCAAAGGATGTCCGCCAATGTTGGTATTAGTGTTTGACTGACATCTCTGGATGCACCCATCTTCGACTATGTTATCGCAGTACTTACATATGCAGTATTCATCAGACAATAACCCTTCACATTGCCTCCGAGCTCCGTGACTACCAGATCTCTTACTGATACCAGCTTTGACCAAAGTGATAGACTAATCCTGGGGTCCTACGAATCCATCCTCTCCATCAGAACCCATTCCAGATACTTGCTCGATGTCTCGGGGGCCCTCATAAAAACAAATTGTCCTGATCAAAAACAGAGTCACCAGAAAAAGCCAAAACACAGTCTCTTGGTGTGGATCCATTTCGGTAAGGGGAAAACAGGAATGGAGAAAAAAGAAAAATGCAGTGGGGGGTGAAAAAAAAGAAAAATGTTACGACAACCATCCTTGATTTTTGCTGTTCTCCACGCTCAGGTGCCGTCCAACAGTCCTGCCTCTCAGCTTTCCCGTAACAGATTCTCTAGTGATACGAGGTTCTCCTTTCTCTTTGTCACGAGTTTTCTCCGGGTCAGTGACCTTCTTGCAGTGGGATGAGTGGACCCAAGTCTCTCTCTCGACAACCTTCAGTGCTGTAGTGCTGGTCAACACAACTTGATACGGTCCTTCCCACCTGTCAATGAGGCAACCTGAGCGTAGAAAATTTCTAATCATCACATAATCCCCAGGTTCAATGTCATGACAATTACTGTTTGGTAGGTCAGGAATTGCCAGTTTTAGATTCCTTTGCTGGTTTCTCAGTTGCTGGTTCATCCTAACCAAATATTGCACAGTCATTTCATTATTGCACTTAAAATCATCCTGGGGGTCTATCATTACATGAGGTTGTCGTCCAAAAAGAACTTTGAAGGGTGATAAGTTAAGCGGTGACCTGGGAGTGGTTCTGATGCTGTACAACACTAGTGGCAGTGCTTCTGGCCACAACAGTCCAGTTTCAGCCATCACTTTGCTCAGCTTGTTCTTAATAGTGCTATTCATTCTCTCCACCTTCGTATTGGCCTGTGGCCGGTATGGAGTATGTAGCTTACTATTAATACCCATCAGTTTGCACATGACCTGAAAGACTTCACCTGTAAAATGGGTACCCCTATCACTTTCAATCATTTTAGGGATACCATATCTGCACACAAATTCCTGCATGATTTTCTTTGCCGTGAATACGGCAGTATTTGTGGCAGCGGGGAATGCTTCTACCCAGTTCGAAAAGACATTGGTACATACTAAAACATACTTTAAATTTCTACAGGGTGGTAACTGTATGAAGTCGATTTGTATTACCTGGAAAGGTCCGTCTGTAGGAGGGATATGGCATGGCTCCGTTGGTATTGTCTTACCAATATTCTTCCTCAAGTAAGTAAGACATGTAATTGCTTTCTTACCTGCATGAGAAGAGAACCCTGTTGCACTCCAGTAGGCTCTTACCAATTTGCACATACCTTCCTTGCCCAGATGAGTCAGACCGTGTGCCGCCTCAGCTAGGCTTGGGAGATATGCCCTGGGGGCCACTGGCTTACTGTGTCCATCTCTCTAAAGTCCTGAGAACTCCTGACCATATCCCTTCGCCTTCCAGACCGCCTTCTCCTGTAGGGAACACAAATTTTGCATTTCAATTTAACTGTTGTGTATTTGTTGTGTAGGGTAAAAACATCTCTAAAGGAGAGAGAAGAGAAGAGAAAAAAGAAAAATGTCAGGTTTGCGTTCACCAACAGTCTGTCACATCATCATGCATGTGTCTGTACACAATTTCCCTTCACCAGTATTCTTATTCTCCACCCTTTGTGCATGACAAGGCACACTGCAGTAATACTGGTGCCATCGTGCTGGTGAGATATACCGGGTTCAGGCAGAACTCTGAAGGACCAATAAGGCATGTGGTGTATGAACTGTAATCGGGTCCATGTATTGTAGGTGAACGTAAAAGTTGAAGAGGAAACTGTGAAGAAAAAACGCATAGAGGTTGGTAACAGGTTCTGTAGAGGTGAAGAGGATTTTATTAAAGTGACAACTGGATTGGGCACTATGGGGAATTGATTCTCTACTTGGTCTACTCCCTTTAAAGTTTGTGCTTGTAGTATCACTACTGGGACTATCCCAGCCATCAATCCAGTGTCCTGTCCATCCTAAATTCATAGGGAGCCCGGTATTTTGCGAGATAATTTCCTCTACCTGTGATGGACATGAATCTAGAACAGTGGAATGCAACATTAGTCTTTGTGGGTATCTAACATACTTTGTACTTCCTGAGCGGGAGCACACTCTATATCATATTTAACAAAGCCTCTGTCGATAAAGTTAGTCAGGGGCCACTGCTGCTGGGAAAAAAAGAAAAGGTCTAGCTTCATAGAGGCCCAATTGTAACTTTTGCAGGTTTTGTCAAAGGGTAATGTTGCACTTCTCTCGTTCTTCCCATTTGCCGAATTAGTGTTTTCTATATGGCTTTAAATCCTTGCTATATGTCCCTTGGTCCCGTCTATGTGTTTGATAATGTGGCTCGTGTTCTTTGTCTAGGGGGTCTATATTTACTATGTGTCCCATTACTCCTACAATCCATGGCATAATGTCCCTCCTTTCTACAAATATAACATATTTTTGCCCTTTTCCAGTCTTCAGGGGCCTGTGGTCTTGGTTGATTGGACATCCCTTTAAGTCCCTGTATGCTTACCGTCCTCAACCTCTTCTCCTGCTGTTCTCTGTGTTTGGAGATATTCCGGTCATGCTCAATAGCGGACTCTCTGAGAGTATCTACTGTGAGCCCTCTCCAATTAGGCAAAGAAGTCTGTACCCTGACTTTCAATGCCTTATTGAGCCCATCCATTAGCACAGAGACAGCCACCTCCCTGTAATTCGCATCATTCCTTATATCCGATACCCCAGTGTATCTAGCCATTATTTGTAAGGCCCTATGGAAATGTCGGTTAATTTTCTCTCTGTTTTATGGAGAAAATTTTATTCCACTGGACAACAATGGGGAAGTACAATCCTAGTTGTATGTTAATTCGTTTCACGTTCTCCTGATTGTATTCATCAGGCAGAGGATCGTCTGACTCTATTTTACAATCCGTGATAAATTTTTGGGTGTCAATATTAGGGGGTAGGCAGGCTTTCAAAAGTGTCCACCAAACTTTGTTTGTAGGTTCATGGGCATTACCCAGATCCTTAATAAACTTCTGACATCTGGCTAAATGTCTCCGGGGATCGGGGAATTCTGAAATGATTGACCGTAGTTCCGATCTGGTCCATGGGCAATACATTGCAGAATTTCTGATGAGGGTTACTCCCTATCTATCGGTTCTCCCATTGGGAGTTGCTATTACCCAGACAGGATGTAACCCTACCATTCCATTCCTAATCGGCTCAATGTGAGGTGTTACTGTCTCTGCGTAATGAACAGTCTCACACTTACCGGTGGCTATGATCTCTCCCGTCCCTTCAGTGGGAGACACCGTCACTGCTCTTACTGGTTGGGCCATGCCCACCTGAGTTTTCTGCAAGGTGGCTGCCTGGATGAGGGCTGAGATTAGGCTGGATCCAACATCTTCCTCCGAACTATGACCTTTGAGAGAACTTAAGACAGGGTACAATATGCATGGGTTAGGGTTAATACAATTTATATGAATGTTCCTATCATTTGCCGATGTACCAGTGGTTGTAGCTGTTTTCTCCCCATCGACATGTGTCGGTGATGGTGTGCTCGCAATCACATTCCTGTCAGGTTTGGAAATTGCTGTGTGAGCCAGCTTCCTTTGCACATCTCCCTCTTGTTGCCATATATTTAAACAGTCATTATGTCTGATCTTTGGTTTCTTAGACTTGATCAGACATATTCTATTCCTTACATTCTGCAGTACCTCTGGTTTAAAACTACCCATCCTAGGAAATGATGCCTTATCCCCAGCAGTCATACATACCCATTCATCACAAAAAGCCTCTACGTGTGGACCATACTTACCACACATTATCAACCTTGCGGACCCTCTTGGCCCTTCCTCTCCAGCCTGAACCCTGGCTGCCGAAGGCCTCTCGCTTGTGCACTTGGCTCCCATTGTGGGCTTTTTATGCACAAACACCAAATGCACAAAGAAAAACGGTGAAAGTTCTTACCGAGTGTTTTCACTCACTCCAGCCCCCACTGGCCTGTACTACGACCCACTGTATATAGTGGGATCGTGATGTACCCAACCTTGGGCTCCTATCAGACCCTTCAGCACCGTAATTTCTATCAGTGGAGGTTCTGTTGGAATATTTTCCTGAGAGGGCCAGCAAGAAATTCCTTTTCAGTATCTTTCCACTGGAATTTATATAGGATGAGAAACATGCTATCGATCACCCTTTCCAGTGGACGCCCACCAGGGAGATTTCCTGAAGAAAATCAGTGAAAAACCCCTTGTTTACACAATCACGTCTGCGTATGCTCTACAAAGCGCATGTGACACACCTGCGCAAAATAACGCAAATGGTATTATGTTGCGCCGCGTATAACACACTGTCGTGCGGTCCAATCGCACGGCCTATAGATACTTGTTATCTATATGCCCTATGATCACGGGAGTTGAATTTAAGCCGCGCTCCTCAGCCGGAGCGTAACAAAAAACACCTTTCACACTCCTCCAATACGTTGTAGTACGTGCCAACTTCGTTAAATGCGCTAGGTTGCGACCCTTCTCGCAGCTGAGCCCCTTCTAGCTCAGGCGTTTTGTCCACGGGATCCTGGTTTTTCGGGGTTCAATACATCCACTCCTACTTTCAGCTCACACAAATACACAATGTTTTTCTGTACAGAAAAATATCAGTCCCTTTGATTGATAGCCTATCTCAGAGGTAGTACAGTTTAAACAAAATAATATAATAATCTGCTTTAAAAATCGGATAGTTATTTGCTATTGTATAAAATGTCTTCTATCCCGCCTTTAAAATTTATACCTAATTGTGTGGTTATAACTTGCGCTCGCTACTTCACGCAACCTTGCGTAAACACGCGACCGTATAATTCCTGTGACATTGGCGTATAATTCCTGTGACATTGACTAATAATTCTCGGAATACTGGCGTATAATTCCTGCGATACTGCCATATAATTCCCGTGATACTGGCGTATAATTCCTGTGACATTGGCGTATAATTCCTGTGATATTGCCATATAATTCTCGGAATACTGGCGTATAATTCCCATGATACTGGTGTATAATTCCTGTGATATTGCCGTATAATTCCTGTGATATTGCCATACAATTCTCGGAATACTGGCATATAATTCCTGTGATACTGCCATATAATTCCCGTGATACTGGCGTATAATTCCTGTGACATTGCCATATAATTCCTGTGATATTGCCATATAATTCTCGGAATACTGGCGTATAATTCCCATGATACTGGTGTATAATTCCTGTGATATTGCCATATAATTCTCGGAATACTGGCGTATAATTCCTGTGATACTGCCATATAATTCCCGTGATACTGGCGTATAATTCCTGTGACATTGCTGTATAATTCTCAGAATACTGGCGTATAATTCCTGTGACATTGCCATATAATTCCTGTGATATTGCCATATAATTCTCGGAATACTGCCGTATAATTCCTGTGATACTGCTGTATAATTCTCGGAATACTGCCGTATAATTCCTGTGATTCTGCCATATAATTCCCGTGATACTGGCGTATAATTCCTGTGACATTGCCGTATAATTCCTGTGATATTGCCATATAATTCTCGGAATACTGGCGTATAATTTCCGTGATACTGGTACATAATTCCTGTGATATTGCCGTATAATTCCTCTGATATCGGCATATAATGCTTGGAATACTGACGTATAATTCCTGTGATACTGCCATATATTTCCCGTGATACTGGCATATAATTCCTGTGATTTTGGCGTATAATTCTGGGAATACTGGCGTTTAATTCCTGCGATACTGCCATATAATTCCCATGATACTGCCGTATAATTCCTGTGACATTGCCGTATAATTCCTGTGATATTGCCATATAATTCTCGGAATACTGGCGTATAATTCCTGTGATACTGCCATATAATTCCCGTGATACTGGCGTATAATTCCTGTGATATTCCCATATAATTCTCGGAATACTGTTGTATAATTCCCATGATACTGCCATATAATTCCCGTGATACTGGTGTATAATTCCTGTGACACTGCTGTATAATTCTCAGAATACTGGTATATAATTCCTGTGACAGTGCCATATAATTCTCGAAATACTGGCGTATAATTTCCGTGATACTGGTGTATAATTCCTGTGATATTGCCGTATAATTCCTCTGATATTGCCATATAATTCTTGGAATACTGGCGTATAATTCCTGTGATACTGCCATATAATTCCCGTGATGCTAGTGTATAATTCCTGTGATATTGCCGTATAATTCTCAGAATACTGGCATATAATTCCTTTGATACTGACGTATAATTCCTGTGACATTGCCGTATAATTCTTGTGATATTCCCATATAATTCTCGGAATACTGGTGTATAATTCCTGTGATATTGCCGTATAATTCCTGTGATATTGCCATATAATTCTTGGAATACTGGCGTATAATTCCTGTGATATTGCCGTATAATTCCCGTGATACTGCCGTATAATTCCAGCTATCCTGCTGCATAATTCCATATAAATCCATATAATTCAGAATAAATCCAGTCCAGTGGTGCTGCCATATAAATTCAGTGGTGCTGTCCTGTGCTGTATATTGTTTACTCCAAATAAAAGGGGTCATTAATATTTAATCTAAATCATATTTACAGGGTTTGCCCTGTGAGGTGTAGGGGTATGCTCTCTTGTGCCACATATTGTGTTATATAACTCCAGAAAAATAATGGAGAACAAACATTTGGAGGATTAAATAGGGAAAGATGACATAGAAATGCCATCAATGTCGTCTGCCATGGTCGATGCCCATTGTCATAGTAGAGGGCATGTAAAATCCCAAAAGCCAAAGTTCAGTAAAAAGACCCCAAAAAATAAATTGAAATGGTCCGAGGAGAAACGTAAACTTGCCAAAATGCCATTTATGACATGGAGTGGCAACGAACGGCTGAGGCCCTGGCCTATGTTCATGACTAGTGGTTCAGCTTCACATGACGATTGAAGCCCTCATCCTCCTGCTAGAAAAATTCAAGGTGGAAGCTGAAGGTTAAGATGGAAAGAGCACAGAAAATTACTGTGCGTTCTGCGATAGTATCACAAATCCCCAAGGAGAGTCCAAGTGTGTCGGCAGTTGCGATGCCTGACCTCCCCAACACTGGATGGAAAGAGGTGGCTCCTTCCATTATTTGCATGCCCCCTGCAATTGCTGGAAGAAGCACCCACAGTCCAGTTCCTGATATTCAAATTGAGGATGTCACTGTTGAAGTACACTAGGATGCGGGTATGGGTGTTGCTGGCGCTGAGGAAGTTGACGATGAGGATTCTGATGGTGATGTGGTTTGTTTAAATCAGGCACCGGGGGAGACACCTGTTGTCCATGGGATGAAGAAGCCCATTTTGATGCCTGGGCACACTACCAAAAAAGCCACCTCTTCGATGTGGAATTATTTCTCCACAAATCCGAACAACAGGTGTCAAGCCATCTGTTGCCTCTGTCAATCTGTAATAAGTAGGGGTAAGGATGTTAACCACCTAGGAACATCCTCCCTTATACGTCACCTGCAGCGCATTCATCATAAGTCAGTGTCAAATTGTGAAACTTAGGTGTCAGTGGACTGCTTACGCTCTTACCCAAAGTCCCATCTTCCTCCTGTACCCAAGCTCCTGCAAGCCACACCACCAACTCCCTCAACATAACTTCCTCCTCAGTCAGGAATGTCAGTAGACCTGCAGGCCATGTCACTGTCAAGACTGAGGATACCTCTCCTAACCGGGATTCCTCCGGAGGATCCTTGAGTGGTACGCCTGCTGTTGCTGCTGCCGCTGCTGTTGTTGCTGCTGGGAGTAAATCATCATCCCAGAGGGTAAGTTGGAAGACCACTTGTACTACTTCAACTAAGCAGTTGACTGTCCAACAGTACTTTGTGAGAAGGATGAAATATGACAGCAGTCATCCTGTTGCAAAGCGGATAATTGAGGCCTTGACACCGTGCATCCTGTATCCGCCATTAGTGCACTAGGATTTAGACAATTGATGGAGGTATTGTGTCCCTGGTACCAAATCCCATCTAGGTTCCACTTCACTAGGCAGGCGATACCGAGAATGTACAAAGACATCAGAAAAAGAGCCACCAGTGTCCTACAAAATGCAGTTGTATCCAGTGTCCACTTAACCACAGACATGTGGACAAGTGGAACAGGGCAGACTAAGGACTATATGACTGTGACAGCCCACTGGGTAGATGTATGGCCTCCCGCAGCAACAACAGCAGCGGCAACAGTAGCAGCATCTCGCAAACGCCAACTCATTCCTAGGCAGGCTACGCTATGTATCACAGCTTTCCGTAAGAGGCACACAGCTGACAACCTCTTATGCAAACTGAGGGACATCATCGCAGAATGGCTTACCCCAATTAGACTCTCCTGGGGATTTGTGATATCGGACAATGCCACCAATATTGTGCGTGCATTACATCTGGGCAAATTCCAGCACATCCCATGTTTTGCACATACAATTAATTTGGTGGTGCAGAATTTTTTGAAAAATTACAGAGGTGTACAGGAGATGCTGTCAGTGGCCCGAAAAATTGCGGGCCACTTTCGATATTCTGCCACCACATGTCGAAGACTGGAGTGCCAGCAAACACTCCCCAACCTGCCCTGCCATCAACTGAAGCAAGAGGTGGTAACGAGGTGGAATTCAACACTCTATATGCTTCAGAGGATGGAGGAGCAGCAAAAGGCCATTAAAGCCTATACATCCACCTACGATATAGGCAAAGGAGGGGGGATGCACCTGACTTAAGCGCAGTGGAGAATGATTTATGTCTTGTACAAGGTTCTCCAACCCTTTGAAATTGCCACATGTGAAGTCAGTTCAGACACTGCCAGCTTGAGTCAGGTCATTCCCCTCATCAGGCTTTTGCAGAAGCAGCTGGAGAAATTGAAGGAGGAGCTAAGACTGAGCGATTCCACAAAGTATGCGGGACTTTTGGATGGAGCCCTTCATTCGCTTTGCCAGGATTCAAGGGTGGTCAATCTGTTGAAATCAGAGCACTACATTTTGGCCATTGTGCTCGATCCTAGGTTTAAAGCCTACGTTGTATCTCTCTTTCCGGCAGACACAAGTCTGCAGAGGTGCAAAGACCTGCTGGTGAGTAAATTGTCAACTCAAGTGGAACGTGACCTGTCAACAGCTCCTCCTTCAATTTCTCCCGCCACTAGGGCTGCCAGGAAAAGGATAAGATTTCCTAGCCCACCCGCTGGCAGTGATGCAGGGCAGTCAGGAGCGAGTGCTGACATCTGGTCCGGACTGAAGGACCTGCCAACGATTACTGACATGTGTACTGTCACTGCATATGATTCTGTCACCATTGAAAGAATGATGGAGGATTATATGAGTGACAGCATCCACGTAGGCAGTCAGACAGTCCGTATGTATACTTGCAGGAAAAAGAGGCAATTTGGATGCCCTTGCACAAACTGACTTTATTTTACCTAAGTTGTTCCCCCTCCAGTGTGTACTCCAAAAGAGTGCTTAGTGTAGCCGGTAACCTTGTCAGCGATCGGCGTAGGAGGTTACTTCCACAAAATGTGGAGAAGATTATGTTCATCAAAATGAATTATAAATTCCTCCAGGAAGACCTTTACCAGCAATTGCCTCCAGAAAGTACAGAGGGACCTGTGATGGTGGATTCCAGTGGGGACGAATTAATACTCTGTGAGGAGGAGGATGTACACAGTGAAAGGGGTGAGGAATCGGAGGATGAGGTCGACATCTTGCCTCTGTAGAGCCAGTTTGTGCAAGGAGAGATTGATTGCTTCTTTTTTTGGTGGTGGCCCAAACAAACCAGTCATTTCAGCCACAGTCATGTGGCAGACCCTGTCGCTGAAATGATTGGTTTGTTAAAGTGTGCATGTCCTGTTTATGCAACATAAGGGTGGGTGGGAATGCCCAAGGACAATTCCATCTTGCACCTTTTTTTCTTCTTATCATCATGTGCTGTTTGGGGACTATTTTTTTTAAAGTGTTATCCTGTCTGACACTTCCATATATGTCCAGTGGTACTGCCATTTAATTCCAGTGATTTGGAGTATAATTCCAGTGAATTTGCCATTTAATTCCAATGATTTGGATGTATAGTTCCAGTGGGAATTGTTTGTGTCACTTGGCTTAGTCATACAGCTACCTCATTGCACCTCTTCGACATCTTTGCATGAGGTGCTGTTTGGGGCCTAGTTTTTGAAAAGTGCCATCCTGTCTGACACTGCAGTGCCACTCCTAGATGGGCCAGGTGTTTGTGCCGCACACTTGTGTCGCTTAGCGTGGCCATCCAACTACCTAATTGCACCTCTTTTTCTTCTTTGCATCATGTGCTGTTTGGGGACTACTTTTTGAATAGTGTGATCTTGTCTGCAACTGCAGTGCCACTCCTAGATGGGCCAGGTGTTTGTGCCGCACACTTGTGTCACTTAGCTTAGTCATACAGCCACCTCTGTGCAACTTTTAGGCCTAAAAACAATATTGTGAGGTGTTCAGAATAGACTGGAAATGAGTAGAAATGAATGTTATTGAGGTTAATAATACTGTAGGAGCAAAATTACCCAAGAATTCTGTGATTTTAGCTGGTTTTTATGTGGGGTTTTTTTCAAAAATCATCCAGATCCAAAACCAAAACACGAAAGGGTAGTTTTGGCAAAATCAAGCCAAAACCAAAACACGAAAGTCGAATTAGAACCAAAACCAAAACACGAAAAGTGTCAGCCGCACATCTCTAGTAAAAAGCAAGTATTTTGTAACAAAATAAAAAAAATATCTTTTATTCAAATGAATGACTTAACCTTTATCATGAGAGGATTGGACCTATATAATCCATAACTAATACTTTTTTTATCTTTGGTATAGTACACATTATTTTTACATTGATATAATGGTGTAGTTTACATTTTTTACCCCCAAAGGCTATTTGTTGAATGTAGAAAAATAACTACCAGCACCTTCATCATCAAGTGGTCTGGACTGTGCTGCAGAAGGCCTTCTTCTTGGCTGTGCTGTAAACAAACATTAGGTTTAGATTAATTACAGCTGCACAAATGGCAAACAGTGTGTGTATTGAGTGTATTCTGACCCTTATTACACGTAAGGAGTGCGTAACTATTCAGATAGGTAAACCAAGTACATCTCTTAATGTACAGAAAATGACCTTCTGGAAGTTTCACCTTTTATTCCTACAGACTGGAATGAATGTCCATATAATATAGCTGTAATTCTCTAGGTTGGATCAATGTACATGTGATAACAATATTCAGTTTAAGAGATGTATAAATGATAAGTTTTAAACTTGTAGAGGACAGCATCTAATACACAGCTTTATTGAGCAGAGAATTAAATGGAGGATTTTACCCTTTCACCTGTCACATGGCTAAAGGCATCTAAGCACTTGCAAACAAATGCAGATCTGCACAGAATATAATAGACTTAACTAGCAGAGTGCAGAGCATTTAACTTCTGAGATAAGATAACTAACACATACCCTCCAACATTTTACACAGAAAAATCGGTACAAATCCGAAAAAGGGGCGTGACCGCGTGTAAAGGGGGGCGTAGCCACGCCCCTTTTCCTATACTTTCAATGGAAGTTTGGAGAGGTAAAAATCGGTACAGACCATGAAAAAAAGGTACTGTACCTATTAAAAAGGTACAGTTGGAGGGTATGCTAACAAGATAATGATATAACAATAGAAGTGCTGTGGATCCAGTACAAAGTGCACTTGCAGTGAGTAATTTAAATGCAACAATTTTTTTTTTTAAATGTAGATAACATATATGCAGGGTGTTTGCAGATTACTCACCAGACTCTGGAGGACATGGTTGGACTCAGTGTCATGCACATTCACTCCAGACACCACTTCCTGAGGAATGAACGCTTTTACCTGCTTCCAATATTCATTGAACTGGATGTGAACAGGTGACCCACCTCCAGTTGCACGTGCTGTGCTGTTCTCCTTTCCCTGGCCATCAATTCTCCATTTAGGAATGTGGAATCAAAGTCTACTTGATATAACAGTAGATCTTGTAGTGTAGCAACAGCAATCACTAACATTAAGGTGCTATACCTTTGCGACTGGTGAGTAGATCTCTCCGTAATCGATTCCATACTTCTGGGTATATCCCTTGGCAACAAGGCGGCTTTGTAACAAGTGCTGCCCCATCTGCATTCAACTTTTTGCAGAAAACCCACTTGTTCTTAATCCAGTGGTTTCCAAACTTTTTTGAATCACGGCACCCTAGAATATCAGAATTTTTTTCACAGCACCCCTAGGCCAAAAATTTCTTATTGAGAAATTTAAAAAGAAATATTACATTAAGTAGATCACGTTTATATGTCATCCTTAGGGTCAGTTGTGTGGTGAGGGACAAGATTTGCTTCTGTTTGACCACATATTTTATGACTGGCAGCCACCAGCACTGGTTTTGCCTATTATATTGACCATGAATAATTTGAATTGGTCCTGGACCACCAACCCAGGTCACCCCTGCAAGTGTCCTGAGGCACCCCAGGGAGCCACGGCACACAGTTTGGGAACCTCTGTCTTAATCGTTTTACGGTCGCTTGGTCTGTCAACCATAGTACATGTCCTGTTATCATTTAGTGCTGACAGTTCTGTATCAATTGCTGGCTTCCACTCTGTCCAATTACTAGTGATGTGCACCGGACATTTTTCGGGTTTTGTGTTTTGGTTTTGGATTCGGTTCCGCGGCCGTGTTTTGGATTCGGACGCGTTTTGGCAAAACGTCCCTGAAAATTTTTTGTCGGATTCGGGTGTGTTTTGGATTTGGGTGTTTTTTTACAAAAAACCCTCAAAAACAGCTTAAATCATAGAATTTGGGGGTCATTTTGATCCCATAGTATTATTAACCTCAATAACCATAATTTCCACTCATTTTCAGTCTATTCTGAATACCTCACACCTCACAATATTATTTTTAGTCCTAAAATTTGCACCGAGGTCGCTGGATGACTAAGCTAAGCGACCCAAGTGGCCGACACAAACACCTGGCCCATCTAGGAGTGGCACTGCAGTGTCAGACAGGATGGCAGATTTAAAAAATAGTCCCCAAACAGCACATGATGCAAAGAAAAATGAAAGAAAAAAGAGGTGCAAGATGGAATTGTCCTTGGGCCCTCCCACCCACCCTTATGTTGTATAAACAGGACATGCACACTTTAACATACCCATCATTTCAGCGACAGGGTCTGCCACACGACTGTGACTGAAATGACTGGTTGGTTTGGGCCCCCACCAAAAAAAGAAGCAATCAATCTCTCCTTGCACAAACTGGCTCTACAGAGGCAAGATGTCCACCTCCTCCTCTTCCTCTGATTCCTCACCCCTTTCACTGTGTACATCCCCCTCCTCACAGATTATTAATTCGTCCCCATTGGAATCCACCATCTCAGGTCCCTGTGTACTTTCAGGAGGCAATTGCTGGTGAATGTCTCCACGGAGGAATTGATTATAATTCATTTTGATGAACATCATCTTCTCCACATTTTCTGGAAGTAACCTCGTACGCCGATTGCTGACAAGGTGAGCGGCTGCACTAAACACTCTTTCGGAGTACACACTAGAGGGGGCGCAATTTAGTTAAAATAAAGCCAGTTTGTGCAAGGGCCTCCAAATTGCCTCTTTTTCCTGCCAGTATACGTACGGACTGTCTGACGTGCCTACTTGGATGCGGTCACTCATATAATCCTCCACCATTCTTTCAATGGTGACAGAATCATATGCAGTGACAGTAGACGACATGTCAGTAATCGTTGGCAGGTCCTTCAGTCCGGACCAGATGTCAGCACTCGCTCCAGACTGCCCTGCATCACCGCCAGCGGGTGGGCTCGGAATTCTTAGCCTTTTCCTCGCACCCCCAGTTGCGGGAGAATGTGAAGGAGGAGATGTTGACGGGTCACAATCCGCTTGACTTGACAATTTTCTCACCAGCAGGTCTTTGAACCTCTGCAGACTTGTGTCTGCCGGAAAGAGAGATACAACGTAGGTTTTAAATCTAGGATCGAGCACGGTGGCCAAAATGTAGTGCTCTGATTTCAACAGATTGACCACCCGTGAATCCTGGTTAAGCGAATTAAGGGCTCCATCCACAAGTCCCACATGCCTAGCGGAATCGCTCTGTTTTAGCTCCTCCTTCAATCTCTCCAGCTTCTTCTGCAAAAGCCTGATGAGGGGAATGACCTGACTCAGGCTGGCAGTGTCTGAACTGACTTCACGTGTGGCAAGTTCAAAGGGTTGCAGAACCTTGCACAACGTTAAAATCATTCTCCACTGCGCTTGAGTCAGGTGCATTCCCCCTCCTTTGCCTATATTGTAGGCAGATGTATAGGCTTGAATGGCCTTTTGCTGCTCCTCCATCCTCTGAAGCATATAGAGGGTTGAATTCCACCTCGTTACCACCTCTTGCTTCAGATGATGGCAGGGCAGGTTCAGGACTGTTTGCTGGTGCTCCAGTCTTCGGCACGCGGTGGCTGAATACCGAAAGTGGCCCGCATTTCTTCGGGCCACCGACAGCATCTCTTGCATGCCCCTGTCATTTTTTAAATAATTCTGCACCACCAAATTCAATGTATGTGCAAAACATGGGACGTGCTGGAATTTGCCCAGATGTAATGCACGCACAATATTGGTGACGTTGCCTGATGTCACAAATCCCCAGGAGAGTCCAATTGGGGTAAGCCATTCTGCGATGATGTTCCTCAGTTTTCGTAAGAGGTTGTCAGCTGTGTGCCTCTTATGGAAAGCTGTGATACAAAGCGTAGCCTGCCTAGGAACGAGTTGGCATTTGCGAGATGCTGCTACTGGTGCCGCCGCTGCTGTTCTTGCTGCGGGAGGCAATACATCTACCCAGTGGGCTGTCACAGTCATATAGTCCTGAGTCTGCCCTGCTCCACTTGTCCACATGTCCGTGGTTAAGTGGACATTGGGTACAACTGCATTTTTTAGGACACTGGTGACTCTTTTTCTGACGTCTGTGTACATTTTCGGTATCGCCTGCCTAGAGAAATGGAACCTAGATGGTATTTGGTACCGGGGACACAGTACCTCAATCAAGTCTCTAGTTCCCTGTGAATTAACGGTGGATACCGGAAACATGTTTCTCACCACCCAGGCTGCCAAGGCCTGAGTTATCCGCTTTGCAGCAGGATGACTGCTGTGATATTTCATCTTCCTCGCAAAGGACTGTTGTACTACTTCCAGTGAGCAATTGACTGTCCAAGTGGTCTTCCGACTTCCCCTCTGGGATGACGATCGACTCCCAGCAGCAACAACAGCAGCGCCAGCAGCAGTAGGCGTTACACTCAAGGATGCATCGAAGGAATCCCAGGCCGGAGAGGACTCGTCAGACTTGACAGTGACGTGGCCTGCAGGACTATTGGCTTTCCTGTCTAAGAAGGAAATTGACACTGAGGGAGTTGGTGGTGTGGTTTGCAGGAGCTTGGTTACAAGAGGAAGGGATTTAGTGGTCAGTGGACTGCTTCCGCTGTCATCCAAAGTTTTTGAACTTGTCACTGACTTCTAATGAATGCGGTCCAGGTGACGTATAAGGGAGGATGTTCCTAGGTGGTTAACGTCCTTACCCCTACTTATTACAGCTTGACAAAGGCAACACACGGCTTGACACCAGTTGTCCGCATTTCTGTTGAAATAATTCCACACCGAAGAGGTGATTTTTTTGTATTTTGACCAGGCATGTCAATGGCCATATTCATCCCACGGACAACAGGTGTCTCCCCGGGTGCCTGACTTAAACAAACCACCTCACCATCAGAATCCTCCTTGTCAATTTCCTCCCCAGCGCCAGCAACACCCATATCCTCATCCTGGTGTACTTCAACAGTGACATCTTCAATTTGACTATCAGGAACTGGACTGCGGGTGCTCCTTCCAGCACTTGCAGGGGGTGTGCAAATGGTGGAAGGCGCAACCTCTTCCCGTCCAGTGTTGGGAAGGTCAGGCATCGCAACCGACACAATTGGACTCTCCTTGGGGATTTGTGATTTAGAAGAACGCACAGTTCTTTGCTGTGCTTTTGCCATCTTAACTCTTCTAAGTTTTTTAGCAGGAGGATGAGTGCTTCCATCCTCATGTGAAGCTGAACCACTAGCCATGAACATAAGGAACGGCTGAGAGCCTGGCCTGCCACTCCGTGTCGTAAATGGCACATTGGCAAGTTAACGCTTCTCCTCAGACGATTTTGATTTAGATTTTTGGGTCATTTTGCTGAGCTTTATTTTTTTGGATTTTACATGCTCTCTACTATGACATTGGGCATCGGCCTTGGCAGACGACGTTGATGGCATTTCATCATCTCGGCCATGACTAGTGACAGCAGCTTCAGCACGAGGTGGAAGTGGATCTTGATCTTTCCCTATTTTACCCTCCACATTTTTGTTCTCCATTTTTTAATGTGTGGAATTATATGCCAGTAATATATCAATAGCAATGGCCTACTACTATATATACTGCGCACAACTGAAATGCACCACAGGTATTGATGGATAGTATACTTGACGACACAGAGGTAGGTAGAGCAGTGGCCTACTGTACCGTACTGCTATATATTATATACTGGTGGTCAGCAAACTGTGCAAAACTGAAATGCACCACAGGTATGGATGGATAGTATACTTGACGACACAGAGGTAGGTAGAGCAGTGGCCTACTGTACCGTACTGCTATATATTATATACTGGTGGTCAGCAAACTGCAAAACTGAAATGCACCACAGGTATGGATGGATAGTATACTTGACGACACAGAGGTAGGTAGAGCAGTGGCCTTCTGTACCGTACTGCTATATATTATATACTGGTGGTCAGCAAACTGTGCAAAACTGAAATGCACTACAGGTATGGATGGATAGTATACTTGACGACACAGAGGTAGGTAGAGCAGTGGCCTACTGTACCGTACTGCTATATATTATATACTGGTGGTCAGCAAACTGTGCAAAACTGAAATGCACCACAGGTATGGATGGATAGTATACTTGACGACACAGAGGTAGGTAGAGCAGTGGACTACTGTACCGTACTGCTATATATATATAGTTATACTGGTGGTCAGCAAAATTCTGCACTGTCCTCCTACTATATACTACAATGCAGCACAGATATGGAGCGTTTTTCAGGCAGAGAACGTATAATACTGGTGGTCACTGGTCAGCAAAACTCTGCACTGTCCTCCTACTATATAATACTGCTGGTCCCCAGTCCCCACAATAAAGCAATTAGCACACTGAGCACAGATATTTGCAGCACACTGAGCACAGATATGGAGCGTTTTTCAGGCAGAGAACGTAGATATTTGCACTTGCAGCACACTGAGCACAGATATTTGCAGCACACTGAGCACAGATATTTGCAGCCCACTGAACATAGAAACTGAGAGGACGCCAGCCACATCCTCTCACGATCATCTCCAATGCACGAGTGAAAAATGGCGGCGACGCGCGGCTCCTTATATAGATTACGAATCTCGCGAGAATCCGACTGCGGGATGATGACGTTCGGGCGCGCTCGGGTTAACCGAGCAAGGCGGGAGGATCCGAGTTGCTCGGACCCGTGAAAAAAAAGGTGAAGTTTGGGCGGGTTCGGATCCCGCGGATCCGAACCCGCTCATCACTACCAATTACTGCTTAACTTTGCTTCCTGTATGTTGTGAGGTTCTTATGTTTGCATACTCCACACTGTATTTCTTGGCTGGAATACCTTTGTTGCTCCTCGTGGAACTTCTGTTCTCTGACTTGTTGTTTGCTTTGACACTCGCAGATTCAGACACGCTTTCTGCTGCCTGTACATCCAATAATACATTTTGTTGTTGCTCCACTGCTCCAGTTAGTGGCACTGTCTCGTAGAATACCACATCTCTGGACTTAAGAAGACGTTTACTTGTAACATCCCAAAGTCTGTATCCTTTGCTTTCGTTGCAATATCCTAGCATAATACATTCTATGGATTTTGGATCTAGCTTTCTCCTTTTTTCCTTTGGTATATGTGCAAAAGGTTTGCTTCCAAAGACACAACGACAACGGATACTTGGCTTTTTCCTGGATCACGCCTCCAGTGGCGTTTTTCCTTTGACGACCACTGTAGGTGCACAATTCTTTAGGTATACTGCAGTAGATACTTCTCCTGCCCAAAATTTCTTTTCCATGCCAGCATCACTTAACATAGTCCATGCTCTCTCAACAATTGTGTGGTTTTCCTGCTCACTCTCGCCATTCTGTTCTGGTGTGTAGGCAATTGTTAGCTGATGCTTTATGCCATATTTTCTATGGAATGCAGCTAAGACTTTGTTATCATACTCTCCACTGTTGTCTGATCTCAGGATTTTTTGATTCTCCACTAGGTTTTTGTACTCCACAATTTTATTGACAACTTCACTCTTCTCCTTAAGAAAGTACACGTGTCATTCTTGTGGCATCATCAATGAGAGTCATGAAATACCTGTAGCCACTGATTGATTCTTCCTCCGTTGGACCACACACGTCTGTGTGCACTAGAGATAACGGTGTCTCTGCTCTACTAACTGACTGTGGAAATGGGTTGCGAGTGTGCTTGCCTTTTATGCAACTCTCACACATGGGTCTTTCAGCGTTGCTCACGGTGATCCCTGTTTCCATTCCATCTAGCAGTTTCTGGACATTGTCATAACCCAGATGGCCCGAACGTTTGTGCTACAGCCCCATTGACTGTTTTCCTCAGTAGCCATCATTGCAGCACACTTCTCAGTGTCCAGACATATAGGCCCTCATTCCGAGTTGTTCGCTCGCTAGCTGCTTTTAGCAGCATTGCACACGCTAAGCCGCCGCCTACTGGGAGTGAATCTTAGCTTATCAAAATTGCGAACGAAAGATTAGCAAAATTGCGAATAGACACTTCTTAGCAGTTTCTGAGTAGCTCCACACTTACTCGGCAACTGCGATCAGTTCAGTCAGTTTCGTTCCTGGTTTGACGTCACAAACACACCCAGCGTTCGGCCAGACACTCCTCCGTTTCTCCAGCCACTCCGCGTTTTTCCCAGAAACGGTAGCGTTTTTTCGCACACACCCATAAAATGGCCAGTTTCCGCCCAGAAACACCCACTTCCTGTCAATCACATTACGATCACCAGAACGAAGAAAAAACCTCGTAATGCCGTGAGTAAAATTCCTAACTGCATAGCAAATTTACTTGGCGCAGTCGCACTGCAGACATTGCGCATGCGCATTAGCGACTAATCCCTCCGTTGCGAGAAAAAAATAACGAGCGAACAACTCGGAATGACCCCCATAGTTGGTTGCACCGGGTTGCTGAAGCAATAACAGTCCCTCTTATTCTGCACCATACACTTGCCCTTCTGAAATTGAACTTTGTAGCCTTTTTCTCTAGGATGCTAATAGCAATGAGATTACTTCCTAAACCAGACATGTACAACACATCTTGGGTATCTGTATCAACTGTCTCACCTCCAATTCTTAAACGTATTGTGATTATCCCAGCTTGTAATGCAGTAAGGCCTTATTTCCAATCCCTGTAACTGTAGTGGGAACAAACTGTGTTAAAGAATTGAACCAATGCTTATTGCAACTGAAATGTCTAGTGGCCCCTGAGTCCATGTACCAGTAATCCTTCCTGTGACTGCCTGCTACATTCAATGCTGACTCGTTTGGTTTGTGATGCTGCTTCTGCGCAGCACTGGAATTTCTCATCTTGCAATCTGAAGCTTTATGTCCTATCTTGTGACATACAAAACACTTGAATTTGTGCTTTCTGAACTTTGTGACCTTTGTGATCAAGGCAGAACCCTCAGCTATGGTCTCGACAGGAATACATTCTTGGAACTGCAGCAACTTGACTCTTAGAATCTCCGTTGTCAGTTTAGTGTCATTTGACTCTAACGCAACCACCAAAAAATCAAATTCTGGAGTCAGATTCTGTAACATAGCCATTGCAACTTCTTCCTCGTCCACCTGTGCACAATCGAATATTAGTAAACTAGGGATTTGTTAAGGGATTTTGCAGTTTGATTTTGATTTGATTTCAGTCAATTTTATTGATTCATAAAATCATATAGTAAATTTACTTCCAGGTCTCTCCCAACTGTCTTTCTCTTTTTGTTGGCTGCTTTTTCTTCTCCTCACCCCCTGTACTTTAACATAGAGTATTCTCCACCACCTGAACTCGCACTTCTCATCCTTTCAGCTTCATGTGTGCCACATCATTCTATCTAAATGCCTCAACTCACCATCCATGGCAGAATCATGGTACAGTATATTATTAAGATGTATGTACAATAATGACTTTGTGAGGTTACGTTTACATGATTTTGACAATGCAGTATCTATGACTAGCCCAGACTATCAGGGGCAAACACAAGATTTTCATAGGAGGGTTTACGCACACACAGACAACACACACATATACAGTATATATAACAGCTCCTATTTGGGAAAAGCATATTTTGAAGCTGCACCTCTCAGAGGGACTCACGTTAGCGAGGCCAAAGGTTAAGATGAGTGAAATGTCTAAGAGAGCTATTCTAAATTATTCTTGGGTAGCTATTATAAATTAAAGATGGTCAAACATGAAAAAAAAAAATTCTACCAAGTGAACATTTATGGTTACAATCGATCACACTGACATTATATATGACACCCTTATAAAAATAACAGTTTTTTTATAAAACACTTGCACTTAATTTAATAAATACAATCAATGAATAATGCACAAAATAATCCTACTTCTGCGCATGTACAGTTCACCCTTTAGTTGGAGTCAATATCCACAAATTTTATTCAAACAGTAGGTCCAATGAATAGTTACCCTCTGCATTTCATCTCAAAGTTACATCTTCAGGGGTTAATCTTAAAAAAAGTCAACATACATATTTACACATACACAGTATATATTCACCCACACACACCCACACACATATATATTCAGCAAAAACAGTGGTCAGCACTCCAAGTAGCTCTTGATAATGAAATTGCATCAATGCATGTTGCCTAGTTGGTATATTTATATATATATATATATATATATATATATGTATATACAGTGGTCGAAGTGGGGCGGTATACGGCGGTATGGTATACCGCCACTTCTTCCACTGACCCGGAAATGAGCCCAGAAAGTGCAGCAGGAGCCGAGGGAAGTGGCCATCCTGCTGCACATGGTGCTCCCCGTCCCTGCGCGGCGGCCGGCGGCTATGTAGAGCGCTGTATTAGCTCACAGCCGCTCACCACTGCCAGCCGCCCGCGCACGCCGCTCACCATCCGCCCGCTGCTCCCGCTCACCAGCCGGCCGCCGGCCCCGCTCACCAGCCGCCCGGTGCCAAGTCACTGCTGCCAGCATCAAATAAGGTAATGTTCCCCTGTTTTCACCTCTCTCCCTGCTGTTCCTGTCGTCACTGTCACTGTCACTGTCCCTGTCGTCACCCTTCCTGTCGTCACTGTCGTCACTCTCCCTGTCGTCACTCTCCCTGTCGTCACTCGCCCTGTCGTTACTCTCCCTCTGTCGTCACTCTCTCCCTGTCGTCACTGTCATCACTCTCTCCCTGTTGTCACTCTCTCCCCCGTCTCTCTCTCTCTCTGTCGTCACTGTCTCTGTCTGTCGTCACTGTCTCTGTCGTCACTGTCTCTGTCGTCACTCTCCCTGTCGTCACTGTCGTCACTCTCTCCCTGTCGTCAATGTCGTCACTCTCTCCCTGTCGTCACTCTCTCCCTGTCGTCACTCTCGTCACTCTCCCTGTCGTCACTGTCGTCACTCTCTCCCTGTCGTCAATGTCGTCACTCTCTCCCTGTCGTCACTCTCTCCCTGTCGTCACTCTCGTCACTCTCCCTGTCGTCACTCTGCCTGTCGTCACTGTCGTCACTCTGCCTGTCGTCACTCTCCCTCTGTCGTCACTCTCCCTGTCGTCACTCTCTCTCCCCCTGTCTCTCCCCCTGCCTCTCTCCATGTCGTCACTGTCTCTCCCTGTCGTCACTGTCTCTCCCTGTCGTCACTCTCTCTGTCGTCACTCTCTCTGTCGTCACTCTATCGCTGTCGTCACTCTATCGCTGTCGTCACTCTATCGCTGTCGTCTCTCTCTCCCTGTCGTCACTGTCGTCTCTCTCTCCCTGTTGTCACTGTCGTCTCTCTCTCCCTGTCGTCACTGTCGTCTCTCTCTCCCTGTCGTCACTGTCGTCTCTCTCACCCTGTCGTCACTGTCGTCTCTCTCTCCCTGTCGTCACTCTCTCTCCCTGTCGTCACTCTCTCCCTGTCGTTACTGTCGTCTCTCTCTCCCTGTTGTCACTGTCGTCTCTCTCTCACTGTCGTCTCTCTCTCACTGTCTCTCTCTCTCCCGTCTCTCTCTCTCCCCATCTCTCTCTCTCTCTCCCTGTCGTCACTCTCCCTGTCGTCACTCTCGTCACTCACTGTCGTCACTCTCTCCCCCCCTGTCGTCACTGTCGTCACTCTCCCTGTTGTCCCTATCGTCACTCTCTCCCTGTTGTCTCTCTCTCCCTGTCGTTACTGTCGTCTCTCTCTCCCTGTCGTCACTGTCGTCTCTCTCTCAATGTCGTCTCTCTCTCACTGTCGTCACTCTCTCCCTGTCGTCACTCTCTCCCTGTCGTCACTGTCGTCTCTCTCTCCCCGTCTCTCTCTCTCTCTCTCCCCGTCTCTCTCTATCCCTGTCGTCACTCTCCCTGTCGTCACTCTCGTCACTCACTGTCGTCACTCTCTCCCCCCCTGTCGTCACTCTCCCTGTCGTCACTCTCGTCACTCTCCCTGTTGTCCCTATCGTCACTCTCTCCCTGTCGTTACTGTCGTCTCTCTCTCCCTGTCGTCACTGTCGTCTCTCTCTCACTGTCGTCTCTCTCTCACTGTCGTCACTGTCGTCTCTCTCTCCCCGTCTCTCTCTCTCCCCGTCTCTCTCTCTCTCCCTGTCTCTCTCTCTCTCTCCCCGTCACTCTCTCTCCCTGTCGTCACTCTCCCTGTCGTCACTCACTGTCGTCACTCTCTCCTCCCCTGTCGTCACTCTCCCTGTCGTCACTCTCGTCACTCTCCCTGTTGTCCCTATCGTCACTCTCTCCCTGTCGTCACTCTCTCCCTGTCGTCACTCTCTCCCCCTGTATCTCCCCCTGTAGTCACTCTCTCCCCCTGTCTCTCCCCCTGTCGTCACTCTCCCTGTCGTCACTCTCCCTGTCTCTCTCCCTGTCGTCACTGTCTCTCTCTCCCTGTCATCACTGTCTCTCTCTCCCTGTCGTCACTGTCTCTCTCTCCCTGTCGTCACTCTGGCTGTCCCTGCTGTCACAATTTCAGCTCATTCAGTGTGCTACAATGTGAATGTCGGCTCATTCAGTGTGCTTCAAGGTGAATTTCGGCTCATTCGGTGTGTTACAAGGTGAATTTCGGCTCATTCAGTGTGCTACAAGGTGAATTTCGGCTCATTCAGTGTGCTACAAGGTGAATTTCGGCTCATTCAGTGTGTTACAAGGTGAATTTCGGCTCAGTCAGTGTGCTACAAGGTGAATTTCGGCTCATTCAGTGTGTTACAAGGTGAATTTCGGCTCATTCAGTGTGTTACAAGGTGAATTTCGGCTCATTCAGTGTGTTACAAGGTGAATTTCGGCTCATTCAGTGTGCTACAAGGTGAATTTCGGCTCATTCAGTGTGCTACAAGGTGAATTTCGGCTCATTCAGTGTGCTACAAGGTGAATTTCGGCTCATTCAGTGTGTTACAAGGTGAATTTCGGCTCATTCAGTGTGCTACAAGGTGAATTTCGGCTCATTCAGTGTGTTACAAGGTGAATTTCGGCTCATTCAGTGTGCTACAAGGTGAATTTCGGCTCATTCAGTGTGTTACAAGGTGAATTTCGGCTCATTCAGTGTGCTACAAGGTGAATTTCGGCTCATTCAGTGTGTTACAAGGTGAATTTCGGCTCATTCAGTGTGCTACAAGGTGAATTTCGGCTCATTCAGTGTGTTACAAGGTGAATTTCGGCTCATTCAGTGTGCTACAAGGTGAATTTCGGCTCATTCAGTGTGTTACAAGGTGAATTTCGGCTCATTCAGTGTGCTACAAGGTGAATTTCGGCTCATTCAGTGTGTTACAAGGTGAATTTCGGCTCATTCAGTGTGCTACAAGGTGAATTTCGGCTCATTCAGTGTGCTATAATGTGAAAGGGGCACCAGTACTAGATAGTATAAAGGGTTCTACTACATGGGACATGCCCCCTATTGGGTAACAACGCCCCTTTTGGGTGGTCACGCCCCCTTTTCTGGAGCGCATAATTACATCCTTGACTTTTGCATACCCCCACTTCAAAATTTCCACTTCGACCACTGTGTATATAGATAGATAGATAGATAGATAGATAGATAGATATAGATATACACTGCTCAAAAAAATAAAGGGAACACTAAAATAACACATCCTAGATCTGAATGAATGAAATATTCTTATTAAATACTTTGTTCTTTACATAGTTGAATGTGCTGACAACAAAATCACACAAAAATTATCAATGGAAATCAAATTTATTAACCCATGGAGGTCTGGATTTGGAGTCACACTCAAAATTAAAGTGGAAAAACACACTACAGGCTGATCCAACTTTGATGTAATGTCCTTAAAACAAGTCAAAATGAGGCTCAGTAGTGTGTGTGGCCTCCACATGCCTGTATGACCTCCCTACAATGCCTGGGCATGCTCCTGATGAGGTGACGGATGGTCTCCTGAGGGATCTCCTCCCAGACCTGGACTAAAGCATCCGCCAACTCCTGGACAGTCTGTGGTGCAACGTGGCGTCGGTGGATGCAGCGAGACATGATGTCCCAGAAGTGCTCAATTGGATTCAGGTCTAGGGAACGGGCGGGCCAGTCCATAGCATCAATGCCTTCATCTTGCAGGAACTGCTGACACACTTCAGCCACACGAGGTCTAGCATTGTCTTGCATTAGGAGGAACCCAGGGCCAACCGCACCAGCATATGGTCTCACAAGGGGTCTGAGGATCTCATCTCGGTACCTAATGGCAGTCAGGCTACCTCTGGCGAGCACATGGAGGGCTGTGCGGCCCCCCAAAGAAATTCCACCTCACACCATTACTGACCCACTGCCAAACCGGTCATGCTGGAGGATGTTGCAGGCAGCAGAATGTTCTCCTTGGCGTCTCCAGACTCTGTCACGTCTGTCACATGTGTTCAGTGAGAACCTGCTTTCATCTGTGAAGAGCACAGGGCGCCAGTGGCGAATTTGACAATCTTGGTGTTCTCTGGCAAATGCCAAACGTCCTGCACGGTGTTGGGCTGTAAGCACAACCCCCACCTGTGGACGTCGGTCCCTCATACCACCCTCATGGAGTCTGTTTCTGATCGTTTGAGTAGACACATGCACATTTGTGGCTTGCTGGAGGTCATTTTGCAGGGCTCTGGCAGTGCCCCTCCTGTTCCTCCTTGCACAAAGGAGGAGGTAGCGGTCCTGCTGCTGGGTTGTTGCCCTCCTACGGCCTCCTCCACGTCTCCTGATGTACTGGCCTGTCTCCTGGTAGCGCCTCCATGCTCTGGACACTACGCTGACAGACACAGCAAACCTTCTTGCCACAGCTCGCATTGATGTGCCATCCTGGATGTGCTGCACTACCTGAGCCACTTGTGTGGGTTGTAGACTCCGTCTCATGCTACCACTAGAGTGAAAGCACTGCCAGCTTTCAAACGTGACCAAAACATCAGCCAGAAAGCATAGGAGCTGAGAAGTGGTCTGTGGTCACCACCTGCAGAACAACTCCTTTATTGGGGGTGTCTTGCTAATTGCCTATATTTCCCACCTGTTGTCTATTCCATTTGCACAACAGCATGTGAAATTGATTGTCAATCAGTGTTGCTTCCTAAGTGGACAGTTTGATTACACAGAAGTGTGATAGACTTGGAGTTACATTGTGTTGTGTAAGTGTTCCCTTTATTTTTTTAAGCAGTGTATATACTGGAAGCACATCCGACACCTTGAGAAAGGGGTTGATAACCCTGAAACGTTGGTAACCCAGTTATGATCTGTTGAATATAATCATCTTTATTGAAAGTCTCTGAGTGCTGCAGCTATTCTTTCATTTTATATATATATATATATATCAACCAAATACTCTCCTTCTGCGCTGTTCTAAGGCTAATTAGATACAATAAGATACAGTGCTCCTTGGGAGGGGCTGCCTATTTCACTATGTCCCTTGTTAGGAGGGACTGGATACAGAAAATATAAAAAGTAAGGAAATTGGCGCCCAAAGGTTATTTTAACCTATAAATACAGGGAACCCAGTGGGTTTCACAATTAACATTGATTTTAAAACATAAACATGAACTGTTCTTTCATAAAAAATTATTAAAATGTACAGAAGCAAAGAAGCATGTCCATCATATTACACAGACAAAATGATGTAATTTCTCTTCGAATACTCCATCTTTGAAGTTGATAGAGGAATATCGGCAACTTAGTGCAATATCTTTAATCTTCCTCATATCTTCCTCATATACAAAATGATGTAAATTCTCTTCGAATACTCCATCTTTGAAGTTGATAGAGAAATATCGGCAACTTAGTGCAATATCTTTAATCTTCCTCATATGCTATTCAGAGATAACATCAAATATAACAACCCTGGGTCCGTTCCCAAACAGTTAGTGCGTCACCGGAAGTGATGTTCTTGCGTTCCACGAGTCCTCCGTGACTTCCTGTTTGCGTTCCACTGTGTTTAAATGCAGCTACACCAGGATCCTGTATTTCCAAACAGTTCTTAGACCATTCTTATAAAATAAACGTTATGGTAAGAACTTACCGTTGATAACGTGATTTCTCTTATGTCCACAGGTATCCACAGGATAACATTGGGATATTGTCGATCGACAGCGAAAATGGCACCAACACGGTCACGAGCTTTCTGGCCTCCCAGGATGCATTGGGGCCTCCACTATATAGTCCCGCCCACTGACTCAGTCAGATCAGTACTTTCCACAGCGATTTTAGGCAGGAACATTAGGTAGAGACCTGTACAGGCGATAAGAACACACATGCACACCCTTCCATACAAGAAGGAAGAGGTTTTTAGTGTTTGTCTAGATCCTCAAATCAGATGCGTCAGGGTGGGATCCCTGTGGATACCTGTGGACATAAGAGAAATCACGTTATCAACGGTAAGTTCTTACCATAACGTTTATTTCTCTGGCTGCGTCCACAGGATTATCCACAGGATAACATTGGGATTCCCAAAGCCATTTTAGTGGTGGGGACGCTCCTGATTGCACAGGAGGACCTTTCGCCCGAAGTCTGCGTCATGAGAGGCAAAAGTATCCAAGGCATAATGTCTGATGAATGTGTTTATGGAAGACCATGTGGCTGCCCTACATATCTGTTCTGCTGATGCACCCCTGTTGTGCTGCCCAAGAAGGACCTACCTTACGTGTAGAGTGTGCAGAGACATTAGCCGGAATAGGGAGATCTGCATGAGAATAAGCTTTAGATATTACCATTCGGAGCCATCTCGCCAGGGTCTGTTTACTAGCAGGCCAACCTCTCCTATGGAATCCGTAGAGGATGAAGAGGGAATCTGTTTTCCTGATGGCACTAGTACGATCTATGTAGATTTTTAAAGCCCGGACCACGTCCAGTGACGCTTCTCCCGCAGATAGTCCCGATACCTGAAAAGCTGGGACTACAATCTCTTCATTCAGGTGAAACTTTGACACCACCTTTGGAAGATAACTAGATCTCGTTCTGAGAACTGCTCTGTCTGGAAAAAAACTTAGGAAAGGAGACTTACATGATAATGCTCCTAAATCTGACACTCTTCTGGCTGACGCCATTGCCAGTAAAAAAATAACTTTAACCGTTAACCATTTAAGATCCGCTCTCTCAAGCGGTTCAAACAAAGGACCCTGGAGAAATTTAAGAACTAAATTCAAATCCCAGGGAGCTGCAGGAGGAACAAATGGAGGTTGAATATGTACTACTCCTTGGAAAAATGTACGTACATCCTGTAGGTCAGCAATCTTCTGCTGAAACCATACAGTCAACGCTGAGACTTGCACCCTCAAGGAAGCAACCTTCAACCCTTTATCCAATCCTGCCTGCAGGAAATCCAAAATTCAAGCTACTTTAAAAGATCTCGGATTGTAATTTTTTCCAGAACACCAAAGAATATAGGCTTGCCATATTCTATGATATACACGGGCCGAAGAAGGCTTTCTTGCTCTAAGCATGTTTGGATTACTTGCTTTGAAAATCCTTTAGCCTCTAAAATAGAGGTTTCAACAGCCACGCCGTCAAAGACAGGCGATCCAGATGACTGTGACAACAAGTACCCTGCATTAACAGATCTGGACGTTGAGGGAGCAGTATCGGTGCTTCCACGGACATTCTCAACAGATCTGTGTACCAATGCCTTCTTGGCCAAGCTGGAGCTATTAGAATGATTGCTCCTTTTGCCTGTTTTATCTTTCTCACTACTCTGGGTAACAGAGATATTGGAGGGAACAGATATGCCAGCTGAAACCTCCATTCCACTGACAGTGCGTCTACCAGGACCGCTCCTGGGTCCCTTGTTCTTGATCCGTACCTCGGAACTTTGTTGTTTAGACGAGACGCCATAAGGTCTATCTCCGGTAGACCCCATCTGTCCACCAGTGTCTGAAACACTTCTGGGTGTAGTGCCCATTCGGTTTCCTGAATGGTGTGCCGACTGAGAAAATCCGCTTCCCAATTTAGTACACCCGGGACAAATACTGCTGACAATGCCGGGAGATGGAGTTCCGCCCATTTTAGAATGGGAGTTACTTCCTCCATCAGACTCTTGCTGTGAGTTCCTCCTTGATGATTGAGGTATGCTACTGCCGTCACATTGTCTGAGCGGATCTGGACTGGTCTTCCTTGTAGATTGTCCTTTGCCTGAACTAGGGCCAAGTAAATGGCTCTTATTTCTAACAGATTTATCGGCAGGCGACTTTCCCTTGCGGTCCATTTTCCCTGGAACCATAGGCTTCTGAGTACCGCCCCCCAGCATTGCAGGCTGGCATCTGTCGTCAGGACTTGCCACTCTTTTATCCAAAAGGGTCTCCCCTTGTTTAAATGGTCTGTCTGTAGCCACCATGCTAGAGACCTTTTTACATTTACTGGAATCTTTATCATCTGTTTTTTTATTGTTTGATGATTTCCGTTCCATTTGGTCAAAATGAGATGCTGCAATGGTCTGGAGTGGAATTGCGCATATTCCACCATGTCGAAGGTTGATACCATCAGACCCAACAGTCTCATTACTGCATGGACTGACATTGTCTGGGCTTGCAACGCTTCCTGAGCCATGACCTGCACCTTGACTATTTTCTTCTCTGGTAAGAGAACTCTCTGTAGGTCTGAATCCAATATGGCTCCCAAATGAACCATCCGCTGTGACGGATTCAGGGACGACTTCTCCCAATTTATGAGCCACCCGTGTCTCTGTAAACAAACTATTGTCTGTTGGAGATGGCTCAACAGTAAATCTTGCGACTGTGCTAAGATTAATAGGTCGTCTAGGTATGGGAATATTCTTATCCCTTGTTTGCGCAGACAAGCTGCCATAACCACCATGATCTTGGTAAACACCTTGGGTGCTGTAGCTAGCCCGAAGGACAGAGCTTGGAACTAGAAGTGTTCCTTGAGGATGGCAAACCTGAGGTAACACTGATGTGATAGTGCTATAGGCACATGTAGGTAAGCATCCCGTACATCCAGAGATACCATATAGTCTCCCGGTTTCATAGCCAACCTTATGGAGCGTAACGTCTCCATGTGGAACTTCGGGATCCATATATAATTGTTTAACATCTTCAGATTTAGAATTGGTCGATATGACCCATTTGGTTTCTGGATCAGAAACAGATTGGAGTAATACCCCTGTCCCTTTTGTGATGGAGGTACTGGGACAATCACACCTGACTGCAGTAATCTTTGGACTGCTTCTTGCAGGGCATTGGCCTTCGACTCTATATGAGACGGGCTGGTGCAAAAAAATCTTTGAGGAGGCTGCCTCCTGAATGGGAACCCATACCCCTGAGATACTACCTTCTGCACCCAGGCATCTGTTGTTGACTGTTGCCATGTGTGTGCAAATTGCAGGAGTCGGCCCCCAACCCTGGAATCCTCCAGGCGGAGGCCCGTCTCTTCAGGCTGAGGGTTTCTGTTCAGGTTTGGAAGCTGGCTTTTTTCTAGCCCACTGCTTCCTACCCCTTTTAAACTGGGGTTGTTTAGGGTCCTCTTTACCTTTTGCTTTGCTTTGCCAGCGAAATGAGCAAAATTTTAAACCCTTGGACTTAGGGTTATAGGTAGCCGGAAATCTGACCTTCTTCGATTTCAGCCTCTGACTCTAGGATATCCGATAAAGGTTTTCCAAATAATATATTACCCACGAAAGGCAATGCTTCCAATTCCTTCTTGGACTCCGCATCTGCCTTCCAGGTCCGTAGCCAGAGTGCTCTGCGAGCGACTACTGCCAGGGCTGAAGCTTTAGAAGCAACAGTGCCTACATCAATGGCTGCTTCTTCTAAATACTGGGCAGATTGTCTTAAACGGCAAAGACGATCCTCTTGCTCCCTAGTAGGAGAGGGGATGTCATTCTCTAGTTCCTCTATCCATTCGCCCATTGCCTTTGCTACCCAGGCCGAAGCCATAGCAGGTCTTACCACTGCACCCACAAGAGAAAAAATATTTTTCAATAGGCTCTCTACCCTCCTGTCTGTGACATCATTCAAAGAGGTAGATGACAGTGGCAAAGCAGATTTATGCACGAGTCGCAGAACATGTGCATCTACTTTTGGAGGAACTTCTCTCTTCGAACAATCTCCAGCACGAAATGGATAATAAGAATCCCATCTCCTAGGAATCTTATACTTTTTACCGGGCGCTGCCCAAGACTCATCCATCATTTCCGTCAACTCCTCTGACGCTAGAAATTCAGCTTTCACTGACTTTGTTCGTTTGAATACAGGTGCTTTTGCTTTTAACGCTGTCTTGGCTGGTTCTTCCAGAGAAAGCACAGCCTTTACTGCATTAATGAGTTCAGCTACATCATCTGAACTAAAGCTCTGCGACTGATCATCATACGGAGTTGAATCTATTGTTTCCGCATCATCATCCGATGTATCCTCTTGTGTAGTCTGCCATACAGACGTATTTGTCCTAGTCTTACCTGCCCCTTGGTTGCTTGTAGAAGCTACTGGAACCAAACCATAGGAAGGGAGCTGCATGTATGGGTTCATAGTGTAACCTAACCCTTGAGGTGGTGCTACTGGAGCTAACCTGTCCGCTATTGAAGACAGAGTCTTTGCGAACATATTCCATGGTGGCTCTACTGGAGGTTGAACTAACTCCTGTTTTTTACTTCGCTGAAAAGCGAAACAGTTTGCACACAAACCCTCATAAGTGACCAATTGAATCATATCAATTACCCCTGACTTACAAGATAAGCATGTTAGGGCTATGGGAGTGCTTGACAAATTCTCCTCATCACTTTTGCCGCTCACAGACATTTTTTCTGATATTGACTACACAATTTTGTGACTGAAAAACACCCTATAATCAGTATATAGAGGTGAAATCAATCTGACCACAGTGCACCTGATTTGAGGGTCAGAACAGGACTGACATTACACAGAAAAGTCAGCACACATACTAGCAGTCAGTCACATGTTAAAGCATTAGACATTGTCATATGAGAATACAACCTCCATAATAACTTATACATAAGTAGGAAAATTGTACTTCTGTTTAACTGGTTACTTTTTTCAACATAACATGCAGAAAACACAGTAATATACAGGTCTCATATGCAATAGGTACTAAAAATTAACAATGCACACTAAGAAGTAGAAGGAATTTTTAGTACTGTATACCCTGCCTCCAGAGAGCGGGATACAGGGAGACTCACCACACTTCCATATCCAAGCAAAGACGCTCGTAAGACGCTGAGTGGATTCAGACGCTACTGGTGTACACTGCCGCTCTTGGTAACTGATAACGGACACAGACGTTCACCAACGGACACTGAGCGACTCCACGTGCATGCAGATGCTAAAGGCCTGCGACTCGGTCTGGGCGGGTTTATATCCAGTGTACACAACCGCAGCGTCTAAGCTGCGACCGAGTACCCTCGTGGTAGCGTCTGAGCCGGAAGTGAGGTCATTCAGTTCATGAAACGAGAGACACGCGGGAACTGGCCATGAACTCGGAGGAGGGACGGCCAGGAGAGCGTCTGAAACCCCCTGTTGACTTAAACTCCCAGGATCGCGGCCTCACCTAGTCCTGGCGCCTATGATCCCCAGAGCGTAGCGCTGTCACACTCGAGATGTTCGGCGCATCAACACACTGTTTGCAGTCTCCACCAAATCAGTGTAGCTGTGTCCTGACGCCTCTAGTAAGAGGAAGTCCATAGACTCACCGTCTCCCCATGCTCCGGCCACAGCCTGGTAACGTCTGCTGGACCTGCTAGAACATCCAACACAGACGCCCGTCGAGACAGCACTGTACCGCGAAGGTAAGCGTTGTTGCGACCCGGTGGGGAGTTGTTGGAGCGACTCTTTCTAATATGCGTTTAAGACGCTGTTAAGAGAAGTCGCTCAAACCAAAACAGTAAGTCTATAAAAATTAAAGTAATGAAAAACTTGAGTCTGCTTTCACAGCAGCCCTGTGACCATGCGGCTTCCTGCCGCACCAAGCAAAAAACTGATCTGACTGAGTCAGTGGGCGGGACTATATAGTGGAGGCCCCAATGCATCCTGGGAGGCCAGAAAGCTCGTGACCGTGTTGGTGCCATTTTCGCTGTCGCTCGACAATATCCCAATGTTATCCTGTGGATAATCCTGTGGACCCAGCCAGAGAAATCAGGGATATTAATGGTCAATTAGAAGTTGGTCCAAGTTCTCACATGATGAGAGGCAAAGATCAATGGATGTATGCGCTTATAGTACCTGATAACCGGCTCCACACCAAACGTCTTTGACAGTTGGGATTTCCATTTGGATGCAGAGGGATTCCGGGTCGATACAGTGGCGGGATACCAATTGATACACCATCTGTTTGGTGATATAAGCTTTTTATGTCTTTTAAATTGTGAGTGCGTTTTTTTTTTTTTTAATTAAATGGAGAACAGAATGACAATCTTGGAATGGAGAGAGTGAAACCTCCTGGGCTGGGGGGTGGATCAGGATGGTATGACTGTCTACAGCCAATCAGGGAAAGTGAGAGGTGGTGTCAGTGGTTGTATTGGGCTGGTTTTGTGTGGTACCTTGTCTCTTTCAGTTTGCCTTCAGGCTGGTGAGTACCTCTGTGGATGTAGAAGAGATTAGTGTGCTCCCAGGAGTGTAGATTATCTTTTTTCATCCTTTAGTGGATTATAGCATCCTGCTTCTTCCCCCCTCTCCCACCGTGTTCCTTATTGGGCTGCTTTCTATTGTTGTTTCCTCTCCTCCTTCCTGTGATGGCCACCGCGGCTCGTCCCCACCGTTCCCCCCGGACCCCCGCATGGTACCGTTCAGATGACGGTAGTGGCGGGGTTCCAGGAGGGCCCGAACTCGCTGCTGCCCGCTCGTGGGCTGTTTCGGCCGGCGCGCGGCGACCGGCGAGGAGGCTGGTTCTGCCCTGCCGCCGCGGACGGACCCGGATTTGGTTGCCGGGCGTGGGCGGCGGGGCGGGCGGCAGGCAGCCAGCGGGCGGGGAGGTGCTGTGGCCGAGCCTCGAGCTGCGGCTTCCTCCCCCGGTGTCCGCGGTGCGAGTGTGCGCGCCGCTGTGTGGAGGCTGCAGGCGCACGGGGGCGCGCAGCGGTTTCTGATGTCTACAGCTCTCCCCTGCCGCTTCCCACTGAGCCGGAGTCTGTGCTCGGACGGGAGCGGCGGGGGGCAGTGCAGAGTGCAGGGGCACGCGGGGACGCGCGCTCCCTGCATTATGGGCATAATCTATCTTCTGAGGAGGGGGGGCTTCAGGGAGTAAGCAATAGCAGCTCCCGTCATCAATTCTCCCCCCTCCCTTACAGGAGCCTTAGCGGGGGGCAGGGCCGTTTGAGTGGCGGTGGTCATGGGGAAGGGGGGTTGGAACTTGCAGTGGGCGCAGCTATGTCCAGGGAACGGGGCCGCAGGCCCACTGCGCGGGTTACTGATGCTGTTGATGGGGGGTCCTCTGCGTCACCCCCCAGGCAGCGGGGTGGGAGATGGGGTGAGCGGGATGCTGAGCGTTGGGCTCGGTCGGGCAGGGGCCGGAATGTTTTGGAGTGGCGCTGTTGATTTAGTGTCTGCGCTGTCATCAGTGGCGGCTGCTCTAGCTCCGCTGGTGGCGGCTGTATCCCCTGAGGTTGCAAGGAGTTCCGCTGCGCAGCGCGGCGGTGATGCTCCTGCCGTTCCGTCGGGTTCAGCGGCGGGGCGGATCGTGCGTGCCTGCCAGGATTTGGGGGAGGCCGCGGCGCATTGGGGTGGTCAACAAGTGGTGGCTTCGCGCCGGCTGGTGATGCGGGATGCCGTTGATCCTACCAGGTCGCTTGCTTCTGGGGCCTCGGCTTCGGCCCGTGTAGTGTCTTCTTTTTCAAATGGACACGGTGACGCGGATGGTGAAGGCGACGAAGACTTTGATGTGTTCGCAGCAGAGGCGGAGGAGTCGACGCAGTCCGAGACGTCAGGTGAGGTGTCGAGTTCGGCTGTTGACGAGGAAGGGGAGTTATCCTCGGCCTCCTCATGCTATACTGTTTCTGGCAGTACTTCAGCTTCTTCTTCCTTGTCTTCAGGTGCATCCGAGGCTAGTAGCGCGACGAGGGCAAAAAAGCGTGCGGTCAAGTACGCAAAAAGAGCGGCCTTGCAGCACAAACGTCGGAAGAGGCGCAAGCGGCTGAGTGAGAGCGAGCGCAGGGCTAAGAAGCGGCGTAACCTGCCAGGTGTAGTCCGCTGCGATTATACGGCAGTGTTAAGGGGTCTGCGTGATAGCTGCCGTAGGAAGATCGGTAAGGGTGAGTATGTAGATATTTTTGTCCTGACGGAGGATGCAAAGAAGGAGTTCAAGGCGGCTAGAGCTAAGGGAGGCATTGGGACCGACGCATTTCGGTCATATGATAACTGGCTGGCTGGTTTTTGTGTGTTTGCCGCCTGTTATTTAGAGGATAGACCGGATGAGCATATGAATATCATCCGGTACATACATCTTATTCACGACATGCAGCGAACGTCCAAGAGAGTGGAGTGGCGTATATATGATGAAAAGTTTAGGCGCAAACAGGACTGTTTGCGGATAGTCGATTTCGGGTGTAAGGACGTTGAAGTGTGGCTGGACGTCACTCGGGCTACGCAAGATTCGAAGGAGCCCCGGGGCACGGGGGATGATGTTCAGCAGGCTTGCCCTTCGGGGCAGGGGGCCGGGTCGGTAGCTGTTGCTGGTAGGAAGGTGGGGGCTGCAGGTCGAGGGTTTGGCCAGTCGCAAGCGAGAGGGAAATGCTTTGCGTACAATAATTCGACATGCTCATTGGGCCGCAGGTGTCGTTTTGCTTGCGTTGCAGTGGATTTCACCCGGCCTCGAACTGTTTTCGAGGGAATCAACAGGCACCAAGGTCAGGAAAGGCAGGAGCAGGAAAACCCGCCGGTGGCAGGGGTGCTCAGTAGGGCTCCGACGCCAGTCAGGCTGGATACTATGGCCAAATGGCTTAGATGGTATCCAGATCAGGAGGTCGCAGAGTTTTTGTTTAAAGGTTTTCAGTTTTGTTTCCGGTTACCGGTTGCGGGCGAAGTGCGAGTACGGGCCTCAAGAAATCTTCAGTCAGCTCGCGCTTTTCCGTTAGTTTTACGGGAGAAAGTTGAAAAAGAGGTTCGTCTGGGCAGATTGGCGGGTCCGTTTGCGCGGCCCCCCCTGGAAGATCTGGTTATTTCGCCAGTGGGGGTGGTGCCTAAGAACACTCCGGGTTCCTTTAGGCTCATTCAGCATCTGTCGTACCCATCAGGGTCATCCGTCAACGATGGGATACCTCCTGAGCAATGTTCGGTGGTTTACCAGTCGTTTGATGAGGCTCTTGGTATTGTGCAGGCTTACGGTTCGGGTGCCCTGATGGCTAAGATTGATGTGGAGTCGGCCTTTAGGTTGCTTCCCTTACATCCGGATTCTTTCCGTTTTATGGGTTTTCGTATCGGGTTGGAGTATTTCATTGACAAGTGTTTGCCAATGGGATGTTCCGTCTCTTGCTCATATTTCGAGAAGTTCAGCACCTTTTTGCATTGGTGCGTGGAGTCTTCCACGGGAGGTCACGGGGTGGCGCACTACCTTGATGACTTCTTGTGTGTAGGGCCTGCGGAGTCGGATCGTTGCAGTGAGCTGTTATTTAGCATCAAAGCACTTTTTTATCATTTCGGAGTGCCAGTGGCTGAAGATAAGACTGAAGGTCCCGTTTCTTGCTTATCATTTTTGGGTATCGAAATTGATACGGGGGCAGGTTCGTGTCGCCTTCCTCAGGCCAAGGTGGCCAAGCTGCGTGAAGTTATCGGGCAGTTCTTGTCATTGCGAAAGGTCACGCTTCGGCAGGCTCAATCTTTGTTGGGTCTTTTGAACTTTGCTTGTCGGGTCATCCCGATGGGCACTGTTTTTTGCCAAAAGTTGGAAAGGGCGACGGCGGGGTGTTCCAGGCCGCATCATTTCGTTCGATTGTCTTCCGAGATTAAAAGAGATTTGGCTGTTTGGGCCGCTTTCTTGGAGGATTTCAACGGGGTGCGGATATGGATGACCCCGGTCGTTCACAATGCTGATGTACAGCTTTTTACCGACACGGCAGGTTCTTCGGGGTTTGGGTACTATCTCGACGGGTCTTGGTGTGTGGCTTCTTGGCCTGAGGAGTGGTTTAGTAAGGGTCTCACTAAGGATCTGTTGCTGCTCGAGCTTTTCCCAATTATGGTGGTGTTGGAAGTGTGGGGAGAGTGTCTGGCTGATCGCAGCATTTTGTTCAGATGCGATAATCTGGGCATGGTGCATGCGATTAACAACCAGAGGGCGAAGTGGGTGGTAGTGTTGAGAGTACTGGCGCAGCTTGTGTTGGCTTGTTTGCATTGGAATGTTTGGTTTCGCGCGCTGCACGTTCCCGGGGAAGAAAATGGAATTGCCGACGCCTTGTCACGGGGGCAGTGGGAGAGATTTCGAGTTTTGGCACCTGAGGCTGATGCTCTGGGGATCCTCTGTCCGATTATGTTTGGCAGGTGATCGGTCCGGCCTGGAGGGATTAGCGATGCGGTCATTAGCACCGAGTACGCTTAAGGCTTACAGCCAAGCTTGGAGTGAATGGGATGAGTTTGCTCGCGGACGTGGGCATCAAGGTAAGAGTGGGCATTGGCTGATGCTTTCTTTTATTTGGCAACTCTTCGTCACTGGTAGGTCTAGAGCGGTCGTGTCACGGTACCTGGCGGGGATTTCTTTTTTCGCCAAGCTCAAGGGTCTCCCTGACATTACCAAGAGCTTCCTCCTTGTGAAGGCTATGAAAGGTTGGGCGAGGTTGGCCCCAACGCCGCCTGATAGGAGACGCCCGATTGATGCGGCCCTTCTGCCGGCGGTTATTGGGGCGGTTGCCGGAGTTGCTTCTTCAAGTTTTGAGGCTTTGTTATTCTAATTAGCTTTTTCCATGGCGTATCATGGGGCTTTTCGCATTTCAGAGTTGGTGGCGCCGTCGAAGTGGAAAGATTCGACCATGCTACGGGAGGATGTAGTTGTGGGTGAGAGCTCCATGCTGTGTAGGCTGTGGCGTTCTAAAACGGATCAGTTAGGTAGAGGTCGATGGGTTACCTTGGTCTCGTCTTTGGACGATCGCATTTGCCCGGTGTTGCTGGCGGCCCGTTATGCATCAGTTCGGCCCTCCTTGAAGGAGTCCTGGCTGCTGCATTATGACGGGTTGCCTTTGACGAGATACCAGTTTCGGTGGATGTTGAATCGCTGTCTGTCCGGCGTGGGCCTTTCACCCGCAGCATTCGTTTCGGATCGGAGCGGCTACGTCGGCCGCGTCGGCCGGTTTTTCTGTCAGGGAGATCCAATCGTTGGGCCGGTGGAAGTCTTCCAGCTACAAACAGTATATCCGCCCGGTGTTATAGGTTATTGGGTTTTGCAGCTGTTTGCAATTTGATTGTTCAATTGTTAAGTATGTTAATGTCCAGTATGTTTGTGTGTTATCCCCTGTTCATCCTACTCAGGGATTAGCTACTCGCCGCTGCTGGCAGTGGGGGTCTGGAGTTATTTTTCACTTTTTTGCCTGACCCGACGGACTGAATTCGGTTCATTCAATTCTAATTCGGCTAATTGGACTCCAATTGAAAGTCCCTCGGCAGGTTTTTTAAGTTTAACCTCCAGCTGAGTTTTCTCTGTGTTCCCCCTTACACCCCCCCCCCCTCCACATTTCCTTTTGAAATTTTTCTTTTTTCATTTGAATTTATGCCTTTCCCATTGTGTCTTTATGTTCGCTTCGATTGGCTTGAAGCTTGTTTGCACGGCCAGGCCGTGGTATTCAAAAATACATTTTTCTCTATCGTCCTAGTGGATGCTGGGGTTCCTGAAAGGACCATGGGGAATAGCGGCTCCGCAGGAGACAGGGCACAAAAAGTAAAGCTTTTCCAGATCAGGTGGTGTGCACTGGCTCCACCCCCTATGACCCTCCTCCAGACTCCAGTTAGATTTTTGTGCCCGGCCGAGAAGGGTGCAATCTAGGTGGCTCTCCTAAAGAGCTGCTTAGAAAAAGTTTAGCTTAGGTTTTTTTATTTTACAGTGAGTCCTGCTGGCAACAGGATCACTGCAACGAGGGACTGAGGGGAGAAGAAGTGAACTCACCTGCGTGCAGGATGGATTGGCTTCTTGGCTACTGGACATCAGCTCCAGAGGGACGATCACAGGTACAGCCTGGATGGTCACCGAAGCCGCGCCGCCGGCCCCCTTGCAGATGCTGAAGTCAGAAGAGGTCCAGAATCGGCGGCTGAAGACTCCTGCAGTCTTCTAAAGGTAGCGCACAGCACTGCAGCTGTGCGCCATTTTCCTCTCAGCACACTTCACACGCAGTCACTGAGGGTGCAGGGCGCTGGGGGGGGGCGCCCTGGGAGGCAAATGTAACCTATATAAAGGCTAAAAATACCTCACATATAGCCCCCAGAGGCTATATGGAGATATTTAACCCCTGCCTGGATTCACTAAATAGCGGGAGACGAGCCCGCCGGAAAAGGGGCGGGGCCTATCTCCTCAGCACATGGCGCCATTTCCTCTCACAGCTCCGCTGGTCAGGACGGCTCCCAGGTCTCTCCCCTGCACTGCACTACAGAAACAGGGTAAAACAGAGAGGGGGGGCAGATTTATGGCGATATTTTGATATATATAAAGCAGCTATAAGGGAGCACTTATTATAAGGCTATCCCTGTTATATATAGCGTTTTTGGTGTGTGCTGGCAAACTCTCCCTCTGTCTCCCCAAAGGGCTAGTGGGTCCTGTCTTCGTTAGGAGCATTCCCTGTGTGTCTGCTGTGTGTCGGTACGTGTGTGTCGACATGTATGAGGACGATATTGGTGTGGAGGCGGAGCAATTGCCAAATATGAGGATGTCACCCCCTAGGGAGTCGACACCAGAATGGATGCCTTTATTTATGGAACTACGGGATAGTGTCAACACGCTAAAGCAGTCGTTTGACGACATGAGACGGCCGGACAATCAATTAGTGCCTGTCCAGGCGACTCAAACACCGTCAGGGGCTGTGAAACGCCCTTTGCCTCAGTCGGTCGACACAGACCCAGACACAGGCACTGACTCCAGTGGTGACGGTGACGAATCAACCGTATTTTCCAGTAGGGCCACACGTTATATGATTTTGGCAATGAAGGAGGCGTTACATTTAGCTGATACTACAGGTACCACTAAACAGGGTATTATGTGGGGTGTGAAAAAACTACCTATAGTTTTTCCTGAATCAGAAGAATTAAATGACGTGTGTAATGAAGCGTGGGTTGCCCCTGATAAAAAGCTGTTAATTTCAAAGAAATTATTGGCATTATACCCTTTCCCGCCAGAGGTTAGGGAGCGCTGGGAAACACCTCCTAGGGTGGACAAGGCGCTAACACGCTTATCTAAACAAGTGGCGTTACCCTCTCCTGAGACGGCCGCACTTAAAGATCCATCAGATAGGAGGATGGAAAATATCCAAAAAAGTATATACACACATGCAGGTGTTATACTACGACCAGCTATAGCGACTGCCTGGATGTGCAGTGCTGGGGTAGTTTGGTCAGAGTCCCTGATTGAAAATATTGATACCCTGGACAGGGACAATATTTTACTGTCGTTAGAACAAATAAAGGATGCATTTCTTTATATGCGTGATGCACAGAGGGATATCTGCACACTGGCATCACGGGTAAGTGCTATGTCCATTTCGGCCAGAAGAGCTTTATGGACGCGACAGTGGACAGGCGATGCGGATTCAAAACGACATATGGAAGTTTTGCCGTATAAAGGGGAGGAGTTATTTGGAGTCGGTCTATCAGATTTGGTGGCCACGGCTACAGCCGGGAAATCCACCTTTCTACCTCAAGTCACTCCCCAACAGAAAAAGGCACCGACTTTTCAACCGCAGCCCTTTCGTTCCTTTAAAAATAAGAGAGCAAAGGGCTATTCATATCTGCCACGAGGCAGAGGTCGAGGGAAGAGACAGCAACAGGCAGCTCCTTCCCAGGAACAGAAGCCTTCCCCGGCTTCTACAAAAGCTTCAGCATGACGCTGGGGCTTCTCAAGCGGACTCGGGGACGGTGGGTGGTCGTCTCAAAAATTACAGCGCGCAGTGGGCTCACTCGCAGGTAGATCCCTGGATCCTGCAGATAATATCTCAGGGGTACAGGTTGGAATTAGAGACAGATCCACCTCGCCGTTTCCTGAAGTCTGCTTTACCAACGTCCCCCTCCGAAAGGGAGACGGTTTTGGAAGCCATTCACAAGCTGTACTCTCAGCAGGTGATAGTCAAGGTACCTCTTCTACAACAAGGGAAGGGGTATTATTCCACTCTTTTTGTGGTACCGAAGCCGGATGGCTCGGTAAGGCCTATTCTAAATCTGAAGTCCTTGAACCTGTACATAAAGAAGTTCAAGTTCAAGATGGAGTCACTCAGAGCAGTGATAGCGAACCTGGAAGAGGGGGACTTTATGGTATCCTTGGACATCAAGGATGCGTATCTCCACGTTCCAATTTACCCCTCACACCAGGGGTACCTCAGGTTCGTTGTACAAAACTGTCACTATCAGTTTCAGACGCTGCCGTTCGGATTGTCCACGGCACCTCGGGTCTTTACAAAGGTAATGGCCGAGATGATGATTCTTCTTCGAAGAAAAGGCATATTAATTATCCCATACTTGGACGATCTCCTAATAAGGGCAAGGTCCAGAGAACAGCTAGAGATGGGATTAGCACTGTCTCAAGAAGTGCTAAAACAGCACGGGTGGATTCTGAATATTCCAAAATCCCAGTTAATGCCGACAACTCGTCTGCTGTTCCTAGGGATGATTCTGGACACGGTTCAGAAAAAGGTTTTTCTCCCGGAGGAAAAAGCCAAGGAGTTATCCGAGCTTGTCAGGAACCTCCTAAAACCAGGAAAGGTGTCTGTACATCAATGCACAAGAGTCCTGGGAAAAATGGTGGCTTCTTACGAAGCAATTCCATTCGGCAGATTCCACGCAAGAATTTTCCAAAGGGATCTGTTGGACAAATGGTCAAGGTCGCATCTTCAGATGCACCTGCGGATAACCCTGTCTCCAAGGACAAGGGTGTCTCTTCTGTGGTGGTTGCAGAGTGCTCATCTATTGGAGGGCCGCAGATTCGGCATACAGGATTGGATCCTGGTGACCACGGACGCCAGCCTGAGAGGCTGGGGAGCAGTCACACAAGGAAGAAACTTCCAGGGAGTATGGACGAGCCTGGAAACGTCTCTTCACATAAACATTCTGGAACTAAGAGCAATATACAATGCTCTAAGCCAGGCAGAACCTCTGCTTCAAGGAAAAAACGGTGTTGATCCAGTCGGACAACATCACGGCAGTCGCCCATGTGAACAGACAGGGCGGCACAAGAAGCAGGAGTGCAATGGCAGAAGCTGCAAGGATTCTTCGCTGGGCAGAGAATCATGTGATAGCACTGTCAGCAGTGTTCATCCCGGGAGTGGACAACTGGGAAGCAGACTTCCTCAGCAGACACGATCTTCACCCGGGAGAGTGGGGACTTCATCCAGAAGTCTTCCACTTGCTGGTAACCCGTTGGGAAAGACCAATGGTGGACATGATGGCGTCTCGCCTCAACAAAAAAACTGGACAGGTATTGCGCCAGGTCAAGAGATCCGCAGGCAATAGCTGTGGACGCGCTGGTAACGCCTTGGGTGTACCAGTCGGTGTATGTGTTTCCTCCTCTGCCTCTCATACCAAAAGTATTGAGAATTATACGGCAAAGAGGCGTAAGGACGATACTAGTGGTTCCGGATTGGCCAAGAAGGACTTGGTACCCGGAACTTCAAGAGATGATCACGGAAGATCCGTGGCCTCTACCTCTAAGGAGGGACTTGCTTCAGCAGGGTCCCTGTCTGTTTCAAGACTTACCGCGGCTGCGTTTGACGGCATGGCGGTTGAACGCCGGATCCTAAAGGAAAAAGGCATGCCGGAAGAAGTCATTCCTACTTTGATTAAAGCAAGGAAGGAAGTAACCGTGCAACATTATCACCGAATTTGGCGAAAATATGTTGCGTGGTGCGAAGATCGGAGTGCTCCAACGGAGGAATTTCAACTGGGTCGATTCCTACATTTCCTGCAATCAGGATTGTCTATGGGTCTCAAATTGGGATCTATTAAGGTTCAAATTTCGGCCCTGTCGATTTTCTTTCAAAAAGAATTGGCTTCAGTCCCTGAAGTCCAGACCTTTGTTAAGGGAGTGCTACATATACAGCCTCCTGTGGTGCCTCCAGTGGCACCGTGGGATCTCAATGTGGTTTTGGACTTTCTAAAATCTCATTGGTTTGAACCACTAAAGAAGGTGGATTTGAAATATCTCACATGGAAAGTGACCATGCTTCTAGCCCTGGCTTCGGCCAGGAGAGTGTCAGAACTGGCAGCTTTATCTTACAAAAGCCCATATCTGATTTTCCATTCGGACAGGGCAGAACTGCGGACTCGTCCGCATTTTCTCCCTAAGGTGGTGTCAGCATTTCATCTGAACCAGCCTATTGTAGTGCCTGCGGCTACAAGTGACTTGGAGGACTCCAAGTTACTGGACGTTGTCAGAGCATTAAAAATATATATTGCAAGGACAGCTGGAGTCAGAAAATCTGACTCGTTGTTTATATTGTATGCACCCAACAAGATGGGTGCTCCTGCGTCTAAGCAGACGATTGCTCGTTGGATCTGTAGCACAATCCAACTTGCACATTCTGTGGCAGACCTGCCACAGCCTAAATCTGTAAAGGCCCACTCCACAAGGAAGGTGGGCTCATCTTGGGCGGCTGCCCGAGGGGTCTCGGCATTACAACTTTGCCGAGCAGCTACGTGGTCAGGGGAGAACACGTTTGTAAAATTTTACAAATTTGATACTCTGGCTAAGGAGGACCTGGAGTTCTCTCATTCGGTGCTGCAGAGTCATCCGCACTCTCCCGCCCGTTTGGGAGCTTTGGTATAATCCCCATGGTCCTTTCAGGAACCCCAGCATCCACTAGGACGATAGAGAAAATAAGATTTTACTTACCGATAAATCTATTTCTCGGAGTCCGTAGTGGATGCTGGGCGCCCATCCCAAGTGCGGATTATCTGCAATAATTGTACATAGTTATTGTTAACTAATTCGGGTTATTGTTGAAGGAAGCCATCTTTCAGAGGCTCCGCTGTTATCATACTGTTAACTGGGTTTAGATCACAAGTTGTACGGTGTGATTGGTGTGGCTGGTATGAGTCTTACCCGGGATTCAAAATCCTCCCTTATTGTGTACGCTCGTCCGGGCACAGTACCTAACTGGAGTCTGGAGGAGGGTCATAGGGGGAGGAGCCAGTGCACACCACCTGATCTGGAAAAGCTTTACTTTTTGTGCCCTGTCTCCTGCGGAGCCGCTATTCCCCATGGTCCTTTCAGGAACCCCAGCATCAACTACGGACTCCGAGAAATAGATTTATCGGTAAGTAAAATCTTATTTTCTTTTTGGCAGATCCTTCAGGTTTATTGTAGATGTGCATTCATTTTGGCCTAATTTACTAACTTATTTTTATGTCATTTCCTTCATTTTAGATTGGAAGGAGGATGTCTTTACAGTGTGGGTAGTTGGTCACTCCTACGTGTACTGGGCGGCCAAGTTTTTGGCATCTGAGGGGGCGCAGTTTTTTCCACGGGCTCGTGGTGTTCAGAGGCTTGGCTGGCGCGGTATGTTGTGGCAGGACCTAAAAAGTAGGCTATTGGATCAGGCTCGGGTGCATGGTGTCCCTGGAGTTTTGTTGGTGCACCTGGGTGGTAATGATTTGGGTAAGAGGACATCACTAGATTTGAGATGTTCTATGATAAAGGATTTGTCTAGTATTGCCATGGCCTGGCCTCATTGTACATTGTTTTTTTCCTTTATAGTGCCCAGATTGTGTTGGCGTGGAGTGCCGGATGGTCGCCCTATTGATGAGGTCAGAAAAAAGGTGAATTCGGCGGTGGCGAAGTGGGTTTTGGCTCACGGTGGGGCGGTGGTTCGCCATGATAGGATCAGGTATCGTTATGATTACCTTTTTCGGGCCGATGGTGTGCACTTGTCGCAGGAAGGATTGGTGTTTTTTCTGGAGGATCTGTTTTCGGTTTTGGATCATTTGGGCTGTGGGTATGGTGGCGGTGCGAAGCCTCTTTAAGAAGAGCCTTTCGCTGTTGGCGGAAAAGAGCGGCAGGTTCTCGTTTTTGAGTTGTTAGTCACAGTTTTTAGTCGGTTTGGTGCTGTTTAGGTGCACTCTCCTTCGTTGACTGTTATATCTGCTGCATCACCCTTCAGAGTGGGTAGTCAAGATGAAGGTTGAGTGGATACCTTTGTTTTGTGATTTGGAGTGGTTTAGATTTAATTAGCTTGGGGTTTTTTGTGTTTGGATTTCAGCCGTTCTTTTTTCTGGCCACCATACTCTTTTTATTAATATTCATATTAATTTCATTTTATTGCAGGTTTTCTCTAGTTATTCAGATTAACAATAAATAGCTAACAACTTTCTGCCAAAATACTGTACATGTCTCCGTGTCGTTATTCTATTGTTAAGTTGTTTAGAATTGTTCATTGTCATGAGGGAGTGAAACCCCCTCAGCCAGTAGGAGGTTTATCTGTTTTTTAAGGCTGTATTGCACTATATTCGTCTTTTTTAAGTTTCCAGTACCCTGCTGGTAATTCCTGGATATACCTCTTATGAGGATGATATTCACAGATCAATCTCAGCTATGTGAGTGGAACCAATAAAAGCACGATTTGGATCTTTATCATCTTTTATTGCACTATTGTGTTTATCTCTTTTGTTGTTTTAGAATCCAGCTTTAATTTGTGTAGGTGAAGGAGAATTGAATTTTATCCTGGTCCCTGTGAATATTAGCCCACCATTTTTTAAATGTGATTGTGGTTACGGTAGCGCCACGTGTTCTCACTTTTGTATTTTATGGTGTATAGGTAAAGTCGTGGTGAAGGCTTATTTGTGTGGAACACGGGCTGTCATTGTAACCTGTAAGCGCGGTTCTTGAATAAACTTTGTATTTCTAGGTTTAATACACATGTAATGAAAAGAATATGGAGGGCGCAGGTGTGAGTAGAAAACTCAAGATTCAATTTAATCACAATAACAGCTCACATACATCTTAGCTTCAAATGATCCGCTTAGTGCTCTCATACGGTAAATAAGCTTCCGGAAAGCTCTCTCCCGTAGTCACTTGCAGAGCGGGTCTCAGGTGCAGTGAGCAGCGCTCGTAACTGCACAGGGACCATCCGGGTAACGTCAGCACATCCAACGCTCCATAAGCCACGCTCCCTATGGTTATGTAGCTGAGTTGACAAACTTGTAACTTATATCTGTTTTGATTAAATATGAAAGAATGGAAAGATGCTGGTTGGCATCAGAATATCAAACTTAGTTCAGGATAGTGTACATCTCAAAGAGTAAGGGAAAATAAGAATTTACTTACCGATAATTCTATTTCTCGTAGTCCGTAGTGGATGCTGGGGACTCCGTAAGGACCATGGGGAATAGCGGCTCCGCAGGAGACTGGGCACAAAAGTAAAGCTTTAGAACTACCTGGTGTGCACTGGCTCCTCCCCCTATGACCCTCCTCCAAGCCTCAGTTAGGATACTGTGCCCGGACGAGCGTACACAATAAGGAAGGATTTTGAATCCCGGGTAAGACTCATACCAGCCACACCAATCACACCATATAACTTGTGATCTAAACCCAGTTAACAGCATGATAACAGAGGAGCCTCTAGAAAAGATGGCTCACTACAGCAATAACCCGATTTTTTGGTAACAATAACTATGTACCAGTATTGCAGACAATCCGCACTTGGGATGGGCGCCCAGCATCCACTACGGACTACGAGAAATAGAATTATCGGTAAGTAAATTCTTATTTTCTCTAACGTCCTAAGTGGATGCTGGGGACTCCGTAAGGACCATGGGGATTATACCAAAGCTCCCAAACGGGCGGGAGAGTGCGGATGACTCTGCAGCACCAAATGAGAGAACTCCAGGTCCTCCTCAGCCAGGGTATCAAATTTGTAGAATTTTACAAACGTATTTGCTCCTGACCAAGTAGCTGCTCGGCAAAGTTGTAAAGCCGAGACCCCTCGGGCAGCCGCCCAAGATGAGCCCACCTTCCTTGTGGAATGGGATTTTACAGATTTTGGCTGTGGCAGGCCTGCCACAGAATGTGCAAGCTGAATTGTACTACAAATCCAACGAGCAATAGTCTGCTTAGAAGCAGGAGCACCCAGCTTGTTGGGTGCATACAGAATAAACAACGAGTCAGATTTTCTGACTCCAGCCGTCCTGGAAACCTATATGTCCAGGGCTCTGACAACGTCTAGCAACTTGGAGTCCTCCAAGTCCCTAGTAGCCGCAGGCACCACAATAGGTTGATTCAGGTGAAACGCTGAAAACCACCTTAGGGAGAAACTGAGGACAAGTCCTCAATTCCGCCCTGTCCGAATGGAAAATCAGATGAGGGCTTTTACAGGATAAAGCCGCCAATTCTGACACGCACCTGGCCCAGGCCAGGGCCAACAGCATGACCACTATCCATGTGAGATATTTTAACTCCACATATTTAAGTGGTTCAAACCAATGTGACTTTTGGAACCCAAAAACTACATTTAGATCCCAATGTGCCACTGGAGGCACAAAAGGAGGCTGTATATACAGTACTCCTTTCACAAACGTCTGAACTTCAGGGACTGAAGCTAGTTCTTTTTGGAAGAAAATTGACAGGGCCGAAACTTGAACCTTAATGGACCCCCATTTCAGGCCCATAGACACTCCTGTTTGCAGGAAATGTAGGAATCGACCTAGTTGAAAATTCCTCCGTCGGGGCCTTACTGGCCTCGCACCACGCAACATATTTTCGCCAAATGCGGTGATAATGTTTTGCGGTTATATCTTTCCTGGCTTTGATCAGGATAGGAATGACTTCATTTGGAATGCCTTTCTCCTTCAGGATCCGGCGTTCAACCGCCATGCCGTCAAACGCAGCCGCGGTAAGTCTTGGAACAGACAGGGTCCTTGCTGGAGCAGGTCCCTTCTTAGAGGTAGAGGCCCCGGATCCTCCGTGAGCATCTCTTGAAGTTCCGGTTACCAAGTCCTTCTTGGCCAATCCGGAGCCACGAATATAGTGCTTACTCCTCTCCATCTTATAATTCTCAGTACCTTGGGTATGAGAGGCAGAGGAGGGAACACATACACTGACTGGTACACCCACTGTGTTACCAGAGCGTCTACAGCTATTGCCTGAGGGTCCCTTGACCTGGCGCAATACTTGTCGAGTTTTATAAACATGTGGAAGACTTCTTGGTGAAGTCCCCACTCTCCCGGGTGGAGGTCGTGTCTGCTGAGGAAGTCTGCTTCCCAGTTGTCCACTCCCGGAATGAATACTGCTGACAGTGCTATCACATGATTTTCCGCCCAGCGAAGAATCGTTGCAGCTTCTGCCATTGCTCTCCTGCTTCTTGTGTCACCCTGTCTGTTTACGTGGGTGACTGCCGTGATGTTGTCCGAATGGATCAACTCCGAGTGACCTTGAAGCAGAGGTCTTGCTGAGCTTAGAGCATTGTAAATGGCCCTTAGCTTCAGGATATTTATGTGAAGTGATGTCTCCAGGCTTGACCATAAGCTCTGGAAATTCCTTCCCTGTGTGACTGCTCCCCAGCCTCGCAGGCTGGCTTCCGTGGTCACCAGGACCCAGTCCTGAATGTGCGGCCCTCTAGAAGATGAGCACTCTGCAACCACCACAGGAGAGACACCCTTGTGCTTGGTGACAGGGTTATCCGCTGATGCATCTGAAGATGCGACCCGGACCATTTGTCCAGCAGGTCCCACTGGAAAGTTCTTGCGTGGAATCTGCCGAATGGGATTGCTTCGTAGGAAGCCACCATTTTTCCCAGAACCATTTCATTGATGTACTGAGACTTGGCTCGGTTATAGGAGGTTCCCGACTAGCTCGGATAACTCCCTGACTTTCTCCTCCGGGAGAACCACCTTTTTCTGGACTGTGTCCAGGATCATCCCTAAGAACAGAAGACGAGTCGTCGGAATCAGCTGCGATTTTGGAATATTGAGAATCCAATCGTGCTGCCCAACACTACCTGAGATAGTGCTACACCGACCTCCAACTGTTCCCTGGATCTTACCCTTATCAGGGAATCGCCCAAGTAAGGGATAACTAAAATTCCCTTCCTTCGAAGGAGTATCATCATTTCGGCCATTACCTTGGTAAAGACCCGGGGTGCCGTGGACCATCCCTACGGCAGCGTCTGAAACTGATAGTGACAGTTCTGTACCATAAACCTGAGGTACCCTTGGTGAGAAGGGTAAATTTTAACATGAAGGTAAGCATCCTTGATGTCCCGAGACATCATGTAGTCCCCTTCTTCCAGGTTCGCAATCACTGCTCTGAGTGACTCAATCTTGAATTTGAACCTCCGTATGTAAGTGTTCAATATTTTAGATTTAGAATCGGTCTCACCGAGCCGTCCGGCTTCGGTACCACAACAGTGTGGAATAATACCCCGTCCCCTGTTGCAGGAGGGGTACCTTGATTATCACCTGCTGGGAATACAGCTTGTGAATGGCTTCCAAAACTGCCTCCCTGTCAGAAGGAGACATCGTTAAAGCCGACTTTAGGAAACGGCGAGGGGGAGACGTCTCGAATTCCAATTTGTACCCCTGAGATATCACCTGAAGGATCCAGGGGTCTACTTGCGAGTGAGCCCACTGCGCGCTGAAATTCATTGAGACGGGCCCCCACCGTGCCTGATTCTGCTTGTAAAGCCCCAGCGTCATAATGAGGGCTTGGCAGAGGCGGGAGAGGGTTTCTGTTCCTGGGAACTGGCTGATTTCTGCAGCCTATTTCCTCTCCCTCTGTCACGGGGCAGAAATGAGGAACCTTTTGCCCGCTTGCCTACGAAAAGACTGCGCCTGATAATACGGCGTCTTCTTATGTTGAGAGGCGACCTGGGGTACAAACGTGGATTTCCCAGCTGTTGCCGTGGCCACCAGGTCTGAAAAGACCGACCCCAAATAACTCCTCCCCTTAATAAGGCAATACTTCCAAATGCCGTTTTGGAATCCGCCTCACCTGACCACTGTCGTGTCCATAACCCTCTACTGGCAGAAATGGACAACGCACTTAGACTTGATGCCAGTCGGCAAATATTCCGCTGTGCATCACGCATATATAGAAATGCATCTTTTAAATGCTCTATAGGCAATAATATACTGTCCCTATCTAGGGTATCAATATTTTCAGTCAGGGAATCCGACCACGCCAACCCTGCACTGCACATTCAGGCTGGCGATTGCTGGTCGCAGTATAACACCAGTCTGTGTGTAAATACATTTTAGGAGACCCTCCTGCTTTCTATCAGCAGGATCCTTAAGGGCGGCCATCTCAGGAGAGGGTAGAGCCCTTGTTCTTACAAGCGTATGAGCGCTTTATCCACCCTAGGGGGTGTTTCCCAACGCACCCTAACCTCTGGCGGGAAAGGATATAATGCCAATAACATTTTAGAAATTATCAGTTGTTATCGGGGGAAACCCACGCATCATCACACACCTCATTTAATTTCTCAGATTCAGGAAAACTACAGGTAGTTTTTCCTCACCGAACATAATACCCCTTTTTGGTGGTACTCGTATTATCAGAAATGTGTAAAACATTTTTCATTGCCTCAATCATGTAACGTGTGGCCCTACTGGAAGTCACATTTGTCTCTTCACCGTCGACACTGGAGTCAGTATCCGTGTCGGCGTCTATATCTGCCATCTGAGGTAACGGGCGCTTTAGAGCCCCTGACGGCCTATGAGACGTCTGGACAGGCACAAGCTGAGTAGCCGGCTGTCTCATGTCAACCACTGTCTTTTATACAGAGCTGACACTGTTACGTAATTCCTTCCAACAGTTCATCCACTCAGGTGTCGACCCCCTAGGGGGTGACATCACTATTATAGGCAATCTGCTCCGTCTCCACATCATTTTTCTCCTCATACATGTCGACACAAACGTACCGACACACAGCACACACACAGGGAATGCTCTGATAGAGGACAGGACCCCACTAGCCCTTTGGGGAGACAGAGGGAGAGTTTGCCAGCACACACCAGAGCGCTATATATATACAGGGATAACCTTATATAAGTGTTTTTCCCCTTATAGCTGCTGTCATTTTTAATACTGCGCGTAATTAGTGCCCCCCTCTCTTTTTTAACCCTTTCTGTAGTGTAGTGACTGCAGGGGAGAGCCAGGGAGCTTCCCTCCAACGGAGCTGTGAGGGAAAATGGCGCCAGTGTGCTGAGGAGATAGGCTCCGCCCCCTTCTCGGCGGCCTTATCTCCCGTTTTTTTGTGTATTTTGGCAGGGGTTAAATTCATCCATATAGCCCAGGAGCTATATGTGATGCATTTTTTGCCATCCAAGGTGTTTTTATTGCTGCTCAGGGCGCCCCCCCCCAGCGCCCTGCACCCTCAGTGACCGGAGTGTGAAGTGTGCTGAGAGCAATGGCGCACAGCTGCAGTGCTGTCCGCTACCTTGTTGAAGACAGGACGTCTTCTGCCGCCGATTTTTCGGACCTCTTCTGTCTTCTGGCTCTGTAAGGGGGCCGGCGGCGCGGCTCTGGGACCTATCCATGGCTGGGCCTGTGATCGGTCCCTCTGGAGCTAATGTCCAGTAGCCTAAGAAGCCCAATCCACTCTGCACGCAGGTGAGTTCGCTTCTTCTCCCCTTAGTCCCTCGATGCAGTGAGCCTGTTGCCAGCAGGTCTCACTGAACATAAAAAACCTAAAACTAAACTTTTCACTAAGCAGCTCAGGAGAGCCACCTAGTGTGCACCCTTCTCGTTCGGGCACAAAAATCTAACTGAGGCTTGGAGGAGGGTCATAGGGGGAGGAGCCAGTGCACACCAGGTAGTTCTAAAGCTTTACTTTTGTGCCCAGTCTCCTGCGGAGCCGCTATTCCCCATGGTCCTTACGGAGTCCCCAGCATCCACTTAGGACGTTAGAGAAATACAGATTTTCAATAAAACTTACTTCAGACATTTTCTTTACACACATTCTTGTGAGACATTGGTGAAACGTTTAGGAAACAGAAAACTATTTATCTGAGCGGTTTCTGCTAAGGATAATGGCCCTCATTCCGAGTTGATCGGTCGCAAGGCGAATTTAGCAGAGTTACACACGCTAAGCCGCCGCCTACTGGGAGTGAATCTTAGCTTCTTAAAATTGCGACCGATGTATTCGCAATATTGCGATTACTAACTACTTAGCAGTTTCTGAGTAGCTCCAGACTTACTCTGCCTGTGCGATCATTTCAGTGCTTGTCGTTCCTGGTTGACGTCACAAACACACCCAGCGTTCGCCCAGGCACTCCCACCGTTTCCCCGGCCACTCCTGCGTTTTTTCCGGAAACGGTAGCGTTTTCAGCCACACGCCCCTGAAACGCCGTGTTTCCGCCCAGTAACACCCATTTCCTGTCAATCACATTACGATCGCCGGAGCGATGAAAAAGCCGTGAGTAAAATTACTTTCTACATAGTAAAGTTACTTGGCGCAGTCGCAGTGCGAACATTGCGCATGCGTACTAAGCGGATTTTCACTGCGATGCGATGAAAAATACCGAGCGAACAACTCGGAATGAGGGCCCATGTACGTTTTTCTCTAAAAGCAAGAACAGCACCTAGGGCACCTCCACATACCATATTTGGACCACTACCATAATGAGTTACAAGACATGCCAGGGCAGGATGTACAAAGGGGAAAAACGCAGCCAAAACTCCAAAAATGCAGTTTTTGTAGTTTTGGCTGCATTTCAGCGTACCATGGCCCTCATTCCGAGTTGTTCGCTCGCAAGGCGATTTTAGCAGAGTTACACACGCTAAGCCGCCGCCTACTGGGAGTGAATCTTAGCTTCTTAAAATTGCGAACGATGTATTCGCAATATTGCGATTACAAACTACTTAGCAGTTTCAGAGTAGCTTCAGACTTACTCGGCATCTGCGATCAGTTCAGTGCTTGTCGTTCCTGGTTTGACGTCACAAACACACCCAGCGTTCGCCCAGACACTCCTCCGTTTCTCCAGCCACTCCCGCGTTTTTTCCGGAAACGGTAGCGTTTTTATCCACACGCCCATAAAACGCCGTGTTTCCGCCCAGTAACACCCATTTCCTGTCAATCACACTACGATCGCCTGAGCGAAGAAAAAGCCGTGAGTAAAAATACTATCTTCATAGCAAATTTACTTGGCGCAGTCGCAGTGCGAACATTGCGCATGCGTACTAAGCAGAAAAACGCTGCGATGCGAAGAAAATTACCGAGCGAACGACTCGGAATGAGGGCCCAAGTTCAGAAATGCGATACATTCCAGAGCTTGGACTCGGTTGGTAATGCCATCTTTAGATGGCGTTACTCAAAAGAAGCTTCTAGGCTTCTTTCTGCATTTGCACTGTGAGGAATCCAAACGGATCTCTCCCAGTACCCCCCATGGCATGCGTCTCATACTCAGCACGTGCAGAAGGACTAGTAAGTCCTGTAATCGCATAGGACAGTTCTTATTGGGAGAGCTGTCCTTTGCTATTCTAATTGCTTTTCTAGGTACATACCGGTGTTATTAACACCACTGTGTACACGATAAATTGTGGTATTTATCGCATCACATATACGATGTGCCCTCATGCTTTAAGTAGCTCATTACATCAGGATGTCGGCATAGTAGTGTCACAACTGTACATACTGTATAAATGCACTGTATACAGTATATATGCCAAAATAGGCAGCCCAAAGAGAGAAGGCCTGAAGGCCCACAAAAATCTGCTATTCCTATTAAGTATTCATAGTAAGGCGGGAATACAATTGGCCATGCTTATTGCCGCGTGGGAGAGATCCCGGATTCATACCCAGAACCAGGGCCTGTGCTAGGGTGTTTGGCGCGCCCCCCTGCAAACTATAAATTTGCGCCTCCCATACTTTACAAAGGGACAGTGCCCCCTGTAGCAGTGACGCTTACACACAATGCCCCTGTAGTAATTATGCTTACGCACACAATGCCCTCTGTAGTAGTGATGCTTAAACACACAACGCCCCCCGTAAAGGCCCCCTTTAGTTCTGACGCTTAAACACACAACGCCCCCTGTAGTAGTGACGCTTAAACACACAATGCCCCCTGTAGTAGTGACGCTTACACACAACACCCCCTGTAGTAGTGATGCTTACACACAATGCCCCCTAGTAATAGTGACGCTTACACACGCCACCCCCTGTAGTAATGATGCTTACACACAACGCCCCCTTGTAGTAGTGACGCTTACACATACAATGCCCCCTGTAGTAGTGACGCTTACGCATACAATGCACCCTGTAGTAGTGACGCTTACGCATACAATGCCCCCTGTAGTACTGACGCTTACGCATACAATGCCCCCTGTAGTACTGACACTTACGCATACAATGCCCCCTGTAGTAGTGACGCTTACGCATACAATGCCCCCTGTAGTACTGACGCTTACGCATACAATACCCCCTGTAGTACTGATGCTTATGCATACAATGCTCCCTGTAGTAGTGACGCTTAAACACTGCCCAGTCACACATACACATATATATATATATATACACAGTCACACACACACACACATACACTTGAGTGTACAATGTTTACAGTGGCAGCGGAATCCTGCTGTCTAAGTACCGGTGCACTAGAGACATTATACATTATGTTTTTTATTACATTATGTTTATATGTGGATTGAGAGGATATACCGAATGGAACACAACCGGAAGTTAGTAATGGGACGCACGCGTCACTTCCGGTTGGCGGATCCGGAAGTCTAAGTGAACAATTGTATCAATTAGTAAGGGTATATATATCTGGTTGATGGAGATCCATATCATCCAAGCTTGAAAAAGGAGAGTTTTCTCCGAAACGCGTCGTTTGGACGATATGGACATCCTCTTTTGAGCGCACTATTGGATTCCCTACTCAGCCTCCTAAAGAAAAAGTCTTTTGCGGTGGTGCTATTTGAATTACCCCGGGACTTGATTGCTTTTTGTGAAAAGCTCTCTGCCCACTGCAAATCAAAAAGAGGGTGAGAAATCATTTGGGATCAGTGCAATATATGCATATATGTTTATATTTTATGTTTTATGTCACAATTGTGTCAATAAATTTGTGTTTTTATATATAAACACTTCCATGCTACTTCATCTTTGTTACACACACACACACACACACACACACACACACACACACACACACACACACACACACACACACACACATTCTCTTGCTTGCTCACTCTCATTCCATTCACTCACCTAAAGAAGTCTGGCTGCTGGAGCTGGAGCCGCTCATCATCCTGTGTAACAGGCTGCAGCCTGGTCCTGTGTAGCCCCGCCCCCCAGTTCCATCTAGCTCCACCCCTTTTGGACAGGATACGGACACTGCAGGGGGAGGCTTCTAGCTGCCGGCGCCGCTGCCTGTACAGTGTGACAGGCACAGCAGCCGGCAGCAGCAGGGGGAGACAGGGAGGCACAGCAAAGGGATGGAGGGCAGGCAGATCGCCTGTCCAGTACGGCGCCTACCTGCACTGCATCCCTTTGCTGAGCGGGTAGCGCCGGGCCTGCCCAGAACTATTCAAAGAAACAATCTTTTCCCCGCGTGGTAAACACACTAACATTTTTCAAATCCAGCCTGTGACATGGCAGTTAGGAGCTGATTGGCTAGGACTTTATCTCCGTCGACTTTATCTCCATACAAGGCTTAGTAAATAGACCTATCTCCATCCAAGGCTTAGTAAATAGACCCCTTAGGGGGAGATGTACTAAGCAGTGATAAAAGTGGAGAAGTGTGCCAGTGGAGAAGTTGCCCATGGCAACCAATCAGCATTGACTTAACATTTATAATTTGCATACAATAAAAGTGTACAGAGCAGCTGATTGGTTGCCATGGGCAACTTCTCCACTGGCTCACTTCTCCACTTTTATCACTGCTTAGTGACTAAAAGAGCTCAGCAGAAATCTAAAATGGAGAAGTAAATCTTGTGTTCTTAATGAATGTAACGTTTACCCCATGGCTAATTATGCTCACTACCCAAATCAAGTTAGTGATGTTTACCACATGCGTTAAGCCTCACAGCCTCAGGAGAAAGGCATTGTTTGGGTTTTTTGATGTACTGTGAAACCTATACATTCTGCTGTTTCTGCAAAATGTATGGTTTAGCTCACGTTAACTATGTTTTTACCATGCGGGGAAAAGGTTGTTTTATTGAATAGTTCTGGGTATGAATCCTGGATCTTTCCCCACGTGGCAAAAAGCATGACCAATTGGATTCCCGCCTTACTATGAATACTTAGGAAACTAATGATATGCATTATATGAAATAAATAGCTATTAACTTTAATGCGAAGACCTCAACTAATTGGCTGCTTTAATCCAGTTAGAGGTGCCTACACACTGGGCAATGTTTTTGACCATCAATATTATCGACCAACGATATTATCGATGGTCAAATTTACCTACACACTGGACGATATCAATGGTCAATTTGGACGATATGAGAGTGCATACATCTATGGGGGTCATTCCGAGTTGTTCGCTCGCAAGCCGTTTTTAGCAGCTTTGCACACGCTAAGCCTACGCCTACTGGGAGTGAATCTTAGCATAGTAAAATTGCGAACGAAAGATTCGCAATATTGCGGAAAGACATCTCTGTGCAGTTTCTGAGTAGCTCCAGACTTACTCGGCATCTGCGATCAGTTCAGAGCTTGTCGTTCCTGGTTTGACGTCACAAACACACCCAGCGTTCGCCCAGCCACTCCTCCGTTTCTCCAGCCACTCCCGCGTTTTTCCCAGAAACGGTAGCGTTTTTTCCCACACGCCCATAAAACGGCCTGTTTCCGCCCAGAAACACCCACTTCCTGTCAATCACATTACGATCGCCTGAACGAAGAAAAAGCCGTGAGTAAAATACCTAACTTCATAGCAAATTTACTTGGCGCAGTCGCAGTGCGAACATTGCGCATGCGCACTAAGCGGAAAATCGCTGCGATGCGATGAAATTTACCGAGCGAACAACTCGGAATGACCCCCTATATCGTCCAAATTGCCTGGCATGTATCAATGATGATTGATCAACGATGAACGATTGCGGGCATGCGCATCGTTCATCATTGATGCATCCACACTGAAAGATATGAATGATTTTGTTCATATCTTTCAAGATATTGCCCAGTGTGTAGGTCCCTTTAGTTCTTTGCAGTTAGTACATGATGTATTAAATATTTAAGAAAACAAACTTGTTTCCAATTCAAACTATTGATTATACTGGAAGATTATCTTCTGTTTAATCTAAAATATATTTCTTAAAGTACTAGAGGTCTAATTTTACTTTGTTAACTTTTATCAAAACAATGATATCCTTCTAAAAATATCTGCCAAATGTGTGGTACAAGATACAGATCTCTCCCATTTGACCACCTTAAAATGCCATTGAAATGAAGCAATATGTCCAAAATTCTGGATTGCAGTCAGTACAAACAAATATGAGGTAATGTCTGCGACATGAGAACAAATATTTATCTGCCAAACAGAGTGGACGTGGACGTGAACTGAACGTTAGCCAAACATGGGTGTGGATGGGGAGTGTAAGGCCCTGTTAGCTTTATTTAGAGGCTAAATAATTTAATTGGTATTACTGGTATATTTACCACTACATGTCACAAGCAAAGCTAGCAACACATGGAAATATGCATCCACAAAGATGGAACATTCCAATTTGAATTTTATTGTTTTTACAAAACATGTTAATTGTAAATGCTCAATTTAACTAGATTCAAATATACACTTTCTCTATATTTCTTTACCAATTTAACTGGTCAATGATTGGACAATACATTAGTACTCCTGTAGAATTGGACATAATTTACGCAAAAAATGTAAACAGAAAAACACAATTTGACCACTATGCAGAGAAGCAGGTATATTAAAATGTCTGCAGTATAATATGTGAAATAAATGATGCTAATAGCATATGATAAATGAATAGCATACACTGCATTTCACTTCCATGTAATACAGAAAGTATCCAAACCAAGACTCCCCTGACCACAGGTAGGGAAAAAAATGAAGAATGAAGATTGTGTACAGCAGGTCTCCTTACCTGTCTAGCTGGAGGACTTTCAAGATGTCTTCTCCTGCCCTTATGGAGGTTGATGGCTGACATCACCAGGAGGTGGGGCTAAGGGGTCTATTTACTAAGCCTTGAATGGAGATAAAGTCGACGGAGATAAAGTACCGGCCATTCAGCTCATAACTGTCATTTTTCAAACCCAGCCTGTGACATGGCAGTTAGTAGCCAATTGGCTGGGACATAATGTCAGTCAACTTTATCTCCATCCAAAGCTTAGTAAATCGACCCCTTTGTCCGTTAGCAGCTGCAGTCAGAGTCTAACGGGTAGGTGTATGAAAAAACATACATCATTCTTTAACTGTTCAGACCTGCATTACCGTATTATCGCCAGCATGTATTAACATTCTTGCTGCTGATATGGTAGTGATATGGCTGCACCAACAATGCGCATGCGCCATCACACTTGCTCCCCCGGCCGGCTTCAGCTGCAGCCCTAGAAACCAGATAATGCAGGGGAGTGGTTTCCCATGGGAAGCACTCTCTTTGTGTTCGTAGTCCAGACTTGCAGACTCGATGGGAGAAAACACCTCCCCCTGGTGGCACTGACTGTCTGGCTATCAATGGGAAGTCACTTCCCCTGCCAGGCAGTCCCGGGAGGGGCAGATTTTACTGGGGAAGGGGGGTGATATCAGTGCTTTAAGTTCTATAAGCGCCAGCATGCTCTGACAGCCATGAGTTTGCTAGCTCTTGTAGTGCTATAAACACCAGTGGTGCTGATTTTGTTAAAAAAAAATGTAATTCCCCCACATGCACCACACCATGGATGCGAAAAGAGCTGACTGGTATGGAGCTGATTAGCACTATGCAGAGGGATCAGCCTATGACTGGTTGTTCACTTTTATAGAGGTATTGTACATTTTGTTTTCTCTTATTATTTTTTTCAGCTGATACAAGTTTTGGACTTAGTCCTTACTGTACTTATCTCCTGATGTCTACCTCTTTTCATATTTTGAGTCTTGGGTATTAGGTAAGCTTGACTCAAAAAAGGCAGGGGGCCTGATACCAATTAACTGCACATACGCAATAACAAACAGTGCATTTTGTGCTTAAAAGTTGTACTTACTGTACATCCAAGACTAAATGAGCACCATTTTGAATTTGTAACTTCTATAGTAATTTATATTGTTGGACATTTTTATATCAACCATAGGACATAAGCATTAACTGGAATGTTTTTGGTTGTTTGTGTAGGTCTATTTATGTTTTCCCAGATCATGTATCTAAGATGAACGAAAAAGTTATTTTAGTCTTTAGAATAAATTGTTATGCTTTTATCTAAGATGAGTCCAACTGAAATAGTAAAGTATAATCTCTACCACATACAACAGAGGCAGCCATTTTTTTGTGGAAGGATGCTGCCTATCCATTGCTTCATGAATAAATTGTTAGGAATTGTCTCAGTCATGTGACTGATACTTAGTAATTTGATACGTTGCTTGATTATTGTATCAGAACACTGGCTACCTAATTTTCTTCTGTAAAAAAGTTTTTTTTTATTTTTCAAAAATTCTTTGTGATGAGGCAGCTATCTCGGAGACAGACACAGGAGGAGATGTTCTATGCCATGGAGAGTGATAAAGTGGAGAGAGATACAGAACCAGACAATGAGCTCTTAGCCTGTAACATGGCAGTTGTGTTTGAAAAATGACAGAAGCTGGTTGGTTGATACTTTATCTCTGTCCATTTTATCTCTCTCCAAGGCATAGTACATCTCCTGCACACATGTATTGTGCATGATTGTATGATGTATCTATCATATAGTATTTAGAAACACATGGGGGGCATACAGTATGTAATAAGGTCCGAGTTTGCTGGAGGTGCGGGATGCCGGTTGATCTGGACTTTTTTTTAAAGTGGCAATCATTTACAAAGCAAAGTCATACCTTATAAATGATTGCCGCTTTAAAAAAAACATCCGAGGTCAACCGGCATCCCTTACCTCTAGCAAATTCGGACCCTATTACTTCGGCCTAATGTTACTTGTGAAGTTGAAAAAAAAAAGAAAAAGTTTATTAAGTTAAATGTATTCTTTAGCTGGGGATACACGGGTGTAGTATATTATGCCCGAGGTCGGGATCCCCAGCATACAGGCGCCAGGATCCCGATCGCCAGCATGCCGGCAGCTGGGCGAGCGCAAATGAGCACTATTTGTTCTCCCTCCAGGGGGTCGTCGACCCCCAAGAGGTTAGAATAGTTGTCAGTATGCCGGGTGTCGGGATTCCGGTTATACTGAGCACCGGGATTCCAACAGCCGGCATACTGAATACTACCGAGATACACTACACAATTATCCGACAGACCACCTGTCTGGTTGGAATGAAAATCTGGTAATGGATGAGAGCAATGACAAATTGACCATTTGCTCCCAAACCATGGAAAACAGACAAAAACAGTTGTTCAGACAAATTAGTTAACTCTGTATTGCTTTAGATGTGCCTGTAGTGTTCATCAGTAAAAGAAAAAAGCCACAGCAAGGTAGCTGCTAATTATTGGATCGATCACCCTAATAATTACTAATACTGGTAAATAGTAAAAATGCTTTTGCAATGAAACCAGTCAATTTTAACTCATTTTAGTCTGCTAAATAAGAATTTGACACATGTGTAGCTCTTGTTTTCAAGTTTATATTACATATCACTTACAGCATGAAAATAAGCATGCAGAGATAACTATACAATATGTATGTGCATATGCTCATGATGGGTGGTCAGCCATACTACACCCGATCATGATGCATCCAAATCTATAAGAGTAGCCTATACGTCAGTTTTACTTCTGCAGCAGCAAGATTATTCTATAGAAAGCATAAAGATGTGGTTTGACAATGATAGTAATAAATATGTACCGTATATATTCGAGTATAAGTCGACCCGAATATAAGCCGAGGCACCTAATTTTACCACAAAAACCTGGGAAAACTTATTGACTCGAGTATAAGCCTAGGGTGGGAAATGCAGCTCTAGCCGTACACAGCCCTCAGTGCCAGATATGCCCTCATACTGCCAGATATGCCCCCACAGTGCCAGATATGCCCTCATACTGCCATATATGCCCCACAATGCCAGATATGCCCTCATACTGCCTGATGTGCCAGATATGCACTCATGCTGCCAAATATGCCGCACAGTGCCAGATGTGCCAGATATGCCCTCATGCTGCCAGATATGCCTTCATACTGCCAGATATGCCCCACAGTGCCAGATATGCCCTCATACTGCCAGATATACCCTCATACTGCCAGATATGCCCCACAGTGCCAGATGTGCCAGATATGCCCCCACAGTGCCAGATATGCCCCACAGTGCCTGATGTGCCAGATATGCCCTCATGCTGCCAATATGCCCCACAGTGCCAGATGTGCCAGATATGCCCTCATGCTGCCAGATATGCCCCCTCATGCCAGATATGCCCCCTCAGAGTGCCAGATGTGCCCCCTCATAGTGCCAGATATGCCCCCTCATAGTGCCAGATAAGTCCCCTCAGTGCCACATATGTCCCCTTCCCCAAGTGCCAAATATGCTCCCCCAGTGCCTGTTACTTACCGTCCGTCGCTCCCGCGCTGTCTTCTGAAGGAGGGACAAGGAGCGCACAGGGCGCGCCTCTCCTGTGTCCCTCCTGCATCTCCGGCGGCCGCGGCGGGTCTATTAAAGGAAGTGCCGGTTCGTGAGCCAATCAGAGCTCACGAATGGGTACTTCCTTTAATAGACCCACCGCTGCCGCCGGAGATGCAGGAGGGACACAGGAGAGGCGCGCGCTGTGCGCTCCGTGTCCCTCCTTCACACTGCTCTCCCTGTCACACTGCTCTCCCTGCACTGACTCGAGTATAAGCCGAGGGGGCTTTTTCAGCACAAAAAAAAGTGCTGAAAAAGTCGGCTTATACTCGAGTATATACGGTAATTTGCATTTCTCTGTTTGGAAATAATATCATATTTTAGTAGCATCATATAAACAGAGTATAGTGTCTGGTTAGTGTAATTGATAAATGTAAAAATGACATTAATAATGTAAAATATAATTTAATACAAACAAAAACTATTAAATGCAGATGCAAAGTAATTTTAACTACATTAAGTGAAATGAAACTACATAGAAATATATTTCCCTTTAAAAGTCTTTCACTGCTGCTGTACAAATGGAAATATCAATAATTTACTACTGCAACTTATATAATACAGTAGCTATGATAATGGGTTGGGTTTGGGATACCGGCTGTCAGCATGCCGACGCCGGGATCCCTGCCGCCAGAATGCCGGCAGGGGGGCGAATGCAATGAAGTCCCTTGCGGGGCGTTATGCTGACTGCCGTGATCTCGACTACATCCCATGCTAAAGTCTTCAGTACTGTCACCTGCAAAGATCAATATGCAATCATCCAATCAAAAGAAGCACCTATCATCATGAGTGCGTGTATTTGCGTTAAATATCCAGCTCTGGCAAGAGATACAGAGATAGAAGATGCAATTGTTTATACTAGAGATGAATATACTATTATATACTGTAATACAATTATCAAGCTTATAATATGCCAGTAATAAACACCATTAAAGGACACGATAAATAGATCTAGCGCCTACTTGTAGCACCTAATTTACAAAGTGATACCAATATCAGATAAATTCAGAAATATTAAGAACACAATATAGTATCACAAATATCACACTTTATAAAGCAGCAGTTTTGGTTAGCAATATTATACTATTAGAAGAACCTTTCAGAAAAGGGTTTAGTAGGTAGTAATTAATATACAAAAAAAATTCACAGGAGACAAATATACTTGTGGAACTGGACACTTTATTAATAAAACAATCTGATGATATATAATATAAATCCCTATAAAGTTTATTATTACCTTGAATAAGAAACTTTGTAAAGGGACAAAACACACACACGCAGTGATACACTTGGTTTTTTAATTCAACATTTATTTTATTTATTCTTCCTTTTCTTTATTTACATTGTTGTTCACTTTCATTTTTAAAATTTCACAGCAGGCATTTTAACAGCAAAAATTAAAATAATGTATAGCGTCTAAAAATTTACTTGAACTTGGTAGAATGTTTAGAAAAGGGCACCTGAAATAAAAAATCTTTCACAATGTTAAAAAAGGCAGAGGTGTCACCTTAAAAAGCAACAAATTAGTGCCTCCCAAAAAAGAACATTAAGACTCAAATTCCTGATAATGTGTGAATCTGACAAATCCCTGAGAATTTGTGAGTATCACATTTCTCACTGTCCTCATAGAGAAGCCTCTTTCACCTCCTTCCACCATCTCTGCACCATCTGCACATGTGGGGAGCAGTACAAGTAAAGATGGCGATGAGTACATATTAGAAATTGAGGATGCTAGTGTGGAAGCAGAACAGGTGGATATTTGTGTACTGCTACTTTCTGACACTAATGAGAATGTTGAAAACATTTGTATAAGTCAGCCATCAGTGGCAGCAGTTCTTGCCCATGAGATAAAGAAAGCCATTGTGATGCTTGGGCATAAGACCAAAAAAGCCACCTCTTGCTTGTGGGATTATTTTTAACCAAATTGTGACATTTGTGAAGGTATCTGCACCATTTTGAGGCCAAAGTTAGTAGAGGTTGGGATGTTAACTATCTAGGTACCTCCTCCATGTTACGTTATTTACAGCGAGTTAATTAAATTTATTTTACAAAATTATAATGTAATTAACACCCTCATCATCAACCTTCTCATTGGTGATCAGAGGTAGTTCTTCCAAAAAATTATTTTGTGGGGACCCAAACAAACCAAACATTTCAGCCAAAAAAGTGGCATTCCCTGTCACTAACGTGCTTGGTTTGTTAAACTGTGCATGTCCTTCATAAAAGTGTGTGGAAGATCACAAGGACAATTACATCTTGCACCACTTTTCTTTTTATAATAAGCTTTTTTTTTGGGGGGGGGGGGGGCATTTGGGATGATCTTCTTTGCATAGACATATTTATTGATTATTGCTCTAAAACATTACTAATTAAATAATTGAGCAATCAGCCAATCAAGCAATTGTTCATGCTTGTATTTTTTATGGCCTTTTGTCTCCTCCTGAGCTGCTGGTCTATTTTACATAGACAAACATTTTTATTGGTTATTTCTCCAACACATTACTAATTTAATCAATCATTCTTGCCCTTTATTCCCCCTGCAGAACAGCCTCACACTTGTTAATTTTAATTAATCAATTAATCGATCATTGTTGTATTCTTTTATGGCCTTTTCACTCCAGATTTGCTGCAAAACAGAAGGTCGATATAGTCCACGTCTCAATTTTTCTATTTTTTTTTTATAATCACTCAATTGATAATTTTTTACCTTTCTTTCACTGTATACTCCAACTCCATTTCCTTGTACGAACCTTGGGTCTCTGAGCTAGTTCTTAATTAATGAAAACATGTTTACCCAAAACCAAAACACTTGAGGGTGGTTTTGGCAAAACCAAAACATGAAGTTAATACATATCCAAAACCAAAACATGGGGGTCGGCACACATCTCTAGTTTATACTAGTAATAGCCCTGTTTGCTATACACATTTTCACAAAGGTCAACATGGGGATTTAATGCCATCAGTAAGTTTGTGAACATTAATCATTAATGTCAATTTTGTGAAAATGTTTTTTTAAGGGAACATATTGAGAAAATCCGTTTAATGCTTATACTTATGCAAATACATGTCATGTAGTTCTCCTACTTTCTCTGTAGGCGAGTTATAACGTAGAAAACTAATGCTCACATAATCTCTATTCTGACTCTATTCTGATTTACCTAATTATGCTGAACTATTTGCATTTTTAAAGCCAGCTTGAAAGCACTTTCCAAATTTGTTATTTACTTTTGACATAATAACCATTTTAACAAAATATCCTTTTATTTGACCCTGTTGAGTATTTGAAATGCTAATTAATCTCTTTGATGAAAATGTTGGCTTCAACCTCTGTACCCAAAAAAAGTCTATTTCATGCTTACGACTAAGAGTCTTTTTCTATGCCAAATAAATAATAGATAATGCATAGACGTACCCAGGGGCGGCTGCTGCCCCTGGACTGCAGTGCTGTCCAAAGTGTGCAGGGGGGAACCGGCCCGGACACATATGCATACATTTGCAGTTGTATGTAACATATGTCCTGGCTTCCTTCCCCAGGAATCAGCAGCAGCTGCAGCATTCCACACACTACTCAGCCTGTCAATCATCCTTTAGCCTGCCCCCCAGACTCCTGTGAAACTAACCAATGGGAGTCCGGGGACGGGCTAAAGGATAATTGACATGCTGAGCAGTGTTTCCATGCTGTGATGGCTGCTGACTCCCGGGGAAGGAAGCGTGGCCGAACGGAGCAGCATTTTAATTGGGTACCATCTAGTGTTTGCTGGTGGGCATATGAATTCTCCCACAGAGGTGAGGAGCAATGTTAGCCTTTTATTATATAGGATAGGGCATTTAGTTGCTGGTACATCACCATGCCTTAGTTGGAAAATGGACAGATCCTTGCATTATTTGACTCATCATAACTCGTCTATCCAAATTAGTCTTTATGAATGTGACAGTACCTCAACCAGGAAACAACCAAACCCCACCCTACAAGATGTTTTTCATCACTGTTTCATCAGATGTACTTACCCGACGGCCAGGGGCGCAGGAGTGGTTTGTGGTTGGGGGGGCATTGTAGAATATACATTTTGGTGCTCCCCTTTGATTCAAACCCCTTCCCTCCGACAGGAAGTGCTTACCTCCGAATCCCCGCGGAGACTCCTAGTGTAAAAAGTCTGCCGCCGGCGCCGCAGCCTGCTGCCACATGTCCTGTCCTGGTTGGCTCTTCACTCTTCACTGATGTATTACTGGGAGGAGGCGTGGCCATGCTGGGCTGGCTGGTACATCCCCGACTCCTCCCAGTAATGCAACAGTGAAGGACAGGCTAGGACAGGCATGCTGCGATGCCAGTGGCAAACTTCTAAAGTAGGAGGCTCAGCGGGGATCTGGAGGTAAGCGCTGCCCCTCCCCAGCACCTGCGTCTGTTTAATGTTTTTTTTTGGGGGGCGCATGCTGCCCCCTTGCCCCCCCCATTCCGACGCCACTGCCGACAGCCAAAGTCAAACAAAGGTAACATACACACAGATAATATTGTACTAAAGTGAGTTATGATAATGCATGAGGAATGCTAAAAATTAATTGAATGTCTGAGATGTGAAGAATTCACAGAATAGTGTATAATATATAAATGTGATGGCAAAGAAAATAACAAAAAGGTACATATTACAATTATTCCTACTGGTAAGGATTAAAATGCATATTGTACGTTGTGAAAAAGTGACAAGCATTAGAATGCAGTTTCAATAGTCTAAAAATACAGGACTAATAGATTCCACAGATAAAAATTTGTCATAATGTCAGATTTACTTTAAATGGAAAATGATTACAGACTTTAGTGTCGGCTTTTAGGCTGCTTACGTTTTTTGTATAGTATTACAATAAAAAGAATATGGGGTGGACCAACTGAAAATGCAATGTGAATGGGTATGGATCATAGGGTCAATCTGGAAATGTTCGACAGTCACAAGGTCGACCCCAAAAGGTCAACACACAATAGGTCAACATGGTAAAATGGTTGACGCATGAAATGGTCGACTTTCTTTTTTTTGTTGTTTACACCACATCACCTTGCATGGCTTTTTTTGCTCACCATGCTGTGGGCAAGGAGCCTTGCTCCAATACCACTGCGCTTTGCACAAGTTACTATTCCCAATGTTAGTCCACATGGATGATAAAGTATGAAACAGATTAAATAAAAAAATAAAAATAAAAAAAATATATATATATGATAGTGGTAGTATGGAGAGCGCTCAAATGAAATTCTCTTTATGTAGTGTCTCTAAGTTCTTCCTTCAGTTTTTGGATCAATCATGGAGAGATGTATTGTCTGAAAGAAACCCTCTCACCAAAGAATCACCCAAAGCAATGGCGTCACTCGTTGATCCATAATTTTCAGATATTTATTGAAAAACTTTTAACATCTTTAAATGTGTTGTTGTATGTCTCTTACATAAGTCTTAACAGTCGTGGGAATGATCTTAGTGGGACTTGCTGCCCACCCCAGCCGGGGAGGAGCTCCTAGGCAGCCTGTCCACCCACTATGTTAAAGACAATCAACCAACGCGTTTCGTCTATACAGACTTCCTCAGGGGTGTCCTAAAAATAAATAAATAACAATCACAATAAAAATAAAATACTTAAATAATTTCATATACAGCAAATTATCAAATTTACAGAGTGACCAAGTGAGGGCATTGATGAAACAACATTATTCTATGGGTAATTGGAAGTATGAATATTTCAAAATGTATTAGTTATAGACTTAATATCAGATATTTGTTTAACTGACATATATATTTAATCATCTTAACTGCTGTTTGCAATTTTACTTTTCTATAGTTCTATAAACTTATGTACACACAAAATAAATAAATTTTCTAATGGTGCAAAAATAAGGTTTACAGGTTTTTGCACATTCTTATACTAACATTGATCAATTGTGCCATCCATATTGAAACTTACTTTGACATGTAAGAGCGATGTCCTAACCTTGGATTTGTAAAATTGGAACTATGTCCTTAAAAGCACACCTCTGTGGACACAGGAATGAATTAGGACTAATTACTAATCCTAACTCATAAATAAATAAATAACACCCTTTTGTTTTCATATACTGTACTTACAAACTCTAAATATTAGTTCCTATGATTGATAAGAAAGATCCATATAAAGGATTCCCAATTTCCGTTTAAATAACGTGCAGAAAACTCCAGAAAGTTCTTATAAAAATATTTTATGTTTATTTTTAGAACAAGGAAAGTTTTTTTAATTAGCCTAATAGAGATATTAAATGTCCCTCTTAAATACAATACTTATAGTGATAAGTGCCCATTTTAAATGAATCCAGTGCATAAATGACTACTTACTTTTAGCTGTGTGCATATGCTAGTGTCCTCAGTGCTGTCTTTGCTCTGAATGATCACCAAGAGCATTCCCTTGGACTTTTATTCCCCCCTAATTGTTACATCACTTCCTATGGACTAGCTAATTGATTGCTTTTATAATCACTCTTTTTACTAGGTGACTATTGGTCCTAACTTGACAAATACCTGAAATTTTATTATTAGTTACTTTCTTCTTTTATAAAATCCTCATATTGTCTGTTAGCATAAATATCTAATGTAAATATAAACCTTAATTCAGCTTAATTGATAGTATACGTAGATGCGTAGATGCGTCACGCCGCGCAATCACGTGACGCGCTGCTCGTGGGAACCTACTACTTGCGCATTCAACCCAGCCATTTCCCGTACTGTTTTTTGTTCCCATGGGAACCTGAATCGTACACACGGCACGTAACTTCCTGTCTCATGACCGAACCGGCTTCATAAACAAAACGAATGAAACGCAATTGTGTTCCATCTATATTGGAAGCTTCCTTGCTTTTAACTATAAAAATACCCGGACTTATGTCACTTATAATATATATAGTTTTAATAGTGAACTAGTACTGGTTTACCCCATTATCCAATTATGTACATGATTGTATATAAAACAGTTTGTTTCAATGATATTTAGTATATTCATAATGGCTTATTATTTCAGATTAATCTATCCAATTTGGACATATGCACAAATGACCATTGTTTTACATAATAATAACAACATGAACATACAGAAGACCCACTTTTCTAAATCATTCTTTTTAAAGCTATTTCAAGAGTGAAAAAATATGTATTCTATAAATGAGATTTATATGAATGAAACGGTATCTATACCTTCATTTAACCCTTTTGGGGTAAGTGTGTCAAGCTCGTAGATCCAAAAGGATTCACATTTTGATAACTGTAAATCTATATTACCCCCTCTAGGGTTTTGTATGATTTGTTCAAGAATGCAAAATTTTAAACTACTAATATCTGAATTATGAAATTTCATAAAGTGTCTCGGTACGTTATGGGTTTGAATTTAATTTTTTATATTTCGGAGGTGTTCTTGTATACGAACTTTTAAACTTCTTTTCGTTTTACCAACATAATGTAAGTTACAACCACATGTTATACGATAAACCACATATTTAGAATTGCAGTTCAGAATATCTTTATATTGTATATTTTCCCAACTGTCATTCTTCCTTATTTTTGGACATATGCCAAAATGCTTACAGCAAATACATTTCTTGCATTTAAAGCATCCTGGTTTTCTGGACAAAACATTATTCCCTTTCTTCTCAAGTCTATTAGAATCACCTTCAAGCCGTAGTTCACTCAGAGCTACAATATTTTTCAGGTTTCTCTCTTTTCTATAAATGACTGCAGGTTTTTCCGGAAGCTCTGGACCCTAATATGGGGTCTTTTAGGAGGATTCCCCAATGTTTCTCTAGGGTTTTCTTGATTCTGATTTTTTCTTTATTGAATTGAGTTATAAACGGACGACCCCTTTTACTATCTACCTCCTTTTTCGATTTATCTGATAGTAGCTCGTAGTTGGGCTTCCTTTAGATCAATTTGGTCATATCCCCTCTCCAAGAACCTTTCATATAACTTTCTTTTACTGATCCCAGCAGTTCTCCAAATGACTGCAGTTCTTGCGAATCCTTAAAAATTGTGCATAGGGAACATTTGTTTTCCAGCTTTTTAGATGGCAACTGTCTGTGGGGATAAAACTATTCGCATATGTCTCTTTAAAGTAGGTTGATGTTGAGATTTTTTCGTTATTGACACCTTCTAATTTTAAATCAAGATATTCTATAGCATTCTTATGGCTTTTGTAGGTAAACTTCAGGTTATAATAATTTTCATTAATGTGGTTAATGAATCTTTCAATGCTCTCATTGTTTCCTTTCCAGATTACAATCAAATCGTCGATGTACCATCGGTAATAAATAATATGTGGAATTTCAGAACTTTCTGGAGTTTTCTGCACGTTATTTAAAAGGAAACTGGGAATCCTTTATATGTATCTTTCTTATCAATCATAGGAACTAATATTTACAGTTTGTAAGTATATAAAAACAAAAGGGTGTAATTTATTTATTTATATATGAGTTAGGAATGAATTAGGACTAATTACTAATCCTGTGTCCACAGAGGTGTGCTTTTAAGAACATAGTTCCAATTTTACAAATCCAAGGTTAGAACATCGCTCTTACATGTCAAAGTAAGTTTCAATATGGATGGCACAATTGATCAATGTTAGTATAAGAATGTACAAAAACCTGTAAACCTTATTTTTGCACAATTAGAAAATGTATTTATTTTGTGTGTACATAAGTTTATAGAATTATAGAAAAGTAAAATTGCAAACAGCAGTTGAGATGATTAAATGTATATGTCAGTTAAACAAATATCTGATATTAAGTCTATGACTAATACATTTTGAAATATTCATACTTCCAATTACCCATAGAATAATGTTTTTCCATCAACGCCCTCACTAGGTCACTCGGTAAATTTGATAATTTGCTGTATATGAAATTATTTAAGTATTTTATTTTTATTGCGATTGTTATTTATTTATTTTTAAGACACCCCTGAGGAAGTTTGTATAGACGAAATGCGTTGGTTGATTGTCTATAACATAGTGGGTGGACAGGCTGCCTAGGAGCTCCTCCCCGGCTGGGGTGGGCAGCAAGTCCCACTAAGATCATTCCCACGACTGTTAAGACTAATGTAAGAGACATACAACAACACTTTTAAAGATGTTAAAAGTTTTTTAATAAATATCTGAAAATTATGGATCAACGAGTGATGCCATTGCTTTGGGTGATTCTTTGGTGAGAGGGTTTCTTTCAGACAATACATCTCTCCATGATTGATCCAAAAACTGAAGGAAGAACTTGGAGACACTACATAAAGAGAATTTTATTTGAGCGCTCTCTATACTACCACTATCATTGTTTAACCATCGGTTCTCATCTAGCAAGAGGACTTGTTTTGGAGATTTGCGGCCATCTCCTCCAAGGACTATTGTGTCTAAGGCGGCGTCGAATAGCACTATTTGGTTATACTCTTTTATATATATATATATATATATATATGTTATGGTAAGGTAAGAACTTACCATTGATTTCTCCTAAGTCCACGGGTTCCACAGGATACATTGGGATATAGTGGAGCGACAGCGGATTTGCACCAAACGGTCAAAGCTTTTCGGACTCCCAGCATGCAACGGGCTCGTCCATACAGTATATATGGGGACGCTCCTGATTAGACAGGAGAATCTTTCGCCTAATTTCAGCGTCCTGAGAGGCAAAGGTATCCAAGGCATAATGTCTAATGAATGTGTAAAAGGACAACATGTGTCTACCTAACATATCTATTCTGCTGAAACAGCCTACCTTACAAGTAGAATGAGCAGAGACATTTGCCTGAAACAGGGAGATCATCTTGAAAATATGCTTCGGAAATTTTCATCCGAAGTGAATTTCCCAGTGTCTGCTTATCCACAGACCATCCTCTCTTGTGAATTTCATAGAAAATGAAGAGAGTATCCATCTTTCTAATGGCACTGGCATGATCCACGTAGATCCTTAAGGCACGGACTACGTCCAACTATGCATCTCCCGCAGAAAAGTTGGCCCCTAGAAGACCGAGACTACAATTTCTTCGTTAAGATGGAATTTAGAAACCACCTTTGGAAGATAACCAGATTTGGTTCGAAGAACTGCTCTATCTGGATAAAAAAATTCAGAAATGGAGGATGACATAACAATGCCCCTAAATCTGAAATTCCTCTTACTTCAGCAAATGTCAGTAGAAAGAGAACTTTATCTGTCAACCATTTAAGATTCACTCAAGTTGTTCAAATGGGACAACCTGAAGGGTCTTTAGGTCTAACTTAAATCCCAAGGTCCTCTAGGAAGAACAAAAAGGAGGTTGAATGTGCAACATTCCTTGGAAAAAAAGGGGTAATTCCGACCCGATTGCAGCGTGCTTTCGTTCGCACAGCTGTGACCGGGTCACTACTGCACACGTGCGGGGGCCGTAATGCGCATGCACGTGCAACGACGCTGACTACAAAGAAAGCGGTCGCAGCGGCGATTGCAAGAAGATTGACTGCAGGAAGGCATTCCGGGACAGCAACTCACCGTTTGGAGCCATTTTCGGGGAGTGGTAAGGAAAACGCAGGCATGTCCATGAGAACGGAGGGCGGATGTCTGACGTCAAAGCCGTGCCAATCATCGCTGGATCCGTCGCACAGGGTAAGTATGTCCAGGGCTGGTCTTGTTTTGCAGGAAACATTTTTAGCATAGCAGGGCTGCACAAGCATTCGCAGCCTTGCTATGCTAAAATACACTCCCCCATAGGCGGAGATTAGTTGATCGCACCAGCAGCAAAAAGTTGCTTGGTGCGATCAACTCGGAATGAGGGCCCAAGTGCGCACCTCCTGTAGGTTAACAATTTTATTTTGGAACCATACAGTCAATGCTGACACCTGTACTCTCAAGAAAGTCAGCCATAAACCTTTATGCATTCCTACCTGAAGGAATGCTAAGACTCTGGAAACTCTAAAAAATCAAGGGTCAAATTTTTGATCCCTGCACCATAGACTCAGTGTCGGACTGGGGCAAGAAGGGCCCACCGGGGAAATGCAGTGGTAGGGGCCCATGCTTAAGGATGTGGCCAGGCAATAGTGGAGGTGTGGCCAACCACCACAGAGGCCCACCTAACCGTAAGAGAGTGCATGGGCTGGTCCCATAGTCCTGTGCAGTATAAGGTACAGTAACATATGTATAATGTATAATTAAAGTGCACTAGGATACAGCCTGGAACTTAATCCCTAGAGGAGGTGGGCTAACAGGCAGTGGGGCCCACCGGTGGTTTCTCCTGTTCCCCTGTGGGCCAGTACGACCCTGCATAGAATATAGGTCTGCCATATTTGGAGATAAATGCGAGCTGAGGACATTTTCCTTGCTCTGAGCACTGTTCACCAATGGGTGTTTATGCCTAGAGAGGTATTTTTTTTGCCCCTGGAGACACTGATCAGCTGTGTCTTAGTACACACACACTGACCACAAATGTTTATTATGCAGTACTGACACACCCTGTTATTTGTTTAAATACTGTTACTGTCCCTCTTAATTATGTGGTGCAGATATGCAGATACTGAACCCCAAATGCATATTATTTGTTAGTGTCTACTCATGTGTTATTTCTATGCTGATGTGGAGCAAATGTGATTTTACAGATACTGTACCCCAAATGCATATTACAGTACCTGCTAGTGTCTTCCCGTGTGCTTGCTATGCTGATGTGGTACAAATGAGATTTTCCAGCTAGTGTACCCCAAGTGCATATTAGTCGATAGTGTCCTTCCATGTGTTTTTTATGCTGATGTGGTGGAAATGTGATTTTACAGTTACTGTACTCCAAATGCATATTACCTGCTAGTGTCTTCTCATGTGTTTTGTATGCTGATATAGTGCAAATGTTATCAGATACTGTACCATGTCCATTGATACTGCCGTATAATTCCAGTGATCCTGCTGTATAATTCCAGTGGTACTGACGTATAAATCCAATCCAGTGATACTGCCGTATATGTCCAGTGATACTGCCGTATATGTCCATTGATACTGCCGTATATGTCCAGCGGTACTGCCGTATAATTCCAGTGATCCTGCCATATAATTCCAGTGGTACTGGCGTATAAGTCCAGTCATCCTGCCGTATAATTCCAGTGGTACTGGCGTATAAATCTAGTCCAGTGATACTGCCGTATATGTGCATTGATACTGCCGTATATGTCCAGTGATCCTGCCGTATAATTCCAGTGATCCTGCCGTATAATTCCAGTGATCCTGCTGTATAATTCCAGTGATCCTGCCGTATAATTCCAGTGGTACTGGCGTATAAATCCATTCCAGTGATACTGGCATATATGTCCAGTTATACTGACGTATATGTCCATTGATACTGCTGTATAATTCCAGTGATCCTGCAGTATACGTCCAGTGATCCTGCCGTATAATTCCAGTGATCCTGCCATACAATTCTAGCGGTACTGGCGTATAAATCCAGTCCAGTGATACTGCCGTATATGTCTAATGATACTGCCGTATAATTCCAGTGATACTGCCGTATATGTCCATTGATACTGGTGTATATGTCCAGCGGTACTGCCATATAATTCCATTGATCCTACCATATAATTCCAGTGGTACTGGCGTATAAATCCAGTGATCCTGCCATATAATTCCAGTGGTACTGGCGTATAAATCCAGTCCAGTGATACTGCCGTATATATGTCCAGTGATACTGCCGTATATGTCCATTGATACTGCCGTATATGTCCAGTGATCCTGCCATATAATTCCAGTGATCCTGCCGTATAATTCCAGTGATCCTGCCATATAAGGCCAGTGATCCTGCCGTATAATTCCATTGATCCTGCCGTATAATTCCAGTGATCCTGCCGTATAATTTCAGTGGTACTGTCATATAAATCCAGTCCAGTGATACTGCCGTATATGTCCAGTGAAACTGCTGTATATGTCCGTTGATACTGCCGTATATGACTAGAACAATTCAAAAGAGGCCGCGCTAGAGAGCCAATGTAGATATTCAATGGTACCGGTGGTTCCAATTAATATATATTTATTTCATACACATTTAGACATTTAAAACCACTTATTACTAACAAATAAAAATATAAAAATAACCATAGTAGGCATATGTAACAGTATAAAGAGTAATAGATATAAAATATAGTAGCTGAAAATGTTACATATGTTACAAATCGAACTGTGTTTGTATCTATTTTTCCTCTAATTAGAGCACAGTCAGAGTGGATAGCTGGAGAAGTGAAAATGTTTTACTGATAATTTGCACAGTAGTTTAAGCGCTGTAGTCCATATAGGCTGCTGTGAAGGTTTTTGTAGTATAATTTAAATGTAGTTCCACAAGTAGTCTTAGAACAATTACAGCAGGGCCGGTTCAAGGGCGCAGAGCGCCCCGGGCAGGAAAGGGGCGTGGCCTAATACAGGGGGCGTGGTGAGTCACGCCCCCTGTACATTGAAAGCGCCGCTTGAATGCTGAGCGGTGCGCGATGACGTCATCGCGCACCGCACAGCAAAAGGTCCTCTCCACGAAGAGAAACTAGACGCTATGCGTCTAGTTCCCTTCGTGGAGAGGACCTTTGCTGTGCGGTGCGCGATGACGTCATCGCGCACCGCTCAGCAGTTACTCTCCACGAAGGGAAACTAGACGCATAGCGTCTAGTTCCCTTCACAGGAGGCGCCGAGGACGGGGACGGCAGCGGGCAGCGGAGGCGGACGGGGGACACAGCGGGCAGCAGTGGCGGATCTTGCCACGGTGCGGCACCCTCCGGATGGCGCCAGCGCCCTCCGGAAGGCGGCGCCCCGGGCAAAAGTCCTGCTTGCCCGTGGCAAGAACCGCCACTGAATTACAGCTGTATATATAAAGAAAAACCGCTGCTGGGGGCCGCTACTCACTCTACACCTGCTGTCCGGGACCCATATATATTGCAGCTGTCAGAAGCGGTGACCAGATGATTGCAGCGGCTAGCTCCGGCTAATCACAGCCAGTTGGGAGATGGAGGAACACTGTTTGGTGAATTTGGTGAATTTTGGTGAATACTGCCGTATGTGTCTAGGGATCCTGCCATATAATTCCAGTGATACTGCCGTATAATTCCAGTGGTACTGCCATATAATTCCAGTGATCCTGCCATATATATATATATATATATATATATATACCCTGTTGCAAAGCAGATTACTGAGGCCATAACAACAGATTACTGAGGCCATTAGTGCAGTGGGACTGCAGTGCCAACCCTAGATGCGCCAGGTGTTTGTGCCGCACACTTGTGTTGCTTAGCTTAGTCATCCAGCCACCTCGGTGCAACCTTTTGGCCTAAAAACAATATTGTGAGTTGTGAGGTGTTCAGAATAGACTGGAAATGGGTAGAAATTAATGTTATTGAGGTTAATAATACCGTAGGATCAAAATGACCCCCAAATTCTGTGATTTTAGCCGTTTTTATGTTTTTTTAAAAAATCATCCAGATCCAAAACCAAAACTCGACAGGGTGGTTTTGGAAAAAAACAATCCAAAACCAAAACACAAGTGGGGAATTAGAACCAAAACACGAAAAGTGCCTGCCGCACATCTCTAGTTTTGTATGTCATCCTTAGGTTTCATTGTGTGGTAAGGGACACGATTTGCTTCTGTTTGTTCACATATTTTATGATTGACAGCCACTAGCACTGGTTTTGCCTATTACATTGACCATAAATAATTTGGATTGGTCCTGGACCACCAAACCAGGGCACCCCTGCAAGTGTTCTGAGGCACCCCAGGGAGCCACGGCACACAGTTTGAGAACCACTGTTATATGGCATTAAAGTACCAAATAAGAATTTCATTCACACAAAGGACACTGCTTGTTAAATTTTATTTCATTTTTTTTTTTTTTAAATGTCCTTTGTGTCAGTGAAATTTGTTGACACTCCTATACATAGGCAATCATATACTGTACATTTAAACTAATTGGCATATGTAAAAACCATTTAAACTTTATTTACAAGGAAACTAGTGAATATTTAAAATTTGGTCAAGCAAGCAAGGCCCCCATTATTTGGGCGCCACAACTGTCTAATCCCCTGGCCACCCCCAGAATAATGTCCATTATAAATAAATGTCTCCCTTTTATTTATAGAAATGTCTCTAGACCAAGAATGAGATTTCATCTCAGGTTTCCTGGACCTCTACAAAGCACATACAGTACTGTAAGTGTCTCTGGTTGGAAAATTCACACACCAATAAAATCAAGCGCAATCAAGCTTATGAAGAGCTCGCCAGCTGCTGCAAGTCACACCATGATACGGTGTCAGTCCTCTGGGTTCGCAAAAGATTCAGAATCTCCGGACTGTTTTCCTCAAAGAACATAAAAAGAGAGAACAGTCAAAAAGGTCAGGAGCTGGGACCAATGATTTATACCAAACCAATCTGTGGTATTATTACCAACTATTTTTTACAGTGCAGTAGGAACCAGTCTGGAAATCTCTGGTCCTCATGGCCGAGGCTGATGGCCGAGGCTGAAGAGGGCGGTGCGGAGGAAGAAGATTTTATTATTATTTATTGCCAGTTATTTAAATAGTGCACACATATTCTGCAGCGCTTTACAGAGAATATTTGGGCATTCACATCAGTCCCTGCCCCAGTGGAGCTTACAATCTATTTTCCCTACCACATATATACGCACACACATTCACACTAGGGTTTCTTTTGTTGGGATACAATTTACCTACCAGTATATTTTTGGATTGTGGGAGGAAACCGGAGTACCCGGAGGAAACCCACGCAAGTACGGGGAGAATATACAAACTCCACACAGTTAGGGCCATGGAGGGAATAGAACCCATGACCTCAATGCTGTGAGGCAGTAATGCTAACCATTACACCATCTGTACTGCCCAAATCTGAGTGAATCACCTGAAGCCTCATTGGTAAGTAGAGACTCAGCAATCTCAACTGGCAGAAATGAAAAATTTGTTCCACAGTCCCCTCTACTTTCCCCTCACTTTATTGTATGTACTCCTCCTGCCACGTCACCGCACACGCACCGTCTTCATTGAAGTAGGCCATATATTCCTCTCTGACCCTTTTAGCCAGAGCAGTCCCGGTTTCTGACACTTGTGGTACCACCACTGAGGGGAACTGAGCAACCTCTTCTGGATGGTCTGGGTCTTCCACCACAGCTGTGCCCACTGTCCTCTGCTGGGTGGCTTTCTTGTGCAGGAAGTTGTGCAGGACACAGCATGCAGTGACAACCCAGTCAATCTTCTTAATCTTCAAAATAATTGCAGTATGAAGATCCGGAATCAGTTGCTCAAGATCCAAAAGGCATTCTTGACAATGCGCCTCATCCGAGACAGGTGGTAATTGAAGCACCGCTTCTCTTTATTGAGGAACCTTTCTGGGAATGGCTTCATTATATGCTTGTGAAGGGCAAAGACCTCATCGGCAATGAAGACCAAGTTTAGGCTGTGTTTCGTTGCCTCTCTAAACGGCAAAATGCTGGGTATTTGTGGTGAGTCGGTCGTAGAACCACTGTCAGAGGCACGTTCTTCCCCACATCTACAAATAGAATCTCATAGTTGGCGTTCACCGCCGCCATTATAACATCTCTGAAGTACCCCTTGTAGTAATAGTAGTACAACCCACTGTTGGCAGGTGGGGTAATACGAATATGCTTGCCATTGATAGCTCTTCAGCAGTTAGGGAACTACCAATGGCTGTCAAATTCAACCCCAATGGCTATTCACTCTCTAAAAGAAAAGAAAAAATTATGTATATTAATACATGAAATTGTGTTGGTTTTTTTGTGTGTCTTTTGACAGATACCAATTACACCTGACATTCCCTGCACCCTGGACCTGAGTCCGTCTCCTATGCAAACCACCCCCACGCCAAAGAAAAAATGACAACAAAAAAAACAACACACAGGTGGAGGACCCTCTACTACTGCAGGCCAGAGAGGCATTATTTAAGCCACCGGACACTGACACTTTTGCCTCCTTAGTGAGCCCTGCACATAGAGGCTTGTATGCTGATTAAAAAATACAATTTGAAAGATTGCGGTCAGAACTTATTGTTAAAGCTCGCAGCCGTCTCCTGATCTCTGAAACAAGTATAACATTCAGCCCCGTTGCTCCACCCCCAGCTCAACTCCACACACCACCACCTAGCTACTATTCCGCCTAGACATACCCCCAGATATGTACCTTGCCCCTGTGGCCGACTACACCACCTACCAACCTGCTCCCAAACCCACCTCCTCCTACCAACCTGCTCCACTACCCACCTCCTACCAACCTGCTCCCCAACCAACCTCCTCATACCAACCTGCTCTCCAAATAACCACCTTCTCCCAACCTACTCTCCAACCAACCACCTCCTACCAACCTGTTCTCCATCTAACCGCATCCTACCAACCTGCTCCCCCATCCACCTTCTCCTACCAAACTGCTCCCCCACCCACCTCCTCCAACAAACCTGCTCCACCACACATCTACTCCAACAAACTTCCTCACACCACAGTGTATTTTCAGCTTTACTGGTAGCTGAGGAGGACAGTTCAGACTTGTTGACACTGTGATGTCCCCCTTCGTAATCTGCAGGTATCCTAAACCCTGATAAGCATGGTGCTGTCTGCTGCATGGTGGTTTTTGGCACAGAATCTGGCAGGTTAATGAAACACATGCTGACGAGCGCTACTCAATGTGGCCGGGGCAATTGAGTTTGCCCTTGCGGCATGTTATTTTGTTCTCCAACCTGAAATCTGTGTCAGAACCACTGACAGCATATCGCACCACATTTATCAGGGATTGTGATACTGTACTTGCACAAACTTTTTGCATACTATACATTTTGTTGCATACCAAAAATGTGTCATTTGGGCATAGTTTTACAAATGTTAGATACAGTATTTGTTGCATTTTATACATATATTTCTATTCGATTTAATTAAACTTTGTATTTAAGCAGCCATGCTGGCTGCAAAGAAACACCAAAACAAACCACAATTTTTTTTCCACTGAGGATAATATAAAAAAAGTTTAATAAAACATTTTTGTGGTTTCACTATAAAACAGTGTAGTGTGTGTTTTTTTTACTTACCTTACAATAACGGAACTGCTGTACCTTGACAACAGCCTTGCAGGTCTCAGGGATAATGCGCCCCAAAGCTTGAGCATAGATACAGGCACCAAACTTGAGGTCTTCAAATGACCATCCTCTAGCCAAGTACCTCAGCATACCCACAAGCCTCTCCTCGGCAGGGATAGCCCTCCAGAATTTTTATGTCCTGCCTCCAGATATAGGTGGTTACCAAAAGCAGTAACTCTTGGAAGTTGGCATCGTCCATTTGCAGGTAGTTGCAATAATATTCTGGGTTATTCTCCATCAGGAAGGGCATGTAGGATTAACTCTTCCTCTACAGCAACCATTCCTTGGCCCAGCAGGACCTCCCTCTCCTCCTATGCTGGGCCCTCTCCCTCTCCTTACTCAGCTTGACCACAACATAGAACAGCAGAACTCTATATTGACAGCGATCCATTACCACAGAATGCAGGATAGAGCACAGGAATACAGTAGGATAAAGCACTTTGTAATGCCAGGCAGAACAAAGCAATGCACAGTAGGCAGTAATGTGAAGCATTCAGCAGAGTAAAACCAAGCCTCACTAATCAGAGCAGACAGAAGTGCACAGAGCTAAAATGGCACCTGCTTTATATACCCCCTAGTGAAGGCCAGCCCACTATGTAAATTTAGCTCTAATCTATAAAATGATAGCATGCTTTTTGTGAGGCATACAATGGATCTTGAGTCAATCGGTCGTATGGGGGAACAAGGTGGGTCGTAAGCAGTGGCGGGATTCAGCCGGTTCGCACCGGTTCTTCAGAACCAATACCTAAAGTTAGGTATGGTTCTTAGAACCGGTTGCTAATTGCGTGGGTACTCCCGGGCATGAGCACCCATGGACCGCGAGAAGCACCCATGGAACCCGCCGCTGCCCCAGTAGCGCTAGCCGCCGCTGCCTCCGCTGTAGATTGAGATGCGCTGGGGGCTGCGGAAGTGCTTCTGTACCATAGCAATGTAAAAAAAACAACCAAAAATGGCCGCCGCCAAGGAGGAGATAGATGCTAGAGGTCACATTTGACCTCTAGCGCCTGTCTCCTCGGCGGCGGGCATTTTAAGAGGGTGTTTTTTTTACACTGCTGTGACTGCTATGGTACAGAAGCGCTTCCGCAGCCCCCAGCACGTCTCAATCTACTGCGAGGGCTAGCAGTAACCAATGAAGTCCGCACCTACCCTTCTTAACTTTACTGGGGCAGCGGCCAGGAGATACCTGGCAATACGCAGGAAACCCCTGACAACGCACAGGAGACCCCTATCAACATGCATGAAACCCCTGGCAACGCACAGGAGACCCCTAGCAACGTGCATGAAACCCCTGGCAACGCACAGGAGACCCCAGGCAATGTAAGTGGCATTATTGTGTGTGGGCATAAAATGGTGTCAGGACCATAACTGTGTGTATCATAATATGTAATTGGCATTACAGTGTGTGGTATAACGCATAATGGGAGTTATTTGAGTATTAAATGCATGAATTATTAAACTAACTTTCAGTATACTTAAAATGGTCATTAGGACATAGAACCGGTTGTTAATTTATTTGAATCCCACCACTGGTCGTAAGATCGTGTGCACATTGTATGCACATCCTGTGTAAAAAAAAAATTGTGTGTCCGCGACTGCCAGGGAGCTCCCGGGTAGTTCAAGGGTAATAATGAAACAACTCGCATCGGATGCTAGTCGTCCTAATGTATGGCCAGCTTTAGTAAATTATAAAGTTTTCTAACAAGCTTGGAAAAAGAAATCCTTAGCTTTCCATACCAGGCAACTACACTATGGGCCTTATCAGTGGCATAACTTCATCCCAGTTGCCCGGTGGCAAAATAAATGTTGGTGGCCCCCCTCCCCTACCACAAAAAAGGGTGTGGTCTCACTGAGAAGGGGTGTGTCTATACAATACTCCCAATTCAAAGTACGCCACACAGTAGTGCAACCTTATTTTCATTTCACTGCACAGTAGTACAACGTATTCACATTACGCAACACAGTAGTGCCCCTTATTCACGTTATGTCACATAGTAGTGCCTCTTATTCTGTAATATCACAGTAGCGCCGCTTACAAATTATGCCACACAGAGATTGCGCTGAGCCAAAAAAAAAAGTGAGTCCCAGGGACCCTTCACTTTTAAAAATTGGGGTTATGTCTTTCTTTTTCTAGGTCCCATCGTTCATACACCATCACCCACTTTCCCCCTGCAGCACATAGAGTCACCTGCTCACCTCCCCCCACAACACATACCTGTACACCTCCCCGCAGCACATACACAGTCACCCGCTCACCTCCCCTGCAGCACATACACAGTCACGCGTTCACTTCCCCTATCCCTCGAGCACATACACAGTCACCAGCTCACACACTCCCCCACCCCCCGCAGCATATACAGTCACCCGTTTACCTCCTCCGCAGACCATACACAGTCACCCATTCACCTCTCCTACCACCGGAGCACATACACAGTCAACAGCTCACCTCTCCCCCCCTCCCGCAGTACATTCAGTCACCTGCTTACCTCCCCCGCAGCACATACAGTCTCCTGCTCACCTTCCCCCAAAGCACATTTACAGTCACCAACTCCCCTTCCCATAGCACATACACAGTCTCCCACTCACCTAACCCCCCAATCTCCCATTTACCTTCCTCCCCAAAACACATACACAGTCACCCACCCCCCTCCCTTCGAAGCACAGTCTCCCCCTCTCCCCCCCAAGCAGCCCATGCAGTCTCCTGCTCACCCCTCCCAAAGCACATACCCAAAGCACACAGTCACCACCCCCGCCCCGGAGCACATACAATCTCTCTCTCCATACCCCACGCTGCACATACACATCCTCCTGCTCTCACTTCCCCCTAGCAAATACAGAGTTACCTGCTCACCTCCACCACTCTCCCCCCATCTATAGGGTTTGCAATTACTTGACAGTTATTGTTTGTTTGTATTATAACAGTGCTGCTGCTACATTTATCTGCTGTGCTCACCTCTTTCGACTCCACACACAGTCACAGGCTGATAGCTGTACAGCGCTTCTCTCTGCACGCTCGCACATCCCGTCTCCTCTGCACAACCAACCGCTCAGGGTCACAGTTGAATGTTACATGATGTCTGCGACCAGGTCACGAGGGAGGAGCGCCATGCTGATGATGCTCAGCGCTCCACTCGGCAGCTACTGTAGCGGGAAGGACCCGGCACGCAGGCTGTCAGCGCAGCACAGTGATTTAGACAGCTGCAGAGTCTGTCTACAGTCACTGCAATGCTCCGACGGAAATTCCCTCCCTCGCAGCAGGTGCCTTTTTATGGCACTGCATAGAGGGGTGAAAGTAAAGGAGCTGGGTGCCCCTTTCAGGGCTAGAGCCCGGTGGCAACTAACTCTGTTGCCTCCGGGACTTCCGCCCCTTGGCCTTATTCAGATTTGTTAGCAAACTAAAAAAAGCAAGCAACTGGTCAAAACCATGTGCACTGCTGATGGGGCAGATGTAACATGTGCAGAGAGAGTTAGATTTGGGTGGGTTATATTGTGTCTGTTCAGGGTAAATGCTGGCTGCTTAATTTTTACACTGCAATTTAGATTTAAATTTGAACACATCCCACCCAAATCTAATCTCTCTGCACATGTTACATCTGCCTCACCTGCAGTGCAGCATGGTTTTGCTCAGTTGCTTGCTTTTTTGGTTTGCTAACAAACCTGAATAACCCCCACTACCACAATTTTCCTGCACATGTAATTAAAAGTTTCCATAAAGCCATGCTCTAATCCCTGTAACCCATTGTTATCCACGTATTTGTCTTTTAGAGCTTTGCTGAGTTGCCGGTGTGCTACCTTTACTAAAATTGCAGCAGTGTGTAAAAATTATAAACCTAAAAAACGCATGTGATGTTCAGGCATTGTGTTGTAAAATAGTAACATTTATTTGCAGCCAGTGTGCCTATAAGTGCGGTGAGTTGCAACAGTGTATTAATAAAAAACAGCTTGTGTGTGGAACTGTGTTTCAATAATGCCCAGGAGGTGCCATGCCACTGCATTAATAATATTATGCTGTGTGAGTCGCAGTGTCAAGTTGTCATTTGTTAAAAAAACAACTGGTAAAATTCTGTTATTTTGTGTTCTAATAACGCTCAGTAGGTGCCGTGCTACTTGTTAATAATATAAGCGCTGTGAATCAATATGGATCACAATCAGTTGATGGAGGAGAAGGAGCAGCAACCCAATCATGATAGTGCTACAATATCTGCTAAAAGTGGTCCAGTGGGCAGAAAGTTTAAGAAATTGCACATGAAATCGAAATATTTCACAACGGTACAAAAATAATTTATGGTAAAACTTACCTTCATTAACTCTTTTTCTTCGCGGTCCATAGGATCCACAGGGTTAGCTTTGGGGATGCTGGTGGAGACCAGGACAGGTACCGAACAGCAAAGCATTTCAAGCTCCCATGATGCACTGCACCCCTCTCACCTTATACCTCACCCACAGCTCAGGCTCTTCAGTTTTAGGGGGTCATTCCGACCTGATCGTTCGCTGCAGTTTATCGCAGCACAGCAATCGGGTCGGAACTGCGCATGCGCCAGCGCCACAGTGCACCGGCGCATGCCAGACAGCCGAAGGCCGTCATTGGCTAGCGATCGCCTCTGCCTGATTGACAGGCAGAGGCGGTCGCTGGGCGGGAAGGGGCACGGTCCGGCCAACGCAGGCGTGGCCGGACCATTGGGGGGGCGGGTCACGGCAGCTGCATGATATCACAGACAGCCACTGCGACCCGGACAGCGAAAAGGTTCTCCCGGCCAGCCGCAGGAGCTGCACTTGCCAGGAGTTACTCCACAAATGCAAAAGCATCGCTGCTGTGCTGCTGAGAGATTTAGATTTGGGTGGGTTATTTTGTTTCTGTGCAGAGTAAATACTGCCTGCTTTATTTCTACACTGCAATTAGATTTCAGTTTGAACACACCCCACCCAAATCTAACTCTCCCAGCATGTTATATCTGCCCACCCTGCAGTGCACATGGGGGGTAATTCCAAGTTGATCGCAGCAGGAATTTTGTTAGCAGTTGGGCAAAACCATGTGCACTGCAGGGGAGGCAGATATAACATGTGCAGAAAGAGTTAGATTTGGGTGGGTTATTTTATTTCTGTGCAGGGTAAATACTGGCTGCTTTATTTTTACACTGCAAATTAGATTGCAGATTGAACACACCATACCCAAATCTAACTCTTTCTGCACATGTTAAATCTGCCTCCCCTGCAGTGCACATGGTTTTGCCCAACTGCTAACAAAATTCCAGCTGCGATCAACTTGGAATTACCCCCATGGTTTTGCTAACAACTGCTAACAAATTTGCTGCTACGATCAGGTCTGACCCCCCTTGAGACATGAGGTCTGGTTGAAGGGGAAGTGGGAAGGGCACGTCTATAGAGTGGCACTGGAGATCTGTAAACCAATGGTGTATGGGCCATGCTGGAGCCACCAGGATGATCGTGCCGCCTTCCTCTTTGAATTTGTGTAGCACTCTAGGATGGAGAGATACCATTGGAAAGAGATATGCTAGATGAAAGGACTACGGGACTGATAGAGCATCCACGAAAGTACCTTGTGGTTGTGTCTGGAGGCCATGAGGTCCACTTTCAGAATACCCCATTTATTCACCAGAAGCTGAAAGACATCTACGTGTAGAGACCACCCTCCGGTGTTCACATCCTGGTGACTATGGAAGTCTGCTTCCCAGTTGAGGACCCCCACGATGAAAATATCGGAGATGGCTGAAGATGGTATTTTGCCCAGGATGGAATTTAAGCTACTTCCTGCATTGCGGTGTCACTACGTGTGCCCCCCTGCCGATTGACATAAGCAACTGCCGTGGTATTGTCTGACTGGACTTGTGCACAAGAGCCATGAAGAAGGTCCTGAGCCATCTGCAGGGCCCTGTAAACTGCCCTAAACTCCAGGATGTTGATCAGAAGATCTCTCTCTGTTGGAGTTCAATGACCTTGAAAGGTATGACCGCCCATGACCGCTCCCCATCCTCGGAGGCTGGCGTCCATGGTGAAAAGTACCTAATGTGGGATCCAGAATGGTGAACCCTTGTCTAGTTTGGAGGCTTGTAGCTACCACAAGAGGGACGTCCGGACATCCAGAGTCGGTACCATTGTCTGAGATTTGCTTGGGCTGTCCATTCCACCTGTTGAGTATCAGATGTTGGAGAGGCCTGGAGTGGAATTGGGCATATTCCACCATGTTGAAGGATGATGCCATGGAGCCCATGGTCTGTATCATGTAGTGGATAGAGACTCTGCGACTGTGGAGTAAGTTGTGGATGTGTAATTGCAATGCTGTAATTTTGTCCAGAGGAATGAAGATGCGTTGCACCTAAGCATCCAGTTCAGCTCTGAGATGGGATGAGAGAGGACTTGGTCCATATGATCAACCAACCATGACTGTGAAGGAATGACATGGTCACCTGGAGATGATGGGTGAGGAACCCTGGAGAATGTGCAAGGAGCAGGAGGTCATCCATGTAATGGAGTATCCGTATTCCCAGAGCCGGCTGATACACCACTGAAGGATCTTCTTCTTCGTAGGATCTGCATCTCCTGAAGGTCTTTTGGCAGTGACCCCTGTAGACCCAGGGTTGAGACTCATAGAACCTACCAGCAGGTCTTCATGCCTATAACAGATGCTTTTCCCATAAGGCAGAATGAGCCTACCAGTACTAGAATGCTGCCAGGTCTTACACCACTGGCGGTAGAATGAGCTCAACCCCTGAGTGACTGAATCAATGCTGATGGAGCGAAAGACCAAAAGAGGATAGGAGGTGCTCTGAGACAAGGGACTGGAGAACAAACAATAGACACTTAAACACAGAACTCTCCCAAACTCTGGACAGCTTTCAGGGCGAGGAGAGAACATAAAGTACGTACACAGACAATACACTACAGAAAGAAGTTAGACAAAACAATTAAGAGGCAGAGCCACTGGCATTGGGAGTACTGAGGTTATGCAGGTGAGATAGATAACTGAGGAAACACAAGAAGAAGATGAGAACTATAAGCAGAAATAACAAAAGCAATCAAGACAAATTATGCAACTGACACAGAGTAGGATGCTAATGATTATGTACTGACACAGGGCTGGACACAGGAATACTAATTTGGATGGTGATAATTACATAACTGACACAGAGTAAAACAGGTAAAACTGAGTAGGATTCTGATAATTACATAACTGAAACAGAGTGAGACACAGGTATAACTGAGTTGCATACTAATAATTATACAACTGACACAGAACTGAACACAGGAATACTGCAGAGGACAGTAGCAGAATAACCAAAGATTTCCACAACTAGTACTAGAACATAGAGACAAGGGCTCTCACTGCAACCAGGAACTAAACTAACAAGGAGTGAGAGACAGGTAACACAGTAGCCAACTTCCAGGTTGCTAGGAGACATACAGAAATAAGCCGCAGCAGCGACTCATAACACCGGCCTTAGCTTTAGGCAACATAAGCCTAAGGGCATTCAAGCATGTCTGCAATATCTCATTCTGGGAGGTAGTAGGGGACAGTCTGCAAACTATTTCTGCTTTACCAAAACTGTTGCATACACTTGTATACACTGTTGATTAAACTTGGCAAGTAGAGTGCAGACTGTCCCTTAATCTGAGCGTGAGTGTCTTGTGAGAAACAAAGAATGCACATGCCCAGAGACTGCAATTCTTGGGCCTCATTGTGACATATACACTGACTATGTAAGATTATTACTGAACAGCTCATTATGATACCACTTGTGCATATAGGAGACTGTTCCAAATAATACGGACATAACCTATACTGCTTGTGCTTAAAGTGTGCACATAGGGGAGGGGGACCCTGTTATCCTGTGTGTGCTGCGTGTGTCCCTTATACCTGTACAAACCCCGTGTGTCTGCAAGGACGTAACATGGGCACACTTTATGGGGTGTATTCAATTACCCACATTGACTGTCGGGTGTAAAAGTATCACCGGGGGGGAGCTATCTAATTAGCCCCGATAAGCTGGAGTGTGCCATGGCTTTACAGGGATTTGTTTCACCCTGGCGAAGCAAAATTCCCCAAAACAGCTTGGTTTTCAACCGAAAACAGGGCTGTTTCTACTGAACACACACAGGTTTCGCTGAACCTGAGTGTGTTCGGGTGAAAAGGATGTTTTTTTCTGGGTGAAAAAACATTGATAAAACATTGGGAAATATGTCGCAAAGCTTCATCGGCAGTAATTGAATATCCCCCTGTGTCTCAGTGAGTCCACGCCGTAGAATTCCCCTGCCCCCAGCACTGTAATGTGGTCAATAAGTTGCGTTGCGCTATTTCTATATGAAACGTCAGTGCAGCATGACTTTTGGTTGCGTCAGATTGGAGGGCAGAGCATATCTCTCCCACAGTAAAACATAAAGGGCATGCAATTGCCATGGGTAACAGACACCAGCAAACACACAGTACAGTGAAGAGAGTGGATAGTTGCTACATGTTTGTTAGTGTTTTTTTTTGTGTAACCAGCAAGTATGGCAGTATCTGGACATTCCTGCCATCTGTGTCCATCCAGCAAGTTGGGCTGGCTATCTGTGTCCAACCAGCATGTGCACAGTATCTCAGCAAATGTACTTGTGTCCAAAATGTGAAAATAAGGGTTGAGACTGCCAAGGATGGCATACCCTGTGAGGCCACATCCCTTGTAGCAAGGACATGCTCCTTTAGCGAATGTGACCACAAGCAAATACCCACCCCACGAATACCACGAGTTGCATGCCGTGATTCACAAGCTAACCATTCCCCCTTCCCCCTATCATGGTGCCCCCCTGTCGTTTTCTTCTAGATCTGCCCCTGGGCGAAGGTCTTGCTTTTGGCTGGCTAACGCAAACGGTAGCTCTCAGCAGCGGGAACTGACGAGCCAGGAACAGTCAGTGAGGGCAGCGGGGGGCATCAAATATGTCTGCAGGAGGAGGGTTGCTGCACATGACCGGCAGCTCCTTCTCCCATGGGCCTCTGCAGAGACACTGTCTCCCTACAGCCACAGCACCACCCACCCAGCCTGCCACCCCCACCTCACAAAGCACAGATAGGTATTCAGGGAGCTGCAGAGGCACACACACTGACTGCCAGCAAGCAAAACTAAGTTTTATAAAAAAAAAAAAGCTACTAGCATTACTAACGTGGGGCAAATGTGTACGGTGCATTACTGTGTGGCAATTTTGTGTATTATGGGCATTACCAATGTGGGGCTAATGTGTAATGTGCATTACTGTGTGGGAATTTTATGTATTATGGGCATTACCAATGTGGGACAAATGTGTAAGGTGCATTACTGTGTGGCAATTTTGTGTATTATGGGCATTACCAATGTGGGGCAAATGTATAAGGTGCATTACTGTGTGGCAATTTTGTGTATTATGGGCATTACTAATGTGGGGCATATATGTAAGGTGCATCACTGTGTGGCATTATGCAGGGTTGGACTGGTTCACAGAGGCACAGGGAAAGCTTCCAGTGGGCCCCACTGTCTAATGGATGCTAGGTCAGATGCGGAACTAGTGGCGGTGCTAGGGGGCACCAGGCAAAATCTTGCCTAGGACATCAAATTGGCTAGGGCTGGCTCGGCATATTCCCTGCTGACAAAGGTGAGCAGCAATCACAGCCATGAGTTTGGTAAATACCCTGGGGGCTGTGGAAATGCTGAAGGGCAGGGCCTGAAACTGGAAGTGCTGATGGAGGACAGCAAACTGAAGGTACTGTTGATGACAGGGTGGTATAGGGACATGTAGGTAAGCATCCTGTATATCCAGGGAGACCATTAATACCCCAGGTCGCATAGCCAGGACAATGGCACAGAGTTTCCATATGAAACCTGGGTTCCTTGAGATATTTGTTCATTAATTTCAGATTGAAGATATGACGATGAGACAGATTGGGTTCCTGAACCAAAGAGAGCGTAGAATAGAACCCTTGGCCCTGTTGAGATACGGGAACAGTAATAATCAAACCTGAATGTAGTAAGGAGTAAATAACCATCTGCAGCATATTGGCTTTGCTGAGGTCTGCTGGTGGACTGGTAGGATGCTTTAAGAAGGAGAGAGCATATCCATGAAAGACCACTTTTTTAACCCAGGCATCTGTTGTGATATGACGCCAAGCATAGGCAAACTGAAGAACTCAGCCTCCCACCCTGGGGTCCCCCAGGGGGAGGCCCATCCTGTCAGACTGAGGGTTTATGCTCTGGTTTGGTAGTCGGGCATCTAGCTGTCCATGCCTGTTTGAGTTTAGACTTAAAAGCCTTTGTGGGATGTGACAATCTAGGGAATGGCTGACCTTTGGCCATGCCCTCAGGGCAAAAGGAACAAAAGGACGAAGTCAGAGGCCACGTAGAGGAAGTTGAGGGTAGGCAAGCTGTTTCAGAAGTTGCTAGGTTATTGACAATCTTGTCCAATTCTGGTCCAAAAAGAAATTTGCCTGTGTATGGAAGTGCTTCTACGGCCTTCTTAGCTTATGAGTCCGCCTTCTAGGAATGAAGCCAAACAATGTGTTGGGCTGCTACAAAAGCAGCCAAAGCCTTAGATGACAGGAGGGCTGTGTCCAGAGCAGCTGCGCCAATTTAATAGGTGGCATCCCTGATGTTGGCAATTAATAACAATTGTTCCTTGGTCGACTCAGAAAGGAAACTGCTTTCATGGGCATCTGCCCATTTTTCAATTGCTTTAGCCACCCAGGCTGTAGGCATGGCAGGTCTGTCTGTGGCACCTGTAAGTGAATATTAAAACTTCAGACATGTGTCCAATTGTCTATCAAGTACATCCTTGAAGAAGGATGCTGTAGGAATAGGGAGAATGGAACTCCTTATCAAGCATGTCACATGAGAATCCAGTAGGTGGATTTTCCCATTTTGTACAATCAGCAGCAGGTAACAGATAAAAGGAATTGAGCCTTTTAGGTACATTAAATTTCTTGCTAGGAAAAATAGCCCCACTGTTAATCTGTGACCAGCTCCTGCTTGCACAAAACAAAAACTGAAGAGCCTGAGCTGTGGGCGAGGCATGAGGAGAGAGGGGTCCAGTGCATACTGGGAGCTTGAAAAGCTTTGCTGTTCAGTGCCTGTCCTGTGGAGACTATGTACCCTGAAGAAGAAAAAGAGGTAGAAGTGTCACCTTTAAAACTGATAAATCAGTGCCCCCCAAAAAACACTAAGGCTGAAGAACAAACTGTAAGTTCAAAACCCCTGAGGACAGTTTGGGGGTGTCCACGTTAACTATGTGTGAGTCTGACATTTACACTGTACTCATAGAGAAGCCTCCTTCCACTATTTCTGCACATCTGCAAATTTGAGGATAAGCCGTACAAGCAAAGGTTGTGATGATGACATAATAGAAATTGAGGATGCTAGTGTTGAAGTGCAACAGGATGGGGAGATATTTGTCTACTATCTGATGCTAATGAGGATGTTGATAATAAGGATGTTGTTTGTATAATTTAGCCAACAGTGGCAGCAGTTCTTGCATATGAAAAAAATAAAGTTATTGTCATGTCTAGGCATAAAACAAAAAATCCACCTCATGGGTGTGGCATTTTTTTTTACGCAAATCCTGACAACCTTTGTGAAAGCAAAACAGAAATGGTCTACGGTGCTGTATTGAGCAGTACTCACACAAGAATGTATATCAGCAGCCACCAGGGAAAGAGGTATGCCAGCCTCTAGAAATACAAATACATGGAAAAAGCCCAGGTAGCACTTAATAATACATACATGAAACAATGAATGTATATTATATAGTATTTATTTTAATGCATACCATTACCTGCTGCTGTCAAGACACGGCATCCGCTCTAAGCAACTCTGGCTGTGTGGTAAATAATTTATTAAATACTCCTGGGAGGTTTACCAAACATTTGTGAAAGCATGTTAACCATCAAGGCATCTCCTCCATGTTATGTCATTTGCTTTGAGTTCAATTAATAACAAGTAGTCCAGTAGCAGCTACCAGCAGTTTGTAGTTGGACCAACACATGCAATCTCCACTGCCAACACCCTCATCATCAACCTCTTCATTGATGATCCAGGGTAGTCCTTCCAAAAAATTGTTTTGTGGGGGCACAAACAAACCAAGCTCTTCAGTCACAAAAGTCCCTGTCACTGAAATGCTTGGTTTGTTAAACTGCACATGTCCTAACATAAAGGTGGGTGGAAGGGCCTAAGGACAATTCCATCTTACGCCACTTTTCTATTAATTATGTGTTATTTGGGGGCATTGGTTATGGTCTATTTTGCAGATACAAACAAGTTTTATTGGTTTGGTTATTGTTCTAAAATCTATACTAATTTGCAACAAATTTTTAATCAGAAATAACTTAGTGACTAACACATATTAATTGTAATTAATTAATTAATTAATCAATCACTCAATTGATCATTTTTTATTGTTTAATGGCCTTTTCTCTTCGCAATTACTGCAAAATAGATGTCAGTATAGTCCATGTGTCAATTTTTTATAATAATTCAATCAATCAATCTCTCATTGTTTTATCTGCCTTCCACTATATACTCCACCTCCATTTATTTCCCTGTACTGTCCTCTGGTCTCTTAGCTAGTACTTGAGTAATGAAAACATTCTTAGTTACGATCTATGAGGTCATATAGTTTATTAAACTGCCATCCTCCTGTTTGCCACAGCTGTGCTGCAATGTTTCATAGATGTGCTACATTCTTTTAAACTACTGTATGTTTGTGCTATTTTGCTTAGTAGCCAACCAGCTCGCTGCAACCTTTGGTTAATATTGGTGAAAACAATATTGTGAGCTGTGAAGTGGCCAAAATTCACTGGAGAATGGCTGGGAATTTTAGTTATTGAGGTTAATAATGCTGTAGGAACAAAAACATGCCCAAATTAGATGATTTTAGCTGTTTTTAGCATTTAAAAAAAATACAGATCCAAAACAAAAACACGAAAGTGGTTTTGCAAAACCAGAACCAAAACACGAAAATGAATCCAGATCCAAAACCAAAACATGGGGGTCAGCACAGATCTCTATGTTAAACTAATTTGCAAAACCAGTTTATCACTATAATAAAATATCAGGGTGAAATATAAATATGTTGAAGATATAAAAGCTATACAAGACAAGCTTGTAGAGAATACTATTTTTTAAAAACATATTCAACCAAAAAAATGTGAACTTATAGTATGAAGTGTCACAAACCAACCAACTACACAATCAATGCATGTAAGACTGAACACGCACACAGCAAACATACCAAACACTAGCATTTGGGTTTGGTTAAATATGTAGATCTGACTATATATGTATTAAGCCAGATGAATGCGTGTCAACCTGCTTTTCTACAGGCTTGTGCATGCAAGCGAGTCTGCATATAGTATGCAGCCAATACTAGTCAGACAAGAAACTCCAGAAATTAATTTATTCAGTTTCCTTTTCAAGGTTTGGCCTCATTGCTACTAGAAAATGCTTAAAACATGTTGATATGGAAAAGCTAAGAAGATGGAGTTTACATTGGGTCAAATTTGAGATCCTAATTCATGTACCAGAGGATTATCAGATGTTTCCTGTAACAATCAGGCCAGGAGACACCATTAAGGACCTTAGAGTTCACCTAGTAAAACAAGGAATAACCTCATGGAGGAAACAGTTTACCTACAATGGGAAAGAATTAGGAGAATATGAAACCATTAGAGACCTCAAAATAAAAAATGGAGCTGTCATTTTACTTGTTAATAAACATGAAAGGTAAGTCAACTATTTTTTAAAATCAAGGAAGTTACTGTAATTCAATCATTGATATGTATTTGTACTTATAGTGGCATGCAAAACACTAGCAACAAATGTATCTAGGGAAACACTTTTTAATGAATGTAATTTATTATAAAAAAACATAGTCACCTATTTTCAAATTAGACACACATTTTGCAGCGTCATTGCCCTGTTCATTATTGCCGTGTTATTAGTCATGTGGTGATAGTTACTGTAGTGCACAATGCGGTAATGCCAGACATCTGTCAGTATAGTCTATGCTTACCGTAGAGTGCTTTCATATTTATACTGTACAGTGACCTATGACGCTCCATCAGACCTGAAGGGAATATTAGGTATAGTTACTCTTCCTATAAGATGAAGCATGTGCACTCACAAATGTGCCCATGTAGAGTTGGACACAAATATTACGATTTTGAAATTACCATAAGGGATACTCACCCTGTATTTACAACTTCTTTTCCCCACAAATGGATCTTTATTTTTAAGGTACATGTTCCGCAATAATTCTTACTCAGTCATGCTGACTGAAACGCATATACTACTTATTATCCTGTACACTAAGAGGCATGAGACAGGGGGGGTGGAAGGGGCATAAAAAGTGCTATAGGAAATGTCCAAGCAAAATGAATCCCACGCTGATCATTGCACGATGCATACGTTCCTGTTTAGAGGTACTGTATATACTGTAACTTCCAGGTGCATGACCCCTGATGCAAACTGTTGATAAAATAACTGGACGCTCCAGATTAGCTGGATGCATCGGAATTCCTCCCATTTATGCTAATACTATAGATATTTGGTCGAGTTCAATATGTTGAAGTTCGTCATATCAATTCTGACAATAAAAACATTTCACCTGTCAACATTCTGACAATATAGACATGTTGCCTGACGACATTTTAACATGACATCATATCTGTCAACATTGTGATGTTGACATATGAATGTTTATATTGTTATTGCCGACCTTTTGACTACATTCCATAGTAATTCTTCTGCTGCAATCTATTGCCACTATTACAACGGTATTAGCAACTGATCTGCAGCAATAAAGCATATTTCTATTTATCTTTTAAATGGGAAAGCAATGGATGTGTGTAAGGATTTGAACTTAATTAAGACTTTAAATTTTGTATTTGTGTTTTATTGTAATTACCTTTCATATTCAACTTCAATAAATATTTCTAAAACTGTATTTCATGTACTATACTGTATATAAATTGCGCACTGAATTTACTACTAACACTGTGCAGCCACCAATACTGACATAGTATACTGTATGTGCCTACTTTATGTCTGTCTCTTGGAGTAAAGGAGATGCCAAACAAAAAGGGAAGTGGGGGGGGGGGGGGGGGGGGTTGCTTTTTCTTCCCCTGGTATCCCCCCCCCCCCCCCCCCCCTCCCAGCACACTGACTAATACCTGTAACAATACTTGAGCTTATCTGGAAATAGAATTTCAGAGATATTTGCTACATGAATTTGCAAGTACATGGGAAGCTGCTGAGCTACTTCATGGCTTCTCTGATGTCAGCAGTCCTACACGGAATACATACAATTTACCGGTAGGCGGAATGGTGGCTGTCAAAATCCCGACAGTGGCATCCTGCCAGCCAGAATGGTGGCAGTGGGGCGAGTGCTAAGAGTTCCTTTACAGGCATGCTGCAGGATCTCCATGGGACGGGTGTCGTTGACACCCACGAGTGGGAATAGTCCCTGTGCACTGGGATTCCAGCTGTCGGCGTTGTTGACTGTCAGGTTTCCATTGTCAGTATCCTGACAGCTGGCAAATTGATTGCATCCCTCCTACACTACATAATAGCAATGCCCACATAGAACCATGTGATTTGTCTACAGTAAGGCCTCATGATAAAAGCTCATACAAAAATACATCAAGATTGATGGCTAGCTTACCTGAGAGCCATCCCTTAGCTCATGGAAAGCTGCTGAGCCACTTCACGGCTTCTCTGATATCGGTAAAGGAGACGCATATGATACTGTTGCCAAACTGGATGGATCTTGCATATACAGTCAGCTCTGTAAGATAAGCAAAGTGTTCACTTTTGTAGGAAAATGTTGCACTTATAATTTAGACACAAATGACATACAGCACAGCCTGAGCCGTGAAATGAGAAAAAAATGCACAATAAAGCAGAATGTTATAAAGAAAAAAAAAATACATGTTCCCCCACTTTCTCTCCTCTGATCTCTACTACCTCATCCAGGATACTGTATTATTGCAATCCATGATCCCGCCAACCCTGCCACATCAAAGTTTCTCTTACCCCCTCTCAATGGACCTCTTCTCACTCCCACCACAGCGGCCAGTGGTTTGGGGTTTTTCTCCAAATATTTTTTCTGTAATTTCTCCCTCACTCAGACCACTGCCTCCTCTCTTTCAACATCTTTTATCTCTAGACAACACTCCAATGTAAACAGGGTGCCCTTGAGCCCACCAGTTCATTCTCTTTGTTGGACTCTCTTCTTTCCTACATCAGAGTCTTCTCTTGCCCTAAACAATATGTTGCCCTTTATTACGAGCCTTTACATCTGGTCACAACTCCACTGCCTCACCTGTTACTATCTCATCAGCCTACGTAGATCCACCTCAACCTTTTACACATCTTGGTGATTTTGTTAATTTCAGATTCATCCACTTCCTTATTTAATCAGTCCCTCTTTAAATCCCTTAGCTTCTCACAATCCTCCAAATCTCATCACATCTTTACCACCTTCATATCCCCCACCACCACTTCCCTTTCTGCTAGTGGCTTTGCCTCGGACCTTGCCAAACAAATTTAATCTGTTCATTGCAGTGTTTCTTTCATCCCTGTGACAAGGCGGAATCCATGTTTTGCTTTCCTGCTACATCCCTCGACTTGTCCTCTCAAACCATTTCTTTTTCACCATCACTCCTTGCTCCCCCCCTAATGCCTACTCCAACCTCATCCCCCTTATTTCTTTCATCCTTCGAAAAATGCATTTGTCTTGCCCATTCTCAAGAAACTCTTCCCTAACACTGATTGCCTCCTCTCCTCCTCCGTGATCACTTTTTACCACACCCCCCACTTCTCCCAGGACTAACACACTACCTCCTAACTTTCCAAAATCTGCACCCCACTCATTGGCGTATGTATAATACCCCTTTCACACTGCCAATGCCGGATCCCACCCGGGAATTGGAAACGGGATCTTCTTGGGTGGGATCTGGCATTGGCAGCTGCTGCAGGCTTCCCCGACCCGGCAATATGCCAGGCGAGTTGCCATAGCAGCGGGAGGCAGAGCCGGCGGTGGGGGCATTGGTGGAGGCGGCGCTGGGAGATGAGATCATCTCCACGCCGCCTCTCCCTGCTGTAGTAAACGGGTCCCGGGACGCATCAACCCGGGAGCCCGTTTAGGCAGCCACTGACCCGGTATTCAACCCGGGTATAACACTGCTTTATTCCCGGGTTTAATTGCCGGGTCAGGCAACCCGCGATTTCGGCTATGCCCCTTTCACACCGCTTGCTGACCGGCAATATGCCGGGTCGATACCAGGAAATTTGTTCAGTGTGAAAGGGGTATAATTGGTGCAAGGTGTGCTCATGGGCCCCTGGGCCAAGAGAGGGCCACACCACATACCCTGCACCCATATAAATATACTTACCCCATCGAAGTTCAAAGGTGGGGAGACAGAAATTGCTGGGAAAACAGTGGCCATTTTTCCCATTATTTGCACATGCTCAGTAAAGCATGCCAAAAAGGATTGGATTTTGCACACGGGCCCTCAACTTTCTTAAACCACCCCTGTCCCACTGCACTGCTTCCCTTTTCCTCTTTGTGTCCAAGTATTCCTCCTTTAGAATGTAAACTGTGAGGAGAAGGGCCCTCTCTCCTTCTGTTTTGTCTATGTAATTATGTCTTTTGCAGGTTGTAATTATGTATTTATGTAAATATATGAACCTGCCTGAATTGTTCACTTTGTACCCATGTAATCGTAATGGGTTGGGATCACGTGACCGGCGGCCGGAATCCCTGCAGTCAGCATCCTGGCTGCATGTATTTCTCCTGTCAATAATTTTTTTTTTTTTTTTTTTTAAAAGATGTATTTTCAAAGAAAAAAGTTTTGCAGTGCTGGCTGAGGTGCATGGAAGTTGGTGGCTCTCATGCCCCCCGAGTGCTGTGACTCATTAGGTACAGATCCACTTAACACATAAAAATAAGACAGCGCTGACTGGAGATCTATTTAAAAATATTTTCCAAAACGGACTCAGCTGCTTCTTCAGAGGTAATGTTACCATTATATCCGAGGAAGCCACTGAGTCCATTTTGGAGGCAGAGAAACACGTTACAAGCCCCATTGCTCACACAACCCGGCACCGTACCACCAAATCTTAGAAGGAGCAGTATCCTGGAAAACCTCTTTGCAAAGGTCCAGTGATCCTATTAGGAGCTGGGAAGAAACAGGATCCTCCAGGTGGAAGTGAGTGGGCTTATGCCCGGCAATTGCATAAGATACATTTTTAAAAAAAAGTCCTGGCCAGGACCTAAGACTGATATGTTACTTTAAGGCAGATTGTTGCACAACAAACTCAGTGCACAGAAGATAAGTTGTATCAGAGTGCTTGTGGAAACAGAGGGCCTAATTCTGAGTTGATCGCAGCATCAAATGTGTTAGCAGTTGGGCAAAACCATGTGTACTGCAGGAGGGGCAGATATAACATGTGCAGAGAGAGTTAGATTTGGGTGTGGCATGTTCTAACTGAAATCTAAATTGCAGTGTAAAAATAAAGCAGCCAGTATTTACCCTGCACAGAAACAAAATAACCCACCCAAATCTAACTCTCGCTGCAAATGTTATATCTGCCCCCCCTGCAGTGCGCATGGTTTTGCCCAATTGCTAACAAAGTTGCTGCTGCGATCAACTCAGAATTACCCCCAGTATCTGTACTTTATAAAAGACCGGAGGAAATTGATGATGTCAGTATATTTTATAAAATAGTCTGAAATTTATTTTATATCATTTGAAGTTTGATTTAATTTTTGCATTCTTTATTATTTGGAGTCCCTATTTGTTTCTCTATTTTTTTAATTGTTATTAATCTTTTTCGTTTTAAGTGATATGTAATTTTATTGGCTAGCCAGCATGTGTACCATGAATGTATAATTATTGTCTAATCAGCAAAAATAATATTTTTATATACTGTATATCTCCAGTCAGCACTTTCTTATTTTTATGTGTTAAGTCAGGGCTGGCCAAACCGGTCCTCGACATCTACCAACAGTTCATGTTTTCTAGGCCTCCTGGAGATCTGTAGAATTGTCAGTTAGGAATGAATGCAGCACATCTTAATTAGTAATGACTACACCTGTGCACCAGCTAGGTGGTCTGGAAAATGTGTACTGTTGGTAGATCTCGAGGACTGGTTTGGCCAGCTCTGTGTTAAGTGGATTTTTATTCAGGGTTCAGTATTGCCCTGCTTTTGACTGCAGCAGATAGGAGGCATGTATATTGGATCTTGAGGTATTTTATATTCACATAAATATTGTATGGACAAGAGATTATTTTCAATTTATATTTTAAAGCTTACAGTGTCTCTAGGCACATAATCCATTTTTTTCTTCTTTGTTATTATTACGTACAGAGGCTAGATGAGGAAGGGCGCATCTGTCATAAGAACTAGGGCACTTTAATGTGGCACAATATGACATGGAGGCACCACAGTGGGGCATAATATGAACTAGGGCACTGTAACATGGCATAATTTGAACTGAAGGGAACTCTCCGATGTTTCACAGTATGAACGGAGGCACTGTAATGTGGCATAATATGAGCTAGGGACACTGTATGTCATAATGTGAATTAGGGATACTGTGTGGCATAATGTGTACTTGCAGTCCTAGAGTGTGAAATTATGTAAACAAGGGAACTACAATGTTTCATAAAATAAACTAGGGCACTACTGTGTGGCATAATATTAACTAAGACATTACTATGGTACACAAATAAACTAGGGCACTGTTATGGGGCATTAAAAATTAACAACTGCTGCGAAGAGGTGTGTCGCAAGAATCTTTGGAATGGACCCCTTCAATCCATTGCTATGGGGCCAACAAAGTTCTGGTTACGCCCCTGCATATAATTATAGCTAGCTCTATTCAGAGCAAAACACAAAAGCATATAATGCTAATTTTAGAGAGATTAAACATGCATACTATGTAAAAGCACAAACAGAAGAAAATACAGAACATACCGGTTGACAAAATGGTGTTTAAATACATCGGAGCTGATTCTGAGATGGACAGATGTCTGTGTATCGATGCAAATGGCGAGTATTTGCTTACAGGGAATGTAGAGATGCAAATTTACACATTACACATTTTTGCATACAGTATGTCCGTCCTATTGGTGTGTATATCAAAAGCTCTGTGAAATTCTGCGTTGTGACTATGGGGAAGGAAAGCCTGTTTCTCATGGATCTCTTACACCTAGCATGGGGCTGCCGCTAGTGCCCAGACTTATGATGGTTGCAGCGGTTGGGCAGCATGGTTTTCCACATCCAGACGTATGAACCCCCAAACTCTTGTATTAGCATATTGTAGTAAATCTGACTTCTGCTGCTGACCTCAACTACAGCCACTTTGCTCTTGACTCAGAATCAGCCCCAGTATTGGAGCAATAATGGATCCATAGGAGATGATGGTAGGTGAGGAGTGTCAATAAAATAGTGTTTTATTACTATAGCTACTGTATGGCTATGCCAAGTATGACATGGTCATGACACCCATCTGAGGAAGCCAACTAGGTGAAACACATGTTGGAAGTGATCAGGGCAGCCATGCAGCTGCACACAGGATTGCAGAGATCTCTCTAGCTACACCACGCTGACTGTGTATCAGGTACCTCTACACTTATCTATTGTGTTTTCTGTTCTCTATCATTGGGTCAACCCACCTCCACATGGCTACCAGGCCTGTGGCACCCAACAGTAGAAGCACTCTTTGCCCTCTCTGAATAGGTTTTTGACACTCTGATTAACCCTTCTATGTCGCTGATAAGAGGGACAACAGAAGATGTCATTGCTTATTTATGGGGCACCTTTTTCTCACTGCCTCTTTCTTTATTTTAATTAGTTTAAACCTGATACATACCAGTTTTTCTGTACTGATACAGTTAATTTGAAGTCATCTAAAGGGTCACTTTGACCACATAATATCATAATTGTATGTTCACCTGAACTAGCATATATGGTACACCACAGCCATAAGCACTTAGCATTATACCCCACCCCCCCTTCTTTCTCAGAAATTTTCTCTGTACTCTAACTGGTTTAAGGTCTACTATACCTACGGTGAGAGCACGCTGGTAAATGCCCAAACCTGATGGATTTTGGAAGCATTACAGTACCAGTTTCTTTTTAGTACCCGGACGGGAGACCGCCTGTGGGTAACATCAAGTACTGTAGGCCTATACACCACCAGAAGCAGATACAGCTTATCTATGTATATATAAAAGTAATTATCCATGGCCCTCTCACAGTGCCGTAACTAGACTTTTTAGCGCTGTGTGCAAGTAACCGCAACGGCGCCCCCCCCCCTGTCATGTTTTGAAATGAATGCTACCTCTCCCCCCTCCCCATCCCTTCCTATAATTCACACACCGCTAGTTACGCCACTGCCAGAGCGGCAACTAGACATTTTGGTGCCCTCTGCCAGAAAGAGAATTGTCCCCCCTCCGTTAGCCACATTACACTGCATGGTCACATTACACAGCACGGTAGCGTCCGCCAGTTACATTACACAGCACGGTTGCGTCCGCCAGTTACATTACACCGCACGGTAGCGTCCGCCAGTTACATTACACCGCATGGTAGCAACCGCCAGTTACATTACACGCACGGTAGCGTCCGCCAGTTACATTATACAGCACGGTTGCGTCCGCCAGTTACATTATACAGCACGGTAGCGTCCGCCAGTTACATTATACAGCACGGTAGCGTCCACCAGTTACATTACACCGCACGGTAGCGTCCGCCAGTTACATTACACCGCACGGTAGCGTCCGCCAGTTACATTACACGCACGGTAGCGTCCGCCAGTTACATTACACAGCACGGTAGTGTCCGCCAGTTACATTACACCGCATGGTAGCGTCCGCCAGTTACATTACACAGCACGGTAGCGTCCGCCAGTTACATTACAACGCACGGTAGCGTCTGCCAGTTACATTACATGCACAGTAGCGTCCGCCAGTTACATTACACCGCACGGTAGCGTCCGCCAGTTACATTACACGCACGGTAGCGTCCGCCAGTTACATTACACAGCACGGTAGTGTCCGCCAGTTACATTACACCGCATGGTAGCGTCCGCCAGTTACATTACACAGCACGGTAGCGTCCGCCAGTTACATTACAATGCACGGTAGCGTCTGCCAGTTACATTACATGCACAGTAGCGTCCGCCAGTTACATTACACCGCACGGTAGCGCCTGCAGTCACATTACACCGCACATTAGCGTCCATTAGTTACATTACACCGCACGGGAGCGTTCATTAGTCACATTACACCAGACAGTAATACTCCAAATATATATATATAGTTTTATACCATAGCAGAAGAATATTTACACACAATCTTATGTATTCAATTTACAGGGGACATTACATAAATGTATATGCAGTTTTGGGGTTTGTTTTTTTTTACAAAATCTCTGGACTAGTAGTTTATCTTTTTTTATTTAATTTAGATAAACTACACAGTACAATAAGTCACTGAAAGTCCAAAATTTCCAAACACAAGAAAAGTATTTTTTAATGTTGTTTAACTGAAATAAGTAGTAACTAGCAGCACATACCTACAATATAAGGAACACTTGCACGAGGGGTGGGAGGGAATGGAGGAAGAGACTTCACTTGCTGTGATAAGCAGCAGCTGCAGCCGTCGTCTCTCCTGTACCCGGAAGTCAGTGTACAGTGCAGGAGAGCCCAGCAGCACACGGAGGACGGAGAGACTCACACACACAGATTGCCCAGCGCTGCCTGTGATCTATATTAGCAGCGCTGCCTCCGGCGGGGAAGGAGCCGGGCGCAGCGCTACTACCGTAATATACTGTACACTACAGCGAGCAGCGCAGCAGCTAATCAGTGTGGATGCTGATGGTGCGCCCACAGCGCGATTGCGCTGTGTGCAATGCCCCCTCAGCACACACCTAGTTACGGCACTGCCCTCTCATTGGCCGTCCAATTTCTATACGAAAAGATGACCACAGTAGAAGCCATAATTACACTTCTTTATATACGCTTCTTTCCATCTTAATTTTCATTTCAGACACAATTCTGATCTATTGAGTAGTTATTGTACTGAGCTATTTAGCACCTTGAATTAAACTGTGTGATTAAGAGATTGCTTTATAAACGAGGAAAATCTATGGTCCAGAGACACTTTCTTGACACACAAGGATTTTCACTAATAAGCTGTGGTGTTTACAGAGGCCCACTATAGTAGTGAGTCCCAGTGTTTTTTGTGCCTTCATATACAGCATGCTACTGAATTACAAGCCTTTCACAGCATTTCTGTATACATGTATAGGCTTTGATCTGGAGAGTTTTTTTGCATGGCCCACTGCATTAGTGAACAACAGAAATTTTGTGCCCGTATAGGCCATTGTGGTATAAGCTCTCTTGACCACTATGTATATCAGAGGCAGATTTAGACCACATGGGGCCCTAAGCAAGATATCGGTTTGGGGCCCCCCTCCCACAACAGCATGCAATTTCAATCTGCATCTTTGTGCAGTTACCGTAGAGAGGCATGCACAGTATGACGCAGGCATTTGAAGACTGAAAATAATGACTGCTGAGATCCAATTCCACCAGAGCATACACCACTAAATAAGGCCCTATATATATATATATATCTATGCTACCTACCCACACTACATCCCTGCACTAGATCACTGCACTACCTTCCTGACACTGCATCACTACGCTACATCCGCTCACTATATCGCTACGCTACCTACCCACACAACATACCAGCACAACCTCCCCACACTATATAATTGTTCTACATCCCCACACTATATCAATATGCTACTTCCATATACTAATTCTCTGAATTATATCACTCCACTACCGCTCTGCACTATATCACAGCACTACCTCCCCACACTACATCACAATGCTATTTCCCCGCATTACATCCCGATACTATATAAAAGCAACACATCTTCGCACTACGTCACTGCTCTCCCTCCTCATACTACATCACTACACTACATTACTACAATACCTACCCACTCTAAATAACTGCACTGCCTCCCATGGCTACACTACATCACCGCAGTCTCAGACACAATAGGGGGTAAGGAGGGGTGGGCCTGATGATTGGAGGAGTAGAAGGAAAGAGGCAAGCAGCTGGGTATAGGACCAGGAAGAGGGGCGGATCTGATCCCAAGGATGGGCGGGGCTACATTGGATGTCTGCACAAAAAGATAGATAAAATATAGTGCACCAAAAGGCAGCCCCTTGGTCCCAGACCAAAGTGTTACCTTACACTTAGAACATTACAACAAACCACAATTTTCTGAATGGGTCCGTGGGCGTTCTTATTGTGTTTTCAAACTTGGGCAAAAACACAGGAAAAAAATAAGATTTTACTTACCGATAAATCTATTTCTCGTAGTCCGTAGTGGATGCTGGGGACTCCGTCAGGACCATGGGGATATAGCGGCTCCGCAGGAGACAGGGCACAATAATAAAAGCTTTAGGATCAGGTGGTGTGCACTGGCTCCTCCCCCTATGACCCTCCTCCAAGCCTCAGTTAGGATACTGTGCCCGGACGAGCGTGCATAATAAGGAAGGATATTGAATCCCGGGTAAGACTCATACCAGCCACACCAATCACACCGTACAACCTGTGATCTGAACCCAGTTAACAGTATGATAACAACGAAGGAGCCTCTGAAAAGATGGCTCACAACAAGAATAACCCGATTTTTGTAACAATAACTATGTACAAGTATTGCAGACAATCCGCACTTGGGATGGGCGCCCAGCATCCACTACGGACTACGAGAAATAGATTTATCGGTAAGTAAAATCTTATTTTCTCTGACGTCCTAGTGGATGCTGGGGACTCCGTCAGGACCATGGGGATTATACCAAAGCTCCCAAACGGGCGGGAGAGTGCGGATGACCCTGCAGCACCGAATGAGAGAACTCCATGTCCTCCTCAGCCAGGGTATCAAATTTGTAGAATTTAGCAAACGTGTTTTCCCCTGACCAAGTAACTGCTCGGCAAAGTTGTAAAGCCGAGACCCCTCGGGCAGTCGCCCAAGATGAGCCCCCTTCCTTTTGGAATGGGCTTTTACCGATTTTGGCTTTGGCAGGCCTGCCACAGAATGTGTAAACTGAATTGTATTACAAATCCAGCGAGCAATCGTCTGCTTAGAAGCAGGAGCACCCATCTTGTTGGGTGCATACAGGCTAAACAGCGAGTCAGATTTTCTGACTCCAGTCTTCCTGGAAACATATTTTTCAGGGCCCTGACAACGTCAAGTAACTTGGAGTCCTCCAAGTCCCTAGTACCCGCAGGTACCACAATAGGTTGGTTCATGTGAAAAACAGAAAACACCTTAAGGAGAAATTGAGGACGAGTCCTCAATTCTGCCCTGTCAGAATGAAAAATTAAGTAAGGGCTTTATATATGATAAAGCCGCCAATTCTGACACACGCCTGGCTGAAGCCAGGGCTAATAGCATCGTCACCTTCCATGTGAGATATTTTAAGTCCACAGTGGTGAGTGGTTCAAACCAATGTGACTTTAGGAAACTCAAAACAACATTGAGATCCCAAGGTGCCACTGGGGCACAAAAGGAGGCTGTATATGCAGTACCCCTTTTACAAACATCTGAACGTCAGGCACTAAAGCCAGTTCTTTCTGGAAGAAATTCGACAGGGCCGAAATTTGAACCTTAATGGACCCTAATTTTAGGCCCATAGACAGTCCTGTTTTCAGGAAATGTAGGAAACGACCCAGTTGGAATTCCTCTGTAGGGGCCTTCTTGGCCTCACACCACGCAACATATCTTCGCCAAATGCGGTGAAAATGTTTTGCGGTTACATCCTTCCTGTCTTCGACCAGGGTAGGGATGACTTCATCTGGAATGCCCTTTCAGGATCCGGCGTTCAACCGCCATGCCGTCAAACGCGGCCGCGGTAAGTCTTGGAACAGACAAGGCCCCTGCTGGAGCAGGTCCTTTCTTAAAGGTAGAGGCCACGGGTCTTCCGTGAACATCTCTTGAAGTTTCGGGTACCAAGTCCTTCTTGGCCAATCCGGAACCACGAGTATCATTCTTACTCATCTCCCTCTTATGATTCTCAGTACTTTTTGTATGAGAGGCATAGGAGGGAACACATACTCTGACTGGTACATCCACAGTGTTACCAGAGCGTCCACCGCTATTGCCTGAGGGTCCCTTGACCTGGCGCAATATCTAGTTTTTTGTTCAGGCGGGACGCCATCATGTCCACCTTTGGTTTTTCACAACGGTTTACAATCATGCGGAAGACTTCCCGATGAAGTCCCCACTCTCCCGGGTGGAGGTCATGCCTGCTGAGGAAGTCTGCTTCCCAGTTTTCCAATCCCGGAATGAACCCTGCTGAGAGTGTTATCACATGATTTTTCGCTCAGCGAAGAATCCTTGCAGTTTCTGCCATTTCCCTCCAGCTTCTTGTGCCGCCCTGTCTGTTTACGTGGGCGACTGCCGTGATGTTGTCCCACTGGATCAATACCGGCTGACCTTGAAGCAGAGGTCTTGCTAAGCTTAGAGCATTGTAAATTGCCCTTAGCTCCAGTATATTTATGTGGAGAGAAGTCTCCAGACTCGATCACACTCTCTGGAAATTTTTTCCTTGTGTGACTGCTCCCCAGCCACTCAGGCTGGCATCCGTGGTCACCAGGACCCAGTCCTGAATGCCGAATCTGCGGCCCTTTCATAGATGAGCACTCTGCAGCCACCGCAGAAGAAACACCCTTGTCCTTGGAGACAGGGTTATCCGCTGATGCATCTGAAGATTTCACAGGATCCTTGTGCAATGATGCACTGATACTTTTCCTGGTTTTAGGAGGTTCCTGACTAGCTCGGATAACTCCCTGGCTTTCTTCTCCGGGAGAAAACATCCTTTTCTGGACTGTGTCCAGAATCATCCCTAGGAACAGTAGACGTGTCGTCGGAAAAAAATGCGATTTTGGAATATTTAGAATCCACTCGTGCTGTCGTAGAACTACTTAAGATAGTGCTACTCCGACCTCCAACTGTTCTCTGGACCTTGCCCTTATCAGGAAAGCGTCCATATTTCTTTTAAGAAGAATCATCATTTCGGCCATTACCTTGGTAAAGACCCGGGGTGCCGTGGACAATCCAAACGGCAGCGTCTGAACTGATAGTGACAGTTCTGTACCACGAACCTGAGGTTCCCTTGGTGAGAAGGGCAAATTTGGACATGTAGGTAAGCGTCCCTGATATCCAGTGACACCATATCGTCCCCTTCTTCCTGGTTCGCTATCACTGCTCTGAGTGACTCCATCTTGATTTGAACGCTTGTATGTAAGTGTTCAAATATTTCAGATCTCACCTAGCCGTCTGGCTTCAGTACCACAATATAGTGTGGAATAATACCCCTTCCCTTGTTGTAGAAGGGGTACTTTGATTATCACCTGCTGGGAATACAGCCTGTGAATTGTTCCCAATACTGCCTCCCTGTCGGAGGGAGACGTTGGTAAAGCAGACTTCAGGAACTTGTGAGGGGGAGACGTCTCGAATTTCCAATGTACACCTGGGATACTACGTGTAGGATCCAGGAGTCCACTTGTGAGTGAGCCCACTGCGTGCTGAAACTCTTGAGATGACCCCCTACCGCACCTGAGTCCGCTTGTACGGCCCCAGCGTCATGCTGCGGACTTGGCAGAAGCTGTGGATGGCTTCTGTTCCTGGGAATGGGCTGCCTGCTGCAGTCTTCTTCCCTTTCCTCTACCCCTGGGCAGATATGACTGGCCCTTTTGCCCGCCTGCCCTTATGGGGACGAAAGGACTGAGACTGAAAAGACTGTGTCCTTTTCTGCTGAGATGTGACTTGGGGTAACAAAAGGTGGATTTTTCAGCTGTTGCCATGGCCACCAGGTCCGATGGACCGCCCCTTTGTACGGCAATACTTCCATGTGCCGTCTGGAATCTGCATCACCTGACCACTGTCGTCTGGCAGATATGGACATCACATTTACTCTTGATGCCAGAATGCAAATATCCCTCTGCGCATCTCGCATATATAGAAATGCATCCTTAAAATGCTCTATAGTCAATAAAATCTTGTCCCTGTCAAGGGTATCAATATTTTCAGTCAGGAAATCCGACCAAGCCCCCTCAGCGCTGCACATCCAGGCTGAGGCGATTGCTGGTCGTAGTATAACACCAGTATATGTGTATATACTTTTAGGATATTTTTCAGCTTCCTATCAGCTGGCTCCTTGAGGGCTGCCGTATCTGGAGACGGTAACGCCACTTGTTTTTATAAGCGTGTGAGCGCCTTATTCACCCTAAGGTGTGTTTCCCAACTCGCCCTAACTTCTGGCGGGAAAAGGTATACCGCCAATAATTTTCTATCGGAGGAAACCCACGTATCATCACACACTTCATTTAATTTATCTGATTCAGGAAAAACTACAAGTAGTTTATTCACACCCTACATAATACCCTTATTTGTGGTACTTGTAGTATCAGAAATATGTAACACCTCCTTCATTGCCCTTAACATGAAACGTGTGGCCCTAAAGGAAAATACGTTTGTTTCTTCACCGTCGACACTGGAGTCAGTGTCCGTGTCTGTGTCGACCGACTGAGGTAAATGGGCGTTTTTACAAGCCCCTGACGGTGTCTGAGACGCCTGGACAGGTACTAATTTGTTTGCCGGCCGTCTCATGTCGTCAACCGACCTTGCAGCGTGTTGACATTATCACGTAATTCCTAAATAAGCCATCCATTCCAGTGTCTACTCCCTAGAGAGTGACATCACCAATACAGGCAATTTGCTCCGCCTCCTCACCAACATCGTCCTCCTACATGTCGACACACACGTACCGACACACAGCACACACACAGGGAATGCTCTGACAGAGGACAGGACCCCACTAGCCCTTTGGGGAGACAGAGGGAGAGTTTGCCAGCACACACCAAAAACGCTATAATTATACAGGGACAACCCCTTATACAAGTGTTTTCCCTTATAGCATTTTTATATATGTAATCATATCGCCAAATAAGTGCCCCCCTCTCTGTTTTAACCCTGTTTCTGTAGTGCAGTGCAGGGGAGAGCCTGGGAGCCTTCCTCACAGCAGAGCTGAGCAGGAAAATGGCGCCGTGTGCTGAGGAGAATAGGCCCCGCCCCCTTTTCGGCGGGCTCTTCTCCCGGAGTTTGTGAGATCTGGCAGGGGTTAAATACATCCATATAGCCTCAAGGGCTATATGTGATGTATTTTAGCCATAAAAGGTATAATACATTGCTGCCCAGAGCGCCCCCCCCAGCGCCCTGCACCCTCAGTGACAGTTGGTGACTGTTGGTGAAGTGTGCTGACAACAATGGCGCACAGCTGCAGTGCTGTGCGCTACCTTATGAAGACTGAAAGTCTTCTGCCGCCTGTTTCTGGACCTCTTCAACTTCGGCATCTGTAAGGGGGGTCGGCGGCGCGGCTCCGGGACGAACCCCAGGGTGAGACCTGTGTTCCGACTCCCTCTGGAGCTAATGGTGTCCAGTAGCCTAAGAAGCAAATCCATCCTGCACGCAGGTGAGTTTTCTTCTCTCCCCTAAGTCCCTCGTAGCAGTGAGCCTGTTGCCAGCAGGACTCACTGAAAATAAAAAACCTAACATAAACTTTTATTCTAAGCAGCTCAGGAGAGCCACCTAGATTGCACCCTTCTCGTCGGGCACAAAAATCTAACTGAGGCTTGGAGGAGGGTCATAGGGGGAGGAGCCAGTGCACACCACCTGATCCTAAAGCTTTTATTATTGTGCCCTGTCTCCTGCGGAGCCGCTATATCCCCATGGTCCTGACGGAGTCCCCAGCATCCACTAGGACGTCAGAGAAACATATAGTGTGATACGTTTCTGTAATTATAATTGTTTGAAATGGTTTGAATGAATGAGCCTCATACCAGTATCTGTGGTCTACTTTCCCAGTAGACAATCTGCGTACTCTAGTGAGCAGGTACACCCCTGTGAAGAACCAATGTCAGACACTCCTCCAACCAGGTGTCTCTCTCCATGAAACCGATATATGCAGAAATAGACCACAGATACTGGTATGAGGCTCATTCATTCAAACCATTTCAAACACAAAAAGAACGGACCGATTCAGAAAATTGTATGGCTGCTCTAGTGACATATGTACTTGCCTTTTTTGACCACCTGCATTTTGCTGACATCCATGGTTGCCGGGGGAGCAGGGGCGTCACCATCAGCGGCAGTTGTTCGACCAGCAGGGGGAATGGAGGTGGTCCGTTGCGTGCGCTCAGGTCTAAACATGAGGTAAGGTGGGCAGTGCCAGCTGACAGTGCACTGCTGGCGGACGGCACTATAACTGAGGAGCAGTAGTGAATTTACTGGTAGGCAATTCGGCACTGGCTGGGACCCCTGTGACCCATTGGGCCCTAGGTGGCTGCTTTGGTTGCCTAGTGGTAAATCCGCTCCTGATGTGTATATATTTATATCTATGAATTGCTCTGATAGGAAAAGCTTTTCGTACTGTCTTGTGTTAAGTGTGTGTAAGTCAAAATGATCTTTTTTAAAGAAATTAGTTAAAAGAGTTATCTTTCTCTTACCTCAGATTCATGATGCCCATCTGTCCTGATTGCAAACTCCCAAATGTTGGGATGTATGGATAAGCTAGTGCCACTCATCAGAGTGGTACTGCGGCCTCAATGCACCCTATTTTTGAAACTGAAGTAAGAGAAAACTTATTAAGAAATAATAAGGCTAAAATGGTTTTCCCAGACTTACATTGCCTCGGTGGACTGTAAAAAACGTGGTGTAGCCATTTTAATCCACCGTAATATCCCGTTTATCCACTCTAGAACTGTGATGGAGCCAGACGGACGGTTTCTTATGGTAATTGGTACCCTCCGCTCTGTGACTCTCACTTTGGCCATGGTTGGGAGCATAAATGAAGACCAATCTCTGTTCTTTGATTCTCTGTCTTAATGCCTGTCTAAAGAAGTGCAGGGTAGCATTATTATGGGCTGCGATTTTAATCATCGACCCGCTGTTGCATAGAACCGGCCCTCCTCCTCATGCTTCCATGACGACCCTCCCTTGAGCCTCCTGTATTCTCACTGCTTCCTTAAAACGCCACAGCCTCTGTGATACCTGGCGATCCCAACACCCCCATGCTAAAGACTTTACCCATTTCTCGGCTCCGCACCAACACTACTCTAGGAACGATATGATTCATATTTCCTCTGCCCTTGTACCACTGATTACTGATGCGGGTATCACGCCACTGACATGGACAGACCATGCTGGGGTCTATCTCCTCATAGATATATACCATACACCTCTTAGAAAGTATACATGGCATCTTGATGACTCGCTTTTGCAACATCCTTCTGCTTTAGATGAAATTCGGTTAGCAATTACCCACTATTTCTCCGAAAATGCGTCTCCTGACATCTCGCTTAATGTCCTCTGGGAGGCTCACAAGGCCACAATACATGGTGTTCTGGTGGCAAAATCGTTGGCAATTAGGAAAAAAGCTGCGCTGGAGATCCGATCACTTGAATCGGAAATAGCCACTTTATTAACTCGACATAAAACATCTCCCGATGCTTCTCTGTTCTCTCAAATCGATTCTCTCCGGGGGCCAACTTAATACCCTTCTTTCTAACCACGCAGCGCTAATTCTACGGAAACTCCAGCAATGCTTTTTTGATAAAATGGATAAAATAGATTCCCTGCTGGCCAATAAACTACGCCGTAAGCATCCGCTAGGCGCAATAGATAAATTGTACTCGCCACAGCGCGGAACCTATACATATGACCCTGAGGTGATGACCGAAGACTTCCGAATTTTTTAAAACTCCCTCTATAACCTGTCTGATTCGCTCCCTCTGTCTCCTGACGGGGTTGGGGGAGTGCACTCATACTTGTCTGATACACCTCTTCCAGCCCTATCTGGCACCCAGTTAGATACCCTTAATAATCGGATTTTGGATGAAGAGACAATAGCTGCTATACACTTTATGCGTACGTCTGCCGCCCCGAGACCAGATGGTTTCACAGCCCAATATTATAAATTGTTTGCGAAAGAGCTGGCCCCACATCTCTCCTCTTTATTCAATGACATTCTTGAGGGAGCATCCTTTCTGCCAGAGACGACCCGGGCCAATATCGTGGTAATACCAAAACCTGATAAAGACCCGACTAGATGCTCAAATTATAGACCAATTTCGCTACTGAACGTAGACCTGAAGATATATGCGAAAATATTTGCCAACCGTCTGGCTCCTCTGTTGCCTGGTCTGATCCACCCAGATCAGGTCGGGTTCATCCCTGATAAATTTTTAGAGGGAATCAAAGCACTTTACCGCTCCCCGTCAGCCCAGGTTTTAGTTAACAGTGTTTCATCCACTAGTTTTGGGATTGCCAATGGCAAAAGGCAGGGTTGACCACTCTCTCCATAATTTTTGCACTAGTCATGGAACCTCTGGCGGCAAAGATTCGCAGTAACACAGCTATCCACGGGGTGTCTACGGGCTTATCCGAGCATGAGATTGCGTTATACGCTGATGATGTCCTGATTTCTCTTACGGATCCAGCCCGATCCCATCCCTCTCTTTTATCCGAGATCCATTCGTATTCTCAATTCTCCGGTTATAAAATTAATGTTGACAAAACGGAGGTCCTTGATTTTCATATCCCGGCAGCACTCAAACATGATTTGAAAACTATGCTGCCCTGTAACTGGCATAAAAAGAAAATCAAGTACCTCGGTACGTACTTGACCCACCATCACCAGCAACTGTTCCCAGCAAATTATCCCCGCTTATTGCATAAAATCAAAGATCATTTATTGGAATGGTCCAATTACTTCATCTCCTGGATAGGCAGAATAAATTCTGTCAAGATGAGTGTGCTCCCCCGACTTTTATATTTATTTCAGACTCTTCCGATTTATATTCCTCCCTATGTTTTTAAAACCTTGCAACGCCAACCATCCTTTTTTATCTGGAACCGTAAATGCCCTCGCATCAGACTTAAACTACTCCAGCGCCCTTCCAGAGGGGGAGGACTGGGTATCCCAGACTATAGAAAATACTTTTATGCTGCGCATCTCTCTCAATGTGCACAATGGTGTAATGAGGGTGGAGCGGGGAAGGTTTGGGTGAGGGTCGAGGCGTAGGAGATGGGTTTGGCCACACTATCCTCCCTATTATGGCTTCGTTGGAGCCAACGGCCCCGTGCGGTCCTTTCACACCCCGTAGTATGTCGTTCACTAGCTATGTGGGACTTGGCAAATAGACGGTTTACTTTGGCCCCACATCTGTCTCCTCTGATTCCATTGTTCCATAATCTAGCCTTCCCCCCGGGTACGTGTAGATCCTCTTACGCAACCTGGTGATTGAGCAACATATTGTATTGTTACGTTCACTGTACTTGGAACTATGAAGGCTGAGTAAGTAAGCCCCAAGCACAGGAACGTGATGCTGTAATTGACACGAAGTTCAGCAGCTACCCCTACGGCACCTTGACTCCGTTGTCCCACCCTCGTGGTCAGTCTACGCCTGCGAGACTATGTGTGCTTGTGCCCACGCAGCCGCGTTTGAAGGGCGGATTAAGTCTGCCCAACTCCGATGCCCCCCGGTCTTAGTTAGAGACAAGGCGTAAACTGAGACGGGGCGGTGACAAGGGGAACCTCTAACTAAAAGCGGAAACACCGAGTTAGGGGCAACCACAGAACTCTAAACAAAAGTATGTGCGGCTCAGCCGCCAAAACAAACAACAACAAAGGCAATGCTGTCCACTAACCTACGTGACACTGACGTATACCGGCGAGGACAGTCACAGCAGAAACCTCTGCAGGAAAACTCCAAACCAAATGTAACGGAAAGATACGGCCAAGGCCGTAAGGTGCGGCAAAGCCGCTACTCACAACACCGGAGTAAACACAGGTAAATGGACGGGAACCCCTCAGCCGTGGACACAGGCTCACAGGAACAGAAAGCTGGCAGGATTCCGACAACAGAGCACTGGACACCAAGACACAGGATAACTGGATCAAAGACATACAAACTTCAGGATTCCAGGACAGGAACGCTTCAGGGCAGGAAGCAGCTCAAAGTTAGCTATCACCGGCGTCTGTGTCAGGCACTGAGGCAGAATATAACAAGAACTCCCCCAATCACAGCAGAGACCCCTTAATTAACTGATGTCGTGCAGCTGCCCTGCTGCACGACCAAAAGCTGACAGGTGGATTTAACTGCCTGGCAACGGGGAACACGGTCCGCTCCCGGCATCCACGTTGCTAAGGACCTGGCAGCTCTCCGCGCGCAGCGTCCTCCCATTGCCAGGCGCTGTGTGGGGATCCAGAGAAAGATGCGCGGCGGATGTGCCGGGGCCATTGCTTAGCAACGGACGGGCGCTGGCGAGAGCCGCCGTGCCTAACAGTACCCCCCTCGAGGAGGGGTTAAGGAACCCCTACACCCGGGTTTATGGGAAAATTCCTGAAAGAACAACCTCTTAAGTCTAGGGGCATGCAAATCCTTGTCCAGGATCCAGGATCTCTCCTCTGGGCTGTACCCCTTCCAATGGATCAAAAAATACAGTAGACCACAAGAAAATTTTGAATCTAACACCTTCTCCACTAGGAATTCTTGTTGACCCTGAACATCCACGAAGGTGTACCCCGAAAAATTTTCCAAGGAAATTTCCTGGAAAGAACATATGGCTTCAACAGAGAACAATGAAAGGAGTTTGAGATTTTAAGTGATTTAGGCAACTATAACCGAAAAGCCACCGGATTAATCTTTTTGATAATAAGGAATGGTCCGATAAATCTGGGTCCCAATCTAGCCAAAGGTTGTCGGAGCTTGATGTTGCGGGTTGACAACCACACCTTATCTCCTACCTTAAAGGTGCCACGGGCGTCGGAACCTATCCGAAAAAAACTTTTTCCTGGAAAGCGGCTTTCTTAAGAGCAAGGTGTACCTTCTTCCAGATAGTTCTGAGACGGGAGGTTAAGGCCAAAGAAGAAGTTGGATAATGAGAAGTAAAGGAATTGGCTCTAGGATGAAAGCCCAGGACCGAAAAGAACAGAGACACCTTGGTGGACGAATGGTAGGAGTTATTGTAGACAAACTCGGCCAGGGGAAGAAAATCTGACCAATCGTTCTGAAGTTTGGCAGTATAAAGACGTAAATATTGCTTCAATGATTGATTCACACGCTCCGTCTGCCCATTAGACTGTGGATGGTATCCAGAGGTTAAACAGAGTTTCATGTTTAACGAGGCACAAAAACGCTTCCAAAAACGGGCAATAAACTGTGGTCCCCGGTCCGAGACTATGTCCACGGGCAATCCATGAAGCCTAAAAACATGGCGGAGGAACAAGACTGCCAAAACTTGAGCGGACGGTAATCGGGGTAAAGCAATGAAGTGGGCCATCTTACTAAAACGGTCCACGACCACCCAGATCACCCGAAACCCAGATGAAAGAGGAAGATCTACTACGAAATCCATGGAAATGTGTGACCATGGCCTGAGAGGAATTGCAAGAGGTATGAGCTGCCCGACAGGCAAGGATCTGGAAACTTTGTGCATTGCACAATTCTGACAGGAACAAACAAATTCCCTAACATTCTTATAAAGATTTTAGCAACACCAGGATGGCCAGCAACCTTATTATCATGAAACTCTGCAAGGACACTGCCTCTCAATAACTCGGGAACAAAGAGACGACCAACAGGCGTATTACTGGGTGCCTGCTGCTGAACCTGGGCAAGCTGTGTGAACAAATCCTGTGCAAGGCCAGCCTGGATGACGGATGCTGGGATAACGGGAGTTGCGGAAGAGTGGCTTTGGTGAGCCAGAAGAAAACAGCGTGACAGGGCGTCGGCCTTGATGTTCTTAGAACCGGGCCTGTAGGTGATGATGAATTTGAACCGTGTAAAGAACAGTGCCCAACGCACCTGCCGGGAATTACGCCATTTTGCTGATTCAATACACTGTAAATTCTTGTGGTCAGTGAATACCGTAATGGTATGTTTAGCTCCTTCAAGCCAGTGCATCCACTCCTCAAAGGCCCATTTGACTGCCAGCAAATCCCGATTACCAACGTCATAGTTGGATTCAGCAGCCGAGAATTTCCTGGACATGAAGGCACAAGGGTGTAACATCAGGGACTTGGGGTCTTCTTGAGATAGGATGGCTCCCACTCCAACCTCTGAGGCATCCACCTCGACAATAAAGTGAAGGTCAGGGTTGGGGTGTCTGAGGACAGGAGCGAAGACAAAGGCCTGTTTCAGAGCCTGGAAGGAAGACTCGGCTTGAGGCGACCAGTTGGAAGGATCAGCTCCCTTTGTTGTTAACGCCACAATAGGAGCAACCAAATCGGAAAAGGCATGAATAAAACGTCTATAATAATATGCAAAACCCAAAAATCTCTGGATAGTCTTTATGTTGGTGGGTTGCGCACAATGATAGATAGCCTGGAGTTTCTTTGGTTCCATAAAAAACCCCTTAGGAGAAATAATATATCTTAAAAAGGAGACCTCAGTGATGTGGAAATCACACTTCTCCAATTTAGCGTACAAATGGTTCTCCCGTAACCTTTGAAGCACTTGCCGCACATGGACAACATGCTGTTCAGGAGACTCAAAGTAAATTAAAATGTCATCCAAATAAACAACCACGAACTTCCTTAGAAAGTCACGGAGGACATCGTTAATACGATTCTGAAACACTGCAGGAACATTGGACAGACCGAACGGCATCACAAGATATTCGTAATGACCGGACTGAGTACTAAAAGCCGTCTTCCACTCATCCCCAGATCTTATTCGGATGAGGTTATATGCTCCTCTAAGATGAATCTTAGAGAAAATAACTGCAGTGCGGAGCTGATCAGACAACACAGAAATTGAAGGTAAGGGGTAGGTGTTCTTAATAGAAATTTTATTCAGGACCCGGTAGTCTATGCACGGCCTAAGAGATCCGTCTTTCTTTTCAACAAAGAAAAATCTTGCAATTAAAGGAGATTTTGAGGGCCTAATAAACCCCTTTTTAAGGCTTTCCTGCACATAATCATCCATGGCCTTAGTCTCGGGACCAGATAGAGCATAAAGTCTCCCTTTTGGCAGGGTTGCACCAGGAACGAGGTCAATGGTGCAGTCAGAAGACCGGTGGGGTGGCAAGATATCAGCATTACCCTTGGAGAAAACATCAGCAAATTTCTGATATACCAAAGGCAAGAGTTCCGGAGTGGCGGCCGCGACCTGAACCGGATGAGAAATACATCCCTTAGCGCAATAAGAACCCCACAGAGAAATCTCCCCAGACTGCCAATCTATGGTTGGATTATGAAGGATGAGCCAAGGGTGACCTAAGACCACAGGCACGGCCGGACAATGGGTGAGAAGGAACTCAATCCATTTTGGAATGTAATAGCCCCACTGTCAATTGCACTGGTGGGGTTCGATGGGTAATCACCCTATTAGAGAGTGGACCACCGTCTAATCCATGCATAGTAATTGGTCTATCAAGTTGAAGCTGCGGAACTCCCAGAGCCTGAGCCCAAGCAAGATCCATAAAGTTCCCGGCAGCTCCACTATTAATGAAGGCTGAAACAAAAGAACTGAGGCTTCCTGACGAAATTTCGACTGGCACTAACAAGGAATCATGTGAGGAGACCCAAGTGAACCCCCACACAATTCACTTGGTCAGAGCGTTTCCCTGTTTATTAGGGCAACTACGCGCAACATGTCCCTTGCCACTACAAAACAAACAAAGCCCTAAATTTAGCCTTCTGGCTCTCTCTTCTGGAGAAAGCCGGGAAAGACATACTTGCATGGGCTCCTCGACGTCCTCAGGGAGAGCATACACACATGGATTAGACCTGAAACTAGCCCCTCTTTCAGCCCTCCGCTCACGGAGACGGCGATCATTCTTAATAGCAAGCTCCATGAGCTTATCCAAAGTCTCCGGAGCTGGATAATGAATGAGACTATCCTTGATTACTTCTGAGAGACCGAGGCGGAACTGACTGCGCAAGGCAGGATCATTCCAGCCACAGTCGTTCGACCAACAGCGAAACTCAGTACAATACGCCTCAGCGGGATTTTTACCCTGTTTTAGTGCACGCAAGTGGCTTTCAGCCGATGCTTCCCTGTCAGGGTCATCATACAAAAGGCCTAATGACTTGAAAAAAACATATACTGTAAGTAAGGCTGTGTCATCGGGTTTTAGCCCAAAGGCCCAAGTTTGTGGATCCCCTTGAAGTAAGGACATCACTATACCCACCCGCTGGGACTCAGTACCTGAAGACCGTGGCCTTAAACGAATATACAATTTACAGCCTTCCCGAAAGTTAAAGAAGTCTTTTCGGTTGCCCGAAAAGCGATCAGGAAGGTTCATCTTAGGTTCAGGGGACATACTCGGGGAGGCTCGCAAAAGGTCCTCCTGCGACCTATACCCGAAGGGTTAGATCCTGCACCATCTGAGTGAGTTCCTGGATCTGATTGGCCAAAACCTGGCTGGGATTCTGTCCTATTACTGACGGGTTCATGAGGACAGAATTTCAAGGCCACCCTGGTTTTAATATCAGTTTTAATTTTTGGGGGGGCTGGTGATAATGTTACGTTCACTGTAAATGGAACTCTGAAGGCTGAGTGAGTAAGCCCCAAGCACAGGAATGTGATGCTTTAATTGACACAAAGTTCAGCAGCTACCCCTACGGCACCTTGACTCCGTTGTCCCACCCTCGTGGTCAGTCTACATCTGCGAGACTATGTGTGCTTGTGCCCACGGCAGCCGTATTTGAAGAACAGCTTAAGTCTGCCCAACTCCGATGCCCCCCGGTCTTAGTTGGAGACAAGGCGTAAACTGAGACGGGGCGGTGACAAGGGGAACCTCTAACTAAAAGCGGAAACACAGAGTCAGGGGCAACCACAGAACTCTAATCAAAAGTATGTGCGGCTCAGCTGCCAAAACAAACAACAACAAAGGCAATGCTGTCCACTAACCTACGTGACACTGACGTATACCGGCGAGGACAGTCACAGCAGAAACCTCTGCAGAAAAACTCCAAATCAAATGTAACGGAAAGATACGGCCAAGGCCGTAAGGTGCGGCAAAGCCGCTACTCACAACACCGGAGTAAACACAGGTAAATGGTCGGGAACCCCTCAGCCATGGACACAGGCTCACAGGAACAGAAAGCTGGCAGGATTCCGACAACAGAGCACTGGACACCAGGACACAGGATAACTGGATCAAAGACATACAAACTTCAGGATTCCAGGACAGGAACGCTTCAGGGCAGGAAGCAGCTCACAAGAAGCTATTACCGGCGTCTGTGTCAGGCACTGAGGCAGAGTATAACAAGAACTCCCCCAATCACAGCAGAGACCCCTTAATTAACTGATGTCGTGCAGCTGCCCTGCTGCACGACCAAAAGCTGACAGGTGCATTTAACTGCCTGGCAACGGGGAACGCGGTCCTTGCCCGGCGTCCCCGTTGCTAAGGACCCGGCGGCTCTCCACGCGAAGCATCCTCCCGTTGTCAGGCACTGTGCGGGGATCCTGAGGAAGAGGCGCGGCGGACGTGACGCACCAGGGCCGTTGCTTCGCGAGAGCCACCGCGCCTAACATGTATATTAATGACATTACTCTTGACGCTTCCTTCCCTCAATTTGCAGATATCCAGGACGGAACAGTAATTCCTGCTTCGGACTTCTTTCGCTATCTGCAAATTAGACACTTTCCCTCCACAATCACCACCACTCTTCTCAATAGAAAACTATCCCCCTTTGAATACATTAGCTGGAAACGCACCAACACTAAGGGCCTCATTTCCGATATCTATGCTTTACTTAGCGACAACTCTACCCCATACCGGGCTCCTCATGAACTGGCATGGGAAAAGGATCTGGGATTTACAATAGATAATGAAGATTGGGTAGATATCTGGGATAATGCAACTTCCAGTTCCATTTGTATTTATAAATTGCTCTACCGCTGGTACTATGTCCCTTCCCACTTACATACTATGTTCCCTGACACCTCGGACAGATGCTGGAGGGGTTGTGCAGATGTAGGCTCGTTTATACACATCTGGTGGACCTGCCCAAAATTTTTTTTATTTTTTTTTAACATAAATTTTTTATTGAAGCAATACATGCTATACATACATAAATGTTCAATATATTTCAAATCTTTGATTGAAGGGTATTATAAGAAAACAGAACAAGAAAAGTACAGTTGAGTCCTTGATCAAGGGACATATCTGTTATAAGCAATCAACAGCATCACAATTGTAAATAACAAGACCTCTGAAGATCATCTGTTTTACGGATCTGAAATTCAACTCAGTCGACTGACCCATATTTGAATTTTCGAACATAAGAAAAGAAAGAAATTAAAATAAGAAAAGATAAAAAATATACACATACATATATATACACATATGTGTAATACCCGTGCCGTACCCGATTTCCCCCCCAACCCGCCCACAGCGCCCTGTTCGTCAATTAACTTTTAAAGCACAATTAGCGGATCCCCCGCAGCCATTCTAGTTAGAAACCATTCTGTGTTGGACAACGAGTCGTGGAGCTGTTTCCTAAACGTCGTCGACAAGGTCATTATATAACTCTCCCAAACCTCAAAGAAATTGTGTATCTTAGTGTCTTTTTCCAGCAGGACACTTATCTATTCCATCCTAAAGAGGTAGAATAATTTGGCTTTAAATAATGATAGAGTTGGTGGATCCTTCGCTATCCACACCTGCAGGATGGCTTTTCTAGCCGCCAAACTAACTGCCAGCAACAATTTTTTACTGCCCAAAGAGAGGCGCTGATTCGGTGGTATAATACCAAAGAGCGCCCACTCCGGGGACAACCTCCAATAATTTACCAGATTGGCCGTCAAGTAGTTTCGTATCTGAATCCAAAACTGTCTGATTAAAGGACATGTCCACAGGCAGTGAAACATATCCGCCTGAGGAGTGCCACATTTCCAACATGCATGTGTGTAAGCAAGTCCTATCAAGTGTCGTCTATGGGGCAATAGATAAGTCCTATGCAAAATATTGAGAGACATTTCTTTATATCTAGAAGAGGGAAATAATTTGCAGGTTTTAACTAGAGATGAGCGGGTTCGGTTCCTCTGAATCCGAACCCGCCCGAACTTCAGGTTTTTTACACGGGTCCGAGCAGGCTCGGATCTTCCCGCCTTGCTCGGCTAACCCGAGCGCGCCCGAACGTCATCATCACGCTGTCGGATTCTCGCGAGGCTCGGATTCTATCGCGAGACTCGGATTCTATATAAGGAGCCGCGCGTCGCCGCCATTTTCACACGTGCATTGAGAGTCATAGGGAGAGGACGTGGCTGGCGTCCTCTCCGTTTAGAGAAGAGAGAGACACAGTATTTTCGGGGAGCATTATTAGGAGGAGTACTACTGTATACTACTATACTACTTGCTGAAGTGATATTTATAGATTAGATAGTGTGACTGTAAGTGTATTATCTGACTTGTGGGGGAGACACTGACAGTGGGGAGCAGTTAGAGTCTGAGAGCAGGACTCAGGAGTACATATAACGTACAGTGCACACTTTTGCTGCCAGAGTCAGTGCCACACTGCCATTGTTGTGACCACACTGACCACCAGTATAATAATATATTTTGTGATTGTCTGCTTAGGCCTCGGAGTACTAGTTGCAAGTTGCAACGTGACCTGTCCTGAAGTGACCACCAGTTTAATAATCAATCACCACCAGTTTAATATATATATATATATATATATAATTGTATATAATATATATATATATATAATATTGTATACCACCTACCCGTGGTTTTTTTTTTTTCATTCTTCTTTATACATACTACTATAGTAGCTTACTGTAGCAGTCTGCGGTGCTGTGCTGACCTGACAGTGTCCAGCAGGTCCGTCATCAGTCATTACATAATAAATATATATAGTACCTGTCCGGCTGCAGTACTAGTGATATTATATTGATTTCATCTCATTATCAATAATTTATCATCCAGTCTAGACTCTATATTAGCAGCAGACACAGTACGTTAGTCCACGGCTGTAGCTACCTCTGTGTCGGCACTCGGCAGTCCATCCATAATTGTATACCACCTACCCGTGGTTTTTTTTTTTTCTTTCTTCTTTGTACATACTACTATAGAGTATAGTAGCTTACTGTAGCAGTCTGCGGTGCTGCTGAGCTGACAGTGTCCAGCAGGTCCGTCATCAGTCATCATTACCTAATAAATATATTATCTACCTGTCCGGCTGCAGTACTAGTGATATTATATATACATACATATATATATTTATTTCATCTCATTATCAATCATCCAGTCTATATTAGCAGCAGACACAGTACGTTAGTCCACGGCTGTAGCTACCTCTGTGTCGGCACTCAGCAGTCCATCCATAATTGTATACCACCTACCCGTGGTTTTTTTTTTTTCTTTCTTCTTTGTACATACTACTATAGTATAGTAGCTTACTGTAGCAGTCTGCGGTGCTGCTGAGCTGACAGTGTCCAGCAGGTCCGTCATCAGTCATCATTACCTAATAAATATAGTATCTACCTGTCCGACTGCAGTACTAGTGATATTATATATACATACATATATATATTGATTTCATCTCATTATCAATCATCCAGTCTATATTAGCAGCAGACACAGTACGTTAGTCCACGGCTGTAGCTACCTCTGTGTCGGCACTCGGCAGTCCATCCATAATTGTATACCACCTACCCGTGGTTTTTTTTCTTTCTTTCTTCTTTGTACATACTACTATAGTATAGTAGCTTACTGTAGCAGTCTGCGGTGCTGCTGAGCTGACAGTGTCCAGCAGGTCCGTCATCAGTCATCATTACCTAATAAATATATTATCTACCTGTCCGGCTGCAGTACTAGTGATATTATATATACATACATATATATATTGATTTCATCTCATTATCAATCATCCAGTCTATATTAGCAGCAGACACAGTACGTTAGTCCACGGCTGTAGCTACCTCTGTGTCGGCACTCGGCAGTCCATCCATAATTGTATACCACCTACCCGTGTTTTTTTTTTTCTTTCTTCTTTGTACATACTACTATAGTATAGTAGCTTACTGTAGCAGTCTGCGGTGCTGCTGAGCTGACAGTGTCCAGCAGGTCCGTCATCAGTCATCATTACCTAATAAATATATTATCTACCTGTCCGGCTGCAGTACTAGTGATATTATATATACATACATATATATATTGATTTCATCTCATTATCAATCATCCAGTCTATATTAGCAGCAGACACAGTACGTTAGTCCACAGCTGTAGCTACCTCTGTGTCGGCACTCGGCAGTCCATCCATAAGTATACTAGTATCCATCCATCTCCATTGTTTACCTGAGGTGCCTTTTAGTTGTGCCTATTAAAATATGGAGAACAAAAATGTTGAGGTTCCAAAATTAGGGAAAGATCAAGATCCACTTCCACCTCGTGCTGAAGCTGCTGCCACTAGTCATGGCCGAGACGATGAAATGCCAGCAACGTCGTCTGCCAAGGCCGATGCCCAATGTCATAGTACAGAGCATGTCAAATCCAAAACACCAAATATCAGTAAAAAAAGGACTCCAAAACCTAAAATAAAATTGTCGGAGGAGAAGCGTAAACTTGCCAATATGCCATTTACCACACGGAGTGGCAAGGAACGGCTGAGGCCCTGGCCTATGTTCATGGCTAGTGGTTCAGCTTCACATGAGGATGGAAGCACTCAGCCTCTCGCTAGAAAACTGAAAAGACTCAAGCTGGCAAAAGCACCGCAAAGAACTGTGCGTTCTTCGAAATCCCAAATCCACAAGGAGAGTCCAATTGTGTCGGTTGCGATGCCTGACCTTCCCAACACTGGACGTGAAGAGCATGCGTCTTCCACCATTTGCACGCCCCCTGCAAGTGCTGGAAGGAGCACCCGCAGTCCAGTTCCTGATAGTCAGATTGAAGATGTCAGTGTTGAAGTACACCAGGATGAGGAGGATATGGGTGTTGCTGGCGCTGGGGAGGAAATTGACCAGGAGGATTCTGATGGTGAGGTGGTTTGTTTAAGTCAGGCACCCGGGGAGACACCTGTTGTCCGTGGGAGGAATATGGCCGTTGACATGCCTGGTGAAAATACCAAAAAAATCAGCTCTTCAGTGTGGAGGTATTTCAACAGAAAAGCGGACAACAGGTGTCAAGCCGTGTGTTGCCTTTGTCAAGCTGTAATAAGTAGGGGTAAGGACGTTAACCACCTCGGAACATCCTCCCTTATACGTCACCTGCAGCGCATTCATAATAAGTCAGTGACAAGTTCAAAAACTTTGGGCGACAGCGGAAGCAGTCCACTGACCAGTAAATCCCTTCCTCTTGTAACCAAGCTCACGCAAACCACCCCACCAACTCCCTCAGTGTCAATTTCCTCCTTCCCCAGGAATGCCAATAGTCCTGCAGGCCATGTCACTGGCAATTCTGACGAGTCCTCTCCTGCCTGGGATTCCTCCGATGCATCCTTGCGTGTAACGCCTACTGCTGCTGGCGCTGCTGTTGTTGCTGCTGGGAGTCGATGGTCATCCCAGAGGGGAAGTCGTAAGCCCACTTGTACTACTTCCAGTAAGCAATTGACTGTCCAACAGTCCTTTGCGAGGAAGATGAAATATCACAGCAGTCATCCTGCTGCAAAGCGGATAACTGAGGCCTTGACAACTATGTTGGTGTGTAACGCCTACTGCTGCTGGCGCTGCTGTTGTTGCTGCTGGGAGTCGATGGTCATCCCAGAGGGGAAGTCGTAAGCCCACTTGTACTACTTCCAGTAAGCAATTGACTGTCCAACAGTCCTTTGCGAGGAAGATGAAATATCACAGCAGTCATCCTGCTGCAAAGCGGATAACTGAGGCCTTGACAACTATGTCCGGTATCCGCCGTTAGTTCACAGGGAACTAGACAATTTATTGAGGCAGTGTGCCCCCGTTACCAAATACCATCTAGGTTCCACTTCTCTAGGCAGGCGATACCGAGAATGTACACGGACGTCAGAAAAAGACTCACCAGTGTCCTAAAAAATGCAGTTGTACCCAATGTCCACTTAACCACGGACATGTGGACAAGTGGAGCAGGGCAGGGTCAGGACTATATGACTGTGACAGCCCACTGGGTAGATGTATGGACTCCCGCCGCAAGAACAGCAGCGGCGGCACCAGTAGCAGCATCTCGCAAACGCCAACTCTTTCCTAGGCAGGCTACGCTTTGTATCACCGCTTTCCAGAATACGCACACAGCTGAAAACCTCTTACGGCAACTGAGGAAGATCATCGCGGAATGGCTTACCCCAATTGGACTCTCCTGTGGATTTGTGGCATCGGACAACGCCAGCAATATTGTGTGTGCATTAAATATGGGCAAATTCCAGCACGTCCCATGTTTTGCACATACCTTGAATTTGGTGGTGCAGAATTTTTAAAAAAACGACAGGGGCGTGCAAGAGATGCTGTCGGTGGCCAGAAGAATTGCGGGACACTTTCGGCGTACAGGCACCACGTACAGAAGACTGGAGCACCACCAAAAACTACTGAACCTGCCCTGCCATCATCTGAAGCAAGAAGTGGTAACGAGGTGGAATTCAACCCTCTATATGCTTCAGAGGTTGGAGGAGCAGCAAAAGGCCATTCAAGCCTATACAATTGAGCACGATATAGGAGGTGGAATGCACCTGTCTCAAGCGCAGTGGAGAATGATTTCAATGTTGTGCAAGGTTCTGATGCCCTTTGAACTTGCCACACGTGAAGTCAGTTCAGACACTGCCAGCCTGAGTCAGGTCATTCCCCTCATCAGGCTTTTGCAGAAGAAGCTGGAGACATTGAAGGAGGAGCTAACACGGAGCGATTCCGCTAGGCATGTGGGACTTGTGGATGGAGCCCTTAATTCGCTTAACAAGGATTCACGGGTGGTCAATCTGTTGAAATCAGAGCCCACCCGCTGGCGGTGATGCAGGGCAGTCTGGAGCGACTGCTGATGCTGACATCTGGTCCGGACTGAAGGACCTGACAACGATTACGGACATGTCGTCTACTGTTACTGCATATGATTCTCTCACCATTGAAAGAATGGTGGAGGATTATATGAGTGACCGCATCCAAGTAGGCACGTCACACAGTCCGTACTTATACTGGCAGGAAAAAGAGGCAATTTGGAGGCCCTTGCACAAACTGGCTTTATTCTACCTAAGTTGCCCTCCCACAAGTGTGTACTCCGAAAGAGTGTTTAGTGCCGCCGCTCACCTTGTCAGCAATCGGCGTACGAGGTTACATCCAGAAAATGTGGAGAAGATGATGTTCATTAAAATGAATTATAATCAATTCCTCCGTGGAGACATTGACCAGCAGCAATTGCCTCCACAAAGTACACAGGGAGCTGAGATGGTGGATTCCAGTGGGGACGAATTGATAATCTGTGAGGAGGGGGATGTACACGGTGATATATCGGAGGATGATGATGAGGTGGACATCTTGCCTCTGTAGAGCCAGTTTGTGCAAGGAGAGATTAATTGCTTCTTTTTTGGTGGGGGTCCAAACCAACCCGTCATTTCAGTCACAGTCGTGTGGCAGACCCTGTCACTGAAATGATGGGTTGGTTAAAGTGTGCATGTCCTGTTTATACAACATAAGGGTGGGTGGGAGGGCCCAAGGACAATTCCATCTTGCACCTCTTTTTTCTTTAATTTTTCTTTGCGTCATGTGCTGTTTGGGGAGGGTTTTTTGGAAGGGACATCCTGCGTGACACTGCAGTGACACTCCTAGATGGGCCCGGTGTTTGTGTCGGCCACTAGGGTCGCTTATCTTACTCACACAGCTACCTCATTGCGCCTCTTTTTTTCTTTGCGTCATGTGCTGTTTGGGGAGGGTTTTTTGGAAGGGACATCCTGCGTGACACTGCAGTGACACTCCTAGATGGGCCCGGTGTTTGTGTCGGCCACTAGGGTCGCTTATCTTACTCACACAGCTACCTCATTGCGCCTCTTTTTTCTTTGCGTCATGTGCTGTTTGGGGAGGTTTTTTGGAAGGGACATCCTGCGTGACACTGCAGTGACACTCCTAGATGGGCCCGGTGTTTGTGTCGGCCACTAGGGTCGCTTATCTTACTCACACAGCTACCTCATTGCGCCTCTTTTTTTCTTTGCGTCATGTGCTGTTTGGGGAGGGTTTTTTGGAAGGGACATCCTGCGTGACACTGCAGTGACACTCCTAGATGGGCCCGGTGTTTGTGTCGGCCACTAGGGTCGCTTATCTTACTCACACAGCTACCTCATTGCGCCTCTTTTTTTCTTTGCGTCATGTGCTGTTTGGGGAGGGTTTTTTGGAAGGGACATCCTGCGTGACACTGCAGTGACACTCCTAGATGGGCCCGGTGTTTGTGTCGGCCACTAGGGTCGCTTATCTTACTCACACAGCTACCTCATTGCGCCTCTTTTTTTCTTTGCGTCATGTGCTGTTTGGGGAGGGTTTTTTGGAAGGGACATCCTGCGTGACACTGCAGTGCCACTCCTAGATGGGCCCGGTGTTTGTGTCGGCCACTAGGGTCGCTTATCTTACTCACACAGCTACCTCATTGCGCCTCTTTTTTTCTTTGCGTCATGTGCTGTTTGGGGAGGGTTTTTTGGAAGGGACATCCTGCGTGACACTGCAGTGACACTCCTAGATGGGCCCGGTGTTTGTGTCGGCCACTAGGGTCGCTTATCTTACTCACACAGCTACCTCATTGCGCCTCTTTTTTTCTTTGCGTCATGTGCTGTTTGGGGAGGGTTTTTTGGAAGGGACATCCTGCGTGACACTGCAGTGACACTCCTAGATGGGCCCGGTGTTTGTGTCGGCCACTAGGGTCGCTTATCTTACTCACACAGCTACCTCATTGCGCCTCTTTTTTTCTTTGCGTCATGTGCTGTTTGGAGAGGGTTTTTTGGAAGGGACATCCTGCTTGACACTGCAGTGACACTCCTAGATGGGCCCGGTGTTTGTGTCGGCCACTAGGGTCGCTTAGCTTAGTCATCCAGCGACCTAGGTGCAAATTTTAGGACTAAAAATAATATTGTGAGGTGTGAGGTATTCAGAATAGACTGAAAATGAGTGTAAATTATGGTTTTTGAGGTTAATAATACTTTGGGATCAAAATGACCCCCAAATTCTATGATTTAAGCTGTTTTTTAGTGTTTTTTGAAAAAAACACCCGAATCCAAAACACACCCGAATCCGACAAAAAAAATTCGGTGAGGTTTTGCCAAAACGCGGTCGAACCCAAAACACGGCCGCGGAACTGAACCCAAAACCAAAACACAAATCCCCGAAAATTTTCCGGCGCTCATCTCTAGTTTTAACATGTGCCGCCAGTAGGTCTGTAATTTCAACGTTCGGGAGACAATCTCTCCAAGACATAACACCTCCCGGACCTCTCGAGTAGTCTAGGACGTTCTGAAAGTACCCATACGCAGTCGAGATAGCCTTCTTAACCCTAGGGGTTTGTTTCAACATTCTATCCATCGGATTATCCCAATCCCCAGGTGAAAGACATCTGATAGTGGATGAAATATAGTGTTGAGCCAAAAGAAAGGCCACAGGAAAGGCCCTCAGAGTTGGGTATTTAGTAGTGGCCTCCTGGAACGTGAGCGGCCTCGAGCCTCGCATGTCCACTAAATCACTGATCCTGGACACCCCTCCCAGCCTCCATATATTAAACGGGTAGTGTGCCTGACCCTCTTGGAAGTCAGGATTAGCCACGAACGGAAGGTGTAATGATTTGTGGGCATTTAGATTTAGTTTATGTCGCATTTCTTTCCATAGTTTTTTTATGTTCCACAGTAAGGGGTTTCCCCTCAGCTCCTCGGACACCTCCCGATCATGCAGATGTAGAAATGTAATGAGATTCCCCTCCTGTATAAATTCTCTATCTAAGTCTGTATTTGTGTATGCATCCAGTCATGTAGGTAACGTAGTTGGGCCGCCTGGGAGTACCAGAGGATATTAGGGAAGTTAATTCCCCCATTCCCTACAGTCTGCTGTAATTTGATTAACGCTATACGCGGTCTCCCTCCCTGCCAAATGAATTTCCTAAAGATAAAATTGAGACGTTGAACGTCTTTAGGTAGAAGTGTGTGTGGCATGGCTTGAATGAAGTACATCAGACGGGGGAATGATATCATCTTGATCAAGCTAGCCCTCCCCAAGTATGATAAAGGCATAGATATCCAAGTCTCGAATTCTGTTTCAATTGTTCGGATGGCCGAGGTAAAATTTAGGGCATACAATCGCTCTGGCTTTCTCGATATTCGAATCCCTAAATAGGTTATGTGATCCGAACTCCATTGTAATGGTAGATTCATCGCCCCCTGCTTCAAAAATGAACCTATTTCCCAGTCTGAGTGCCACCGATTTTGCCCAGTTAACGTTAAAGCCTGAAACTTGTCCATAAGTCTGTAGTAAATTAAATATATGGGTCAGTGAAGCCTCCGGATCAGAGATATATAGCAGAAGATCATCGGCAAAAGCAGTAAGTTTTAGGTTTCTGCGACCAACCTGGATTCCTTAAAACTGATTCTCATTTAACAGCAAGCGATGTAAGGGATCTATGGCCAGGTTGAACAGCAGGGGAGATAAGGGGCAACCTTGCCGCGTGCCACGATGCATCACCACCGGGTTGCTCATATAGCCATTAAGCAAAAGGGAAGTCGAGGGAGAATCATATAGGTAGCGAATAATTTCAATAAAGTCTTGATGGAACAGTCTACGTTCTAGGACCTTGAATAGATGGGGCCAGAGTACTGTGTCGAAGGCCTTGGTGGTGTCTAAACTGAGGAGTATATTTCTGGATTGGGGCGATTGAGCAGAAGCTATAAATGCGGCGATCGCCGCCCTAATTCCCTTAACCGAATGAGTATTGCGAACAAAGCCAAGTTGGTGGTTAGTTAAAGTGTGGGGGAGAATAACTTGCAGCCAGTCTGCTAGAATCTTAGTAAATAGTTTTATGTCGGTATTTAGCAACGTAATTGGCCTATAAGAGGACACCAATTGTGGGTCATGCGCAGGTTTAGGGATTAAAATAGTATGTGCTGTCGTGAAATGGTGGAAGGGGGAACGATGTAGTAAAAGACTGTTGAACACTTCTAGCAGAGTCGGAACCACATGGGGCTGGAGGATTTAGTAAAATTCATTAGAGAGGCCGTCAGGACCCGGAGACTTATGTAACTTGAGTTTGGACATTGCCGAGACCAATTCGTCTTCTGTAATAGTTCTCACCAGTAGATCCGACTGTGCAGTCGTGATTGGCGGTAATAAAGTGTCTGGTAGGAGTGTGGTGTGGGTGGATTCGTTGAAGGGGAGATCAGAGTATAGGTCAGCAAAGTAAGATTCAAAATGATCTAATATGGCTGGGGAATTGGTAAGGAGTTGTCCCGAGGCTCGATGTCTAACAGCTGTTATGAATTTGTGTGTAGTTTTTTTCCTAGCCATGGTTGCCAGTAGTCTACCGGATTTATTACCCCATCTGTAGTATTTGTGGGAAGAAAATACCACGTCACGTTTTGCTTGCGCTAGTAAGTGGTCGTTTAAGAGCTGTTTAGCCTGTAAATAAAGCCGCAAGGACTCCTCAGTCTGTAGGGTAAGGTGGCGTTGCATTGTATCAGTTAATTCTGAGTGTAAGGTGGTATAAATCGCTAAGTTTTTCTTTTTCAATCTATGAACATACTCAATAATTTGACCCCTTAGGACTGCTTTTGCCGCACTCCAAAAAATGTTTGAGCGGTCCCAATGTTCTAAGTTATCGTCTAAATAGTTGGCCCAGCTTGTTATCAAAAATTTTCTAAAATCATCACAGTTATAGAGATAGCTTGGAAATCTCCAAATCCTAGAGCCCCCTGACTGAAAAGTTCTTTGCAGCGTCAATGTCACAGGAGCATGGTCTGATATCAGAATGTTGTGTATATCAGCTTTCATGACTAGCGTCACTAGGGAATCTGCAACCAATATGGAGTCAATCCTGGACCAGGAGCTGTGAACCCCGGAAAAGAAAGTAAATGATCTGTCAGAGGGATTGAGGAGACGCCAAATATCAGTAAGCTGAAGGGAGGTTTTCAGTGTTTGGAGATGTGTCCAAGAAGGGGAACCGGAAGTGCGCGGGATAGGGCGTTTATCAATAGTGGGATCATCAACTGTGTTCCAGTCACCTCCCAGGATAAGCTGAGAATTATCGCGTTGAAGCAGTTGAGAGCTAATTTCTTGGAAAAAAGCAGCTGTCTCGCCATTTGGTGCGTATACGTTAACCAGTGTGTATTTGTTACCCCAAATTTCTACATCCAAAATTAAATAACGCCCCTCCGGGTCAGCTACAGAGTTTAAAACAGTATAGTGTAGGTGTTTGCTAAATAGAATCGCCACCCCCCTAGTCTTCCTCGTGTTATCTGCAGAAACACATCTATCCAACCACGGTGCCCGAAGAGCAGAGGAGGCGCCCGCCATCCAGTGGGTTTCTTGGAGAAATATAATTTGAGGTCTAAACCCCTTCAGGTGTGTGACAACCCGCTTACGTTTTATCGGGGAGTTAAGGCCGCCCACGTTCCAGGATAAAATTTTAAAACAAGAATCTGCAGTAGAGGTCCCTATCCTAGGATCCGTCATTGTCTATCAACCCACACCCACCCTAGGGTGATACTCCAGCTGGAATATCATGTCACATTGCCGTCCCCCTCCTTCCCAGCGAGCGGAGAGGAACGATCGAGACCACACAATGCCATTGAGCCCAGGAGCAGATTGGGCGAGGAAGGCACGGCACGGGCAGAACAAAAAATAAATAAATAAAAAAAACACACATTGCTTCACATAACATTTTTCATTTTTTCCAAACCAAACTAAAGACCACGCAAGTGCTAAACCCTCCGGTAGCACTGGCGAGAAACCTATCAAAAATATATGCAACATTAGAATTCAAGCTGAGTAGCATGTGAAGAGACCCAATGTCTCTCTCGAATGGAATTTAAACCAACTCTGACACAAAGTATTTAACAACATAATATTTAGTCTTGTTGTGGTGGATTCACCAGGTTCAACATGTGTGTAACATGGGAGTGTGCAGTGGCGGGATCAACAAAAATCAATGTGCGACCATTGTCATGGGTGCGTAATTTGGCGGGATACATCAGTGTGCCCAAAAAATTTTAACATCTGGAGTGAGCTTATTGTCCTGCTCTCGCGCCTATTTGAAACCTCTATTTTCCCTGACCCCCAATACTTTCTGCTTCCTATGACTCTCCCCACTCTTAATCGACACCAAAACAAGCTGTTTCGACATGTAGTTTTGACTATGACATGCAATGGACTGGAAAAGCCCGACCCCCTCCCCCATGCCGGTGATAATCTCCCGAATTTGGTATGTGCACAAAATGGAATACATGACTGCTGTTATTCGTAACTCCTCTAACAAATTTGATAAAATATGGTCTCCCTGGCTAACCTCCCAACAGGCTTCCTCCCCGTTTGTAACTTGATACCCTACATTGCTGCTCCTCAAACTTCTTGCATCTGGAGGCCACCCCTCCATTTCTCTCTCTCCCTTTCCTATTACTCTGACTTGACTTGTTCTTTCTCCTCTGTTTTCTTGCCTCCTTCTATTTTCTCTTCGACTACTATTCTTTCTTCTAATCTCTACTACCAGCTCTCTTTGACGGACTGCCACTCCGTTGCCGAGAGTGACCCTTCAAGTTACCTTAAATTTCAGAAATTGGATCCAACCTGTTGATGTTACAGTTCATTGCAGTTAAATCTGCACTTTGCCTACCTAATTTGTTTGGTATGTTTTGTTTTCTGTGATCCTCCCAATAAAATGTGTTTAAAAAAAATAAAATAAAGAAATAATAAGGCTAAACATTGAAGTGGGTTAATATGTTACAGTAGACAAAGGAATTGCAGATGGCTAAATAATTATTTTAGTTCTGTGATTACTATTAAAATTTCAGAAGTGTCACCTCCTTAAACGGTTTACTCTTTATCTGCAACGGCAACATGGATTTAGTGCTGAGAGAACTTGTTAAAAAAAAATCTAGTACATTTGTTTTTATTTGACAACAACAGTGAAACATCAGCTTGGAAGATTAGATGTAGCTTGTTAATTTTCAGCAAAGTATTACATCACACACTGGAAATCCATGAATTCTTAAATCTGACTTAAAGTTAATGGAATTCCTAAAGATTTGGCTCATACCTCCCCAGCATTTTGGTGGGACAGTGCTGATTTGTCAGGAATGGTTCGCCATCCTGTGATTGGAGCATTTGTTGTGATGTGCGTATTGGCTGGGATATATTCTCCATTGCCTCCAGTGTATGCAACAATAAAATGGAATTTATATGCTACAAACGTAGAATGAGGCATAGCTACGCCAACTGTAGCTACGTCACACCATCTTCCCTGTCCCGATTCCAAATATTGGGAGGTATGGTTTGGCTAAAGGAAAGGAGACAGAGTTATAGTCAATAGTGTAAGCTGTAGGGCTGGTAATCATTGGTGTACTTCAGCAATCAATCCTGGGACCTGCTTTGTTTAATGTATACACAGTCATTGGGGGTGATTCCGAGTTGTTCGCTCGCTAGCTGCTTTTAGCAGCATTGCACACGCTAAGCCGCCGCCCTCTGGGAGTGTATCTTAGCTTAGCAGAAGTGCGAACGAAAGATTAGCAGAATTGCGAATAGAAATTTCTTAGCAGTTTCTGAGTAGCTCCAGACTTACTCAGCCATTGCGACCAGCTCAGTCCTTTTCGTTCCTGGTTTGACGTCACAAACACACCCAGTGTTTGCCCAACCACTCCCCTGTTTCTCCAGCCACTCCTGCGTTTTGCAACTTGAACGCCTGCGTTTTTCCGCACACTCCCATAAAACGGCCAGTTTCCGCCCAGAAACACCCACTTCCTGTCAATCACACTACGATCAGCACAGCGATGAAAAAGCTTTGTTATGCCGTGAGTAAAATACCTAACTTTTGTGTAAAATAACTAAGTGCATGCGCTCTGCGAACCTTGCACATGCGCAGTAAGCGACTAATCGCAGTATAGCGAAAATCGGCAATGAGCGAACAACTCGGAATGACCCCCATTGTGCGGTCTAACATGGAAGGTGTTTTTGAAAATGATGCAATGCTTTGCAACAGGGTTCATATCATAGAATGAATAAACTATACATAAATAAAAAAATAAATAAGGAAAAGTGTAAAACTGAATTTCTCGAAAATGTAATAAGATGCATGTGGGACACAAATATCTGGACGTAAAAAACAGAATGAATGTAATATCAACAGTAACCAACAACAGTGAAATTGTACCTTGGAGCTATAACTTGGACCCCTCCCCCTTTCCAGCACCTGATATATAATTATCTCCAGGAATGACCGAGCAGCTACCATTGTTTGTCAGCTATAACTTGGAGTTTCAGATGATATGAAGGTAAGCAAGCAGTGTAGTCAGGCAGTGGGAAAAGCCAGTAGAATACCTGATGCACAGCAAGGGGTCCTCTGTGTAAGAGTAGTTCATACATATTTCCTATATCCCTAAAATCTTACAAATAGCAGTTTACTGTCAGTGAAGAGGTATGGTAAGCAGGGGTGTATCTAGGGGTCCGAGTGCCCCTGGCAAAGTCAGGGGCCGCCCCCCACCACCACACACACACACACATACACATATTTGAAATAAGGGAGGCGTGTCAAAAAAGGAATGTGGCCTCTTGTGGGGAAGGTGCATGGCCGCACAATAGTACTTCCAATTCAAATTATGCCACACAGTATCACATTACACCACACAGTAGTGTCCATTACTCACATTACAATGCACAGTAGTATCTCTTATTCACGTTACGCCACACAGTCATACCCCTATAGAAAACACAGTCTATAAAGGGCATATGGGGAATGCAAATAGAAAATGGAAATGTGGACCAGTGCTAATAAATATATTCCTAATTTTATATGGGGAATGCTGTCAAACCACATTTGCCATTAGTATATCTGATCCTGCCCATAGGCACAGACATACAGTATACACTTACATACATAGTCACAAACAAAACACATACAGTACATATGATATACAGTCCAGTCACACATGCAGTATATACAAATACAGTCACATACTTACTGTACATAGTTACACACTTATTCACATAAATAGTCACACACTAAAACACACATAAATACAGTAGATACTTATACACACACACAAACATACATTCATACATAGTCACACACATACATAAATTCAGTCACTGACACACATACAGACAGACTGTATAGTATCCCCCCCGCCCTCACATTACAGACAGGGTACGCTGACTGCATGTACTCTAGTAGCTCGTTGTCCTCTCTCCCTCTCCTCCATGCTGTTGGGCTGCCTGGCAGTGAGTGTTGTGTAGTCCCACCCCCGTGCTTCCACTCCGTCCACGGCCCTAGCCAAATGCCAGTGTCCAGCGGCACAGCTCAGCACTAGTGATCAATCAGACTCAAAGTAAACTACAGCACCTAGCAGCCCTTGGTGCGGGGAGCTCCCAGCAACAAGGGCTGCTGGGAGCTGTAGTTTATGTTGAGTCTGATTACAAGCGAGGTACAGTGCGCTGCTGCCGGACACTGGCGCCAGTACTAACAGACAGTCACCAAGTCTAACAGTACCACTTGGTTCTACCCCCTGGCCATGGATGGCACAGTCGGATGGCGCCCCCTCCTTGCCTGGCGCCCCTGGCGAGTGCCATCCTGGCCAATAGGTAGATACACCCCTGATGGTAAGTGCTAATACTATTATTTAATTACACTTCTCACATTTTGTTACATTTCTTTTTACAGGTAACTAAGACTGGACAGATGTAACTGAAACTGGACTGAATCTGTTGCATATCCCTGAAGAAGATGTATTCTGAGATGGAGGAGGGTCTCCATATTTAAGGAGGTGCATTGGTTACACAGTCCATGTCTGATCAGAGAGTCCTCCTAACTAATACCACTTCATAGAAGGCTACCACTTGAAGATATAGGAGAGGTACATTCTGATCCCAGGAAATCGTAGCCACTTACCGGCTCCTCATTCAAGGATTTAGTCTGGACTTGTATTTGCACTAAAAAATTAAATTGTTTGATATCTGTATGGTCCTTCAAGATTAGGACTCTCTGAAAAGATATTATAAGATGACCTCCATGTCCTGGGAGTTATGCTTTCATTAGAGAATGCAATTTAAAGGGTTTTCACTGGTATACTCGCACTTATATTTGCTTCTCCTGTTTTGTACTGTTGCACTTAATTTTGAACATGACCCAAAAAATAGTGACATTGTAATTATAACTCAGAAAAGTAAGACAACATCAGAGCTGACGTTACTGAAATTACAATTATAGATTGTAGGGGAGATGTATCAAACATTGCAGAGAGATAAAATGGAGAGAGATAAAGTACCAACCAATCAGCTCCTAACTGTCATTTTCCAAACACAGCATGTAACATATTAGCTGATTGGCTGTTACTTTATCTCTCTCCACTTTATCTCTCTCTATGGGTTGATACATGTTCCCCTAGGTGTTTTAACTTATTTCTCTTATGCACTTAGAGAGGATGATTCTGAGTAGACTACTGCTGCAACTGCATTAGCTTCTTTGGCTAACGCTAGTATCGGCCCTTCCTCTGGTGTATAGCTTTGCGTCTAGATGTGGAAGAGCTGGGACCGCCCACTTTGAGTGGCTGGAGTTACAACCATCAGAAGCACCATCGGCACTTGCACCAGCCCCATGCTAGGTGCATAATCTGCATCAGAATACGACCTCCAATGAACGTGATTAAGCGCATTAGTCCAAAATCACTGGTGCAATAGCCCTGAAACATTCCCATTACATACCCATAAGATGAAGGGTCATCGTAGGCCTGCAGTGTCACATCCCAGTCACTACCCAGGAACAGCCAATACATTTCAGAGTATGTACGGCTCAATTGGCCCTGCGACTTTATGTGTACACACAATGGGATGCATGCGCTGTGCAACTTTATAGGGATTTAGATGCAAGCGCAGTCGTAAAAACAGCCAACTTGTATGTACAGTACATCGGCATTGTGTCTAACTTGGAATTAGCCCCAGAATAAGCAAACAGCTATTCCAAAACACTTTACACACAAGTATGGAATGCTATGTGTTACTTGTCATGTGTCTTATCAGTATTATACATTAAGAGCAGCTACTTCATGTTAGCATTATTTAATTAGTTAACCATTCAAAGTGAATGCAGCTTAATATTCTTCTTTATTGTAACATTTTGTTCTGTGATGAATATAATTAGCAAAATACATCCTTGGCCAATTTTCTTATCTTTCTACACTGCTTTGGTATCATCCGCCATTCTGCCCTCTCCTTCTCTCGCCACATGCTTGCATGCATCCAGTCCGCAAGACTTTTCTACTTGCTAGTACATAATGTTGATGATAGCAGTGTGTTCTGGAGTGTACAAAGGACATGAGATGTCAGCGGTCACAGACAGGGTCATCACAGATCTTTTCTTTCTGTGCTATTGAATATCATATTGAGAGTAGGGAGAGCAAAACAGTTCTGCACATGCTCAGGTAACGTCCCATCTTAAGTAGAACTCCCATCTTAGGCAGTAATTCAGATCTGATCGTATATGTGCTAAACATGACATGCGGGGGGACGTCCAGGACAGGGCTAGTCCGCCACGCATGTCAGACCCTACCCCCCTGCACAGGTGCAAAAGCATTGCACGGCTGCGATGCTTTTGCACCTGGCGAGTAGCTCCTTGCCAGCACAGCTCCTGCACGCTGGCAGGTCACTTCTCGCCACATCCCGGGTCGCCGCGGCTGCAGCGTAACACAGCCTGCCCCTCCAACGGTCCAGACACGCAACCCCCAACGGTCCAGACATGCCCCGCCAACAGCATTTTAACACCGTTGGCATGCCCCCTCCTGCCCCGCGACCGCCTCTGCCTTTCAATCAGGCAATCGCAGACCTGAGATGCTGATAGCATCTCACTGGGCTCCTGGGGTGTGCACACGCAGCGCTTCCACTGCGCGTGCGCACACCAGCAAGGGCTTCAGACTGCGATTGCTTCTGCTGTAGTGATCCAGTCTGAATTAGGCCCTTAGTATGTTCACCCAAATAATGATTTTACTAGCAAAACACGGCCAGTGAAATCATTGCCCTTTTAAAATTCCAGCATAATTATGATCAGCAGGGCTGGAATTTTCAAACCGACATAAACCAAAGCGTGTGGGGAATAGAGAGCAATAATTTTTAATGCCATCGAGTATATTTAATGCATATTTAAACCAAATTATGGAAAATCCACTTATAGTTATGGGGTATATTGTCTAAAATGTTTGGTAGTTAGAGTTTTTCACATATTTTTCCTTATTCAATTGTATATTTATTTTATGGGCACAATGTACAAAGAAAAAAATACCCTTTTTAATGTTTTAATAAAATCATTTGCCATTTAGATTTTTATGATTATTTTTATTGTTATGAGTTGCTTTGTGATAACCTGTAATATCTGTTTTATATAATGTACCTATTGTACAATACATACACTAAAATATGTTTTTATATATATATATATATATATATATATATATATATACACACACAGTTTAATAAAATGTAATTATATTTAGTTTCATGTTTTTGCTTTTATACATTGTTAGTCTAGAGATCACATCTCCTATGATAGTATTCTAGTAGCAGTTTCTAATGTTGTCATACTACATTTAGGCCCAGATTTATCAAGCCTTGCATGGTGATAAAGTACTAACCAATTAACTCCTAACTGTCATATTTCAAACACAGCCTGTAATGTGGCAGTTAGGAGCTGGTTGGTTGATACTTTATCACCGTGCAATTTATCACTCTCTGAGGCTTGATAAATCTGGGCCTTTATCTTCACTGGTTTTTAGTTATTCTTTGATAATCAAATAAGTCCCTCCATTTCTGTAGTACTGACTATTATCAATGCTTTTGCTGGCCACATACGTAACCTGAGAACTGAGAGACAGGATCTCTGGCTGATAAAGCCACACACAGGATTTTCCAAGTTGGACAACAATTATCAAACAGAATGACCATTTTTTAAATCACTGGGGTCGGATAGTGCAGGTGGAAGTTGGAGAATATCTTCAGGACCAACTGATAGAGTAACCATGTATAGGGTGATTCAAAAGTCGCATTACACCCTTCTCAAAGTCGCAGTACACCCTTTTGTTTCATAAACTGTGCAGAAAGTGAGAAAACTGACTTAGATTCAAGATGGCCGATTTCAAGATGGCGCCCATGTTCGGTACATACCCTAAAAGATAGCCCACCTCACCCATACCTTACTGGAGTATTCAGTTTTTCCATTTCCTGCACAGTTTTTGAAACAAAAGGGTGTACTGCGACTTTTGAATCACCCTGTACATATACAGAGCTATGGGTCTGATTCTGATTTGGGAATAAAGTAAAAAAGAGTAGGTAACTGTGCACCAGGACAAACCTAGTTGCGAAGCAAGGGGTGCAAATACATATATGTTTTTGAATGCAGGGTAAATACTGGCTGCTTTTGCATGTAGCACACAAATGCTAGAGAACTTTATTTTTACACTGCAATTTAGATCTGAATTTGGACACACCACTCGCACATCTAAGGGGATACTTCAATTGGGAGCATGGTTTAGGTTACTGCGGATATGTGCGCTCGCAGTACCCGCGCTGTCCAATGAAAAAAAGGTTGGAGGATTTTCAGCGCTGAAAAAAACCCATGGTACGTAAAAAATAAATAAATAAACAAAATTATATTAACCTGTTCAGTGCTCTCTTGCAGTCTCTGCAGCTTCCGGTAGTCTCCCCTCCATCTTTTCACTATCGAGAGGGCTGCTGGGAACATTTACCACTAGGCAACTAGATTTACCTCTAGGCAACCAAAGCAGCTGCTTAGGACCCAGCGGTCCTAGAGGGCCAACCAACAGGGCTGAATTATGGAGCTGGGCGGCATTTCTAATTTTTTGCATACACTGACTGGGCATGGGCCTGCATTCTACACTCAGGGTTGTGGGTTGGTGGGGCACACACTGAGGATTGTTTGTGGAAGGGAGGCTCCAAATCAGTGTCTTGCTTAGGGCTCTATGAGGTCTAAATCCACCTCGGCTGGGAGTCCTGGGGGCTGCTGTGAGATGTAGCTCTCCCAGCTGGGAGATGTAGTTCTCCCAGCAGCCAGCTCTGGGGGAGTTTACACTTACACTGGGGGTCACACACACATGACACTCCTGCACATATAAACCACTCTATATATATCCAGTCTAATGGGTTACCAATTTAATGAATGAACTTTCTTTAAAACTAAGTGCCTCCACCCAAGTGTTTATTAGCATTTATATATGATGGGGCCTATTCAGGAAAACCCAACAATGAATATTGTTTCTCTTAAGACCAAGATGCTATATGTATACTACATTTAATATATTCTTACATGTATAACCACTTGCAATCTCCATGGTATTTTCGTGAATAGATTTATTAACCTCTTTTGTCTAATGCTGGGTACACACTGGCAGATATATTGGCCAATTGATTGGCCAATATATCTTTTGCTGGTCTGCAGGCGTGTACAACCAATATATCTGTCAAAGACGTCTTGCAAAGATATATTGCATCTGCAGATAGATTGAACAGCAGATATATCTTTAAGATATACTGGTGCAGCTTTCTGTGTGTATGAACAACCACCATCGGCAGATATATCTGCCAGTGCGTACCCAGCTTTAAAACTCTTCAATTTCACTGTACCCACTGGAACAATCAGTAACTGAAAGGTGGATTCAAATATATAAAAAATAAATAAATAAATATATATATATATATATATATATATATATATATATATATCTCAGAAAAATAAAGGGAACACTAAAATAACACATCCTAGATCTGAATGAATGAAATATTCTTATTAAATACTTTTTTCTTTACATAGTTGCATGTGCTGACAACAAAATCACACAAAAATTATCAATGGAAATCAAATTTATTAACCCATGGAGGTCTGGATTTGGAGTCACACTCAATATTAAAGTGGAAAAACACTACAGGCTGATCCAACTTTGATGTAATGTCCTTTAAAACAAGTCAAAATGAGGCTCAGTAGTGTGTGTGGCCTCCACGTGCCTTTATGACCTCCCTACAATGCCTGGGCATGCTCCTGATGAGGTGGCGGATGTTCTCCGGAGGGATCTCCTCCCAGACCTGGACTAAAGCATCCGCTAACTCCTGGACAGTCTGTGGTGCAACGTGGCGTTGGTGGATGGAGCGAGACATGATGTCCCAGATGTGCTCAATTGGATTCAGGTCTGGGGAACGGGCGGGACAGTCCATAGCATCAATGCCTTCAACTTGCAGGAACTGCTGACACACTCCAGCCACATGAGGTCTAGCATTGTCTTGCATTAGGAGGAACCCAGGGCCAACCGCACCAGCATATGGTCTCACAAGGGGTCTGAGGATCTCATCTCGGTACCTAATGGCAGTCAGGCTACCTCTGGCGAGCACATGGAGGGCTGTGCGGCCCCCCAAAGAAATGCCACCCCACACCATTACTGACCCACTGCCAAACCGGTCATGCTGGAGGATGTTGCAGGCAGCAGAATGTTCTCCTTGGCGTCTCCAGACTCTGTCACGTCTGTCACATGTGCTCAGTGAGAACCTGCTTTCATCTGTGAATAGCACAGGGCGCCAGTGGCGAATTTGCCAATCTTGGTGTACTCTGGCAAATGCCAAACGTCCTGCACGGTGTTGGGCTGTAAGCACAACCCCCACCTGTGGATGTCGGGCCCTCATACCACCCTCATGGAGTCTGTTTCTGATCATTTGAGTAGACACATGCACATTTGTGGCTTGCTGGAGGTCATTTTGCAGGGCTCTGGCAGTGCTCCTCCTGTTCCTCCTTGCACAAAGGTGGAGGTAGCGGTCCTGCTGCTGGGTTGTGCCCTCCTACGGCCTCCTCCACGTCTCCTGATGTACTGGCCTGTCGCCTGGTAGCGCCTCCATGCTCTGGACACTACGCTGACAGACACAGCAAACCTTCTTGCCACAGCTCGCATTGATGTGCCATCCTGGATGAGCTGCACTACCTGAGCCACTTGTGTGGGTTGTAGACTCCGTCTCATGCTACCACTAGAGTGAAAGCACCGCCAGCTTTCAAAAGTGACCAAAACATCAGCCAGAAAGCATAGGAGCTGAGAAGTGGTCTGTGGTCACCACCTGCAGAACAACTCCTTTATTGCTAATTGCCTATAATTTCCACCTGTTGTCTATTCCATTTGCACAACAGCATGTGAAATTGATTGTCAATCAGTGTTGCTTCCTAAGTGGACAGTTTGATTTCACAGAAGTGTGATTGACTTGGAGTCACATTGTGTTGTTTAAGTGTTCCCTTTACTTTTTTGAGCAGTGTATATATATAGTTCCACTGTTGCTGATAAGGCAAACGGCACGTCACTCTGATAGTTATGAAAAAAGTAGAGCTTTAATAGGGATCAGTACGTATTACCGCCGGACGGAATCCCGGCGGTCGGAATACCGACACCGGGATCCCGACCGGCACAATCCCGACAGGGGGGCGAGCGCAACGCAGCCCCTTGCGGGCTCTCTGTGCTCAGCACACTAATTTAGTCTCCCTCTATGGGTGTCGTGGACACCCACAGAGGGAGAATATGTCGGGATTGTGCCGGTCGGGATCCCGGTGTCGGTATTCCGACCGCCGGGATTCTGTCCAGCGGGATCTTGACCGCATCCCCTTTAATAAGCATGGAAATCAAATGGTCACAGCATGAATAAATGGGCAGCCTGCCTGTTTCTCAACGGCTCATTCCGGGACCTTGCATAGTCCCGTCGTCAGGATGTAGTGCTGCTGCTGACTGTAATGACTGTCATGGTGTGAAAAAATGTGAAGACTGTGCTGTAGTATTATATACTGGTCACCACAATGCAGCACTGATACTGAGCACAGATATTGAGCACTGATGAGGATACTAGAACTGACACGGAGCAGCAAGATAAAGCAATGGACTATTGTACTGTAGTATTATATACTGGTCACCACAATGCAACACTGATACCGAGCACAGATATTGAGCTCATATTTAGCTGATATAGGGCTATTCAGGCAGAGAACGTAGCCACGTCCTCTCAGCTCAATCTACAATGCACGAGTGAAAATGGCGGCGACGCGCGGCTCTTTATATGGAATCCGAGTCTCGCGAGAATCCGACAGCGGGATGATGACGTTTTGCCTCGTTCAGGTTTTGTGAGTAAGGAAGAACCGAGTCTGCCTCGGACCCGTGTAACCCACGTGAAGTTTGGGGGGTTTCGGATCTCGACGATCCGAACCCGCTCATCTCTAGAGCAAACCGTTACGTGACTGAGGGACATTCACAATCTCGAGCAAAGTTTGGATAGAACAGTGGAGGAGTTGAGGGAGGGGTCACTGGTAGATGAGGATGACCAGGCAGTTAGCTGGGTCACAGTTAGAAGGAAGAAAAAGAGGGGGAGGCTCGACATCTCTGAACTATCAAATCCGAATAAATTTGCACGACTGACCGAGGAATTGGCGGATGATAGTAAGGAAATGACGGTGCCGGAGGAGCGGTCCCTCTGGCGCAGTTGGGATAAAAGTTAGTAAGGTACCTAGTCAGATTGTGGTGGAAGGAGATTCCATTATTGGGAAGACAGATAGGGCAATCTGCTACCGGGACCGTGATTGCCGTACGGTCTGTTGTCTCCCGTGTGCTCTGGTGCGGCACATCGTGGACCGGGTAGATAGATTGTTGGGAGGGGCTGGGAAGGATCCAGCGGTCTTGGTGCACGTTGGCACCAACGACAAAGTTAGTGGAAGGTGGGATGTCCTTAAGAAAGACTATAGGGAATTAGGCAAGAGACTTAAGGCAAAGACATCTAAGGTAATATTCTCCAAATTATTACCCGTGCCACGCGCTAGCCCAGGGAGACAGAGGGAGATTAGGGAGGTAAATGTGTGGCTTAGGGATTGGTGCAGGAAAGAAGGGTTTGTGTTCCTAGAACACTGGGCGGACTTCTCAGTCAGGCACCATCTTTTTTGTCATGATGGATTGCACCTGAATGAGGAGGGGCAGCGGTGCTGGGGGGAAGGATGGTTAGAAGGTTGGAGGAGATTTTAAACCAGGTGCCTGAGGGGAGGGTTTAGCAAGAAATTACGGGTCATTCAGTAAGAATAGCAGGGGAGGAGTTAGTGATTAAAATGGGGGAGGAATAAAGCAGACGGCAAGGGAACTAAAAAGGGTTTTAGAATAACAGTAACCAATGACGATTATGGGTCATCTTTGCTGCATAAGTATTATGATGTCCCTACCATAAGGGGAAATACATATCTCAATTGTATGTATGTAAATGCTAGAAGTCTTACAGGTAAAAAGGGGGAACTAGAAATCCTTGCAGCAAGCAAGAAATATGATATTATAGGCATTACTGAAACGTGGTGGGACGAATCTCATGATTGGACAGTCAATCTAGAGGGTTACACGCTGTACAGGAGAGACAGACTAAATAAACGGGGTGGAGGGGTATGTTTTTACGTAAAGCCATTTCTAAAACCTGTTATACAGGATGATATTCAAGAAGGGACTGTAAATACTATTGAGACGTTATGGGTAGAAATTGCATGCGGGGGTAAAGGAATAAAGAAGTTATTATTGGGATTATGCTACAGGCCGCCTGGTATTAATGTGTCTGACGAGAAATTGTTACTGAATCAAATTGAAAGAGCAGCAGGAGTAGGAGACATAGTAGTGATGGGAGACTTTAACTATCCCGAGATAAACTGGAAAATCAATTCATGTGATACTGCTAGGGGCAATATGTTTTTAAACACGCTAAATGATAATTACTTAGTTCAATTAATCGAGGAACCAACTAGGTACAATGCAATCTTAGACCTGGTATTAACTAACAATGGGGAACTGGTATCAAATATTGAATTAGGAGAGCCCATAGGTAACAGCGACCACAATATGGTCACATTCAATATCAGTTTTCATAAGAAGTCCTATACTGGCTCAACTTTAGTAAAGCCAACTTTGACATGATGAAGGAAGCGTTAAGGGACATTCTATGGGAAATTCTGTTTCATGCAAAAAATACTACAGAGAAATGGTATGTATTAAAATCACTGCTAATTAATAATACTCGTAAATTTATTCCCACCAGCAGCAAAAAAAGGAATAAAAATCTCAAACCAATGTGGTTTAACAAAAATATAAAGGAATTAATGGACAAAAAAAGACGAGCATTTAAAAAATACAAATCTGAGGGGGATGCAGAGTCATTTCAGCACTATAAGGACTGTAACAAAATATGCAAAAAAGGAATAAGAGCAGCTAAAGTAGAAACTCAAAAACTAGTAGCAAAGGAAAGCAAATCCCAATTTTTTTTTAAGTACATCAACAGCAAGAGACTAAAGAAGGAGAGTATAGGCCCTTTAAAGGACAAGAGGGGAGTCTTAATCAAAAATGATAATGACATAGCAAACAAACTAAACAAGTTTTTTTCAACGGTATTTACCAGAGAGGACCAAATGCTGGGTCTAACACAAAATCTCAACAAAGATAATGTCCCACTGCTAAATGCTTATTTATGTGAGGAGGTAGTCTGTGACCGATTAAAAAAGTTGAAGATTAATAAGTCACCTGGTCCCGATGGAATTCACCCGAGGGTTCTTATGGAGCTGCACGCTGAACTAGCAAGACCTCTATTTTTGATCTTCATGGATTCGGTTAAATCAGGTATGGTTCCCAAAGACTCGCGTATAGCGGAGGTAGTGCCGATATTCAAAAAGGGGAGCAAAGCTGAACCAGGTAATTATAGACCAGTTAGTCTTACATCTATAGTGGGGAAAGTATTGGAAGGTATTCTAGGGGACAGTATTCAAAAGTTCCTTGAATACTGTCAAATAAGGTCATTAAAAGGAACCAACATGGATTTGTGAAGGACAGATCATGTCAGACCAACTTACTTGGCTTTTATGAAACAGTAAGTGCAAACCTTGTTCAGGGTAAGGAGGTGGATGTAATCTTTTTAGACTTTGCCAAAGCTTTCGACACTGTACCACACATGCGTCTTATCTATAAGCTACAAGAAATAGGGCTAGGGAGCACAATATGCACATGGGTCAGTAATTGATTAGATAATAGGGAGCAGCGCGTTGTGGTCAATGGATCATTTTCAAATTGGACTAAAGTGCTAAGTGGTGTGCCACAAAGGTCTGTACTCGGGCCACTTTTGTTCAACATTTTCAGCAACGACCTAACAGTAGGTCTAGATGATTTAGTAGGTCTAGTAGGTCTAGTAGGTCTAGATTTTCGCAGATGATACCAAATTGTGTAAGGTTATAAATACGGAGGGGGATGCTGAGTCTCTTCAGAATGACTTAACTAAACTGGAAGCATGGGCAGCAAAATGGAGAATGAGATTCAACACAGACAAGTGTAAGGTAATGCACTGTGGGGGCAAGACCAAAAATAAAACCTACATACTAAATGGGGTAATATTAGGGGATTCTGTACTGGAAAAAGACTTAGGGGTTCACATAGATAACAAATTAAGCAGCAGTACCCAAAGTAGGAGTGCAGCAATGAAGCTAAATAAGATATTAGCATGCATAAAACGGGGAATTGATGCAACGGACAAGAGTATTATACTCCCATTATATAAATCACTAGTGAGGCCACATCTTGAATACTGTGTGCAATTTTGGGCACCATATTATAAAAAGGATATCCTGGAGCTAGAAAAGGTTCAGAGGCGGGTGACCAAACTAATCAAGGGCATGGAGACGTTGGAATACGAGGAAAGGCTTGCGAGGCTAGGCATGTTTACATTGGAAAAGAGGAGACTAAGAGGGGACATGATCAACATCTACAAATATATAAGGGGTCAATACACAGAGCTTGGGAGGGACCTGTTTTCTATAAGATCAGCACAGAGGACACGTGGTCACTCGCTTAGGTTAGAGGAGAGGAGTTTCCGCACATTGAGGCGAAAAGGTTCTTTCACAGTAAGGACAATACGTGTTTGGAATTCCCTGCCTGAGTGAGTAGTAATGGCAGACTCAGTCAACACCTTTAAGTATGGGTTAGATAAATTCCTATTGGATAAAGATATTCAGGGTTATGGTGCGTAGGCAAGCATTATAGTTAATATAACTAGTCCTAACATAAAAATAACTAGTCCTATAATAAGACTGCATAGGAGACCACAAATAGGTTGAACTCGATGGACAATTGCATTTTTTAAACCTTAGTTACTATATTATGTGTATCTGGCACTGTGGCGGTATATTATGTATATCTGGCACTGTGGGCACATTATGTGTATCTGGCACTGTGGGGGCAAAGGCGTATGTGTATCTGGCACTGTGGGGCATATTATGTGTATCTGGCACTGTGGGGCATATTATGTGTATCTGGCACTATGGAGGCATATTATGTGTATCTGGCACTAAGGGGGTATATTATGTGTATCTGGCACTGTGGGCATATATTATGTGTATCTGGCACTGTGGGGGTATATTATGTGTATCTTGCACTGTGAGGGCATATTATGTGTATCTGGCACTGTGGGGGCAAAGGTGTATCTGGCACATGTGTATCTGGCACTGTGGGGCATATTATGTGTATCTGGCACTGTGGGGCATATTATGTGTATCTGGCACTATGGGGCATATTATGTGTATCTGGCACTGCTGGGTGCATATGTGTATCTGGCACTGCACTATTGCGGCATATGTGTATCTGGCACTGCTTGGGGCATGTGTATCTTGCACTGCTGGGGGCATATGTGTATCTGGCACGGCACTGCTGGGGCGTATGTGTGTCTGGCACTATTGGGGGTGTAAGTGTATTTGGCACTATTGGGGGCGTATATGTGTATCTAGCACTATTGGGGCATATGTATATCTGGCACTACTGGGGGCGTATGTGTATTTGGCACTGCACTACTGGGGTCATTATGTGTATCTGGCACTATACTGGAACGTTATCTGTATCTGACACTATACTGGAGACATTATATGTAAGGGACAATACTGTGGGCATTATGTGTACGGCTGCTAATTGTGTGTGTAGAGGGTGTGTGCAAATATATTTATAGTTTGATAATATAAATTTGTGAGGCCATGCTCACTTTTCCAAGAGTGCGCACGCCGAAGGCATGGGGAGGCTTCCAAATTTTCTCGCTCAGTATGCTAGTAGGCCTGGAACCAGCCCTGCCCTTAACCTCAATGTTCCTTGTTTTTGCGTATAGGCTGCGAATGAGTACGCGATTGCAAATTACTTTGCGATGGCTCCAATGGGCTTCTTGTCTTGTTTCTGGATGGCAGCTTCACTTACTAATATTAGCAGTTCTGTGGCCTAGAAAATCGCAATTGCGAACAAACATGAATTAGGCACCATGCTGCACTGCAGGTGGAGCAGATGTAACATGTGTAGATAGATTTACATGTGAGAGGCATGTCCAAACTCCAATCTACATTGCTTTGTGTAAAATAAAGCAGTCCAGCATATGTAGGCTATATGCAAAAGCAGTCAGTACAGATGGAGCCAGCGTTATCTTTGCTGGCTGAGGCGCAAGCATTCACTTCCGGCGTAACTAGGCGATCTGTCTGCCTAGTCATGCTGGGAGTGCACAAGCTGCTTCCCATTCAGAGCATCTGTGTCCGGACGTGCAGACGGAGACGTTTTCCATTAAAGTGAATGGAGAGAGTCTCCGTCCGGGCACGCGCGCCCTAGTCAGACAGGGAGCCAAGGTAATGGAGGCTCCATCTGTATTTACCCTGCATACAAAAAAATTATATATTTGTACACTTTGTATTGCAATATGGCTGCTTTAAAGGTAGTGGCTACACATACCGCCCCTTTTTCTGGTACCGTCCTGTTGTCTTGTCTGTAGGCAGGGCCGGTGCAAGGGTGTTCGGTGCCTCCCTGCAAACTATAAATTTGCGCCCTCCCTCCCATACTTAATAAAGGGACAGTGCGCACCGAAGTCGCACGCCGCAAGTAGCGGGTGGGGTGTGGCCACACAATAGTACCAATTCAAATTATTCTAGAAAGTAGCACAATCTTGTTCACATTACATCGCACACTGGGAGTCATTCCGACCCATTCGCACGCAGCGTTTTTTCGCTGCGGTGAGAGCGGGTCAGAACTGCGCATGCGCGCCAGTGCATTGCGCACGCCATCACCGGGAAGCGGCGCCACCAGCGAGAAATGTGATTGCATCGGCGATCGCAAGAAGACGGACAGGCAGGAGGCGTTCCGGGGCAGATACTAACCGTTTTACAGGCGTGGTGGGTCCCACGCATGGAGGGCGGATGTCTAACGTCACAGCCGGGAACATCATCGCTGGATCCGTCGCACTGGTGAGTAGCTGCAGGGCTGGTCTTGTTTTGCTTTAAACTTTTTTAGCATAGCAGGGCTGCACAAGCAATCGCAGCCCTGCTATGCTAAAATACACTCCCCCACAGATATGAGATAGATAGATAGATAGATAATAGGCAGACAGATAGATAGATAGATAATAGACAAACACACAGATAGATGATAGATAGATAGATAGATAGATAGATAGATAGATAGACAGACAATCACACATAAAAAGAAAAATACAGGGGTGTGGCTTCATGGGGAAGGGGTGTGGCCACAAAATAATACCAAGTCATATTACGGTAGTCTCCATTATTCAAATGACGCCACACAGTAGCGCCACTACACCAGGTAGAACCCCTTTTACACATTACGGCAGCCAGTCCCTCTTTTTACACATTACGGCAGCCAGTCCCCCTTTTTACACATTACGGCAGACAGCGTCCCCCTTTCTACATATTACGGCAGACAGCGTTCCCTTTTTACACATTAGGTAGACCGCGTCCCCTTTTTACACATTACAGCAGACAGCGTCCCCTTTTTACACATTACGGCAGACAGCGCCCCCCTTTTAAACATTAGATAGATGATAGATAGATAGATAGATAGATAGATAGATAGATAGATAGATAGATAGATAGATAATAGATAGATAGACAGACAATCACACATAAAATGAAAACTCACTTTAGTTCCTCTGTACTGGTCTCGGGCAGTTTCTCTTTTGTTCCTGATCCTGAGTCCTGTCAGGTGATGAGATGGCTCCGTCCATAGGGATGGGGGCATCTAGTGGCTCCTGGCGGTACTGCAGTCAGCAGTGACTGCAGCTCTCAGCTTCCGAAGTCGTCCTTTGCTGGTCCCGCCCCCACACCTCCCCTTACTAGCGTCACAACGCTGTCACTGGACGGGAGGAGGTGGGGCTGGAGTGGGGGGACAGAAGTTCCGCGATCCAGGCTGCCGGCTGCCGCTGCTTGTACAGCGATAGGCGCAGCGGCAGCCGGCAACGACAGCACACAGTGAAGGGGTGCAGTGTAGGGAAAGCGCCTCTCCTGCCTGGCGCCTACCTGCACTGCATCCCTTCGCTGAGCGGGTTCCGCCGGCTCTGTCTGTAGGCCATAGTATTCTGCTGTGTGTGTGTGGGGGGGTGGAGGGGGGGAGGTTGGAGGGTAGCACACACCGATCCTTTGCAGGTGATTAACGGGTGAATAGATGCCGTGCGCACAATGCAGGAACAGTCTCTGGGGGCAGTCCAGCATCTCCAGGAGAGTGATGAAATGGGGGATGCCATGAGGTCACGCCCATATTTGGCATGCACACGGTCCTGACCTCAGCCTCACAAATGTTGAGAGGTAAGACTACGTCACAGAAATCTCAGTGCTGCCTGCATCTCGCAGGCTATTACGTTTATGACTCTGTCTTTAGCTAAACTGCAACATGACTAACCAGTTAAAATTCTCCGAGACTGGCAACATTTGTTTAGAGGTTAATATCACTTGAGTAAAAAAATTGCTTTGCCAAAAAAAGCAGTTATAATTACTCTTAAAAAAGAACATGACAGCAAAATAGAAACAATTGCTTTCTCTGTCAAAAAACAACATATTGCATAAGACTTTGGTAGTTTATTTCCCTGTCATTGAAACAGATGGCACTCTAAACACTGCCTGAATAACTCCCTCTTGTAAGAGAACAGGCGTGTGCGTTAGTGTGGGAGGTTTACTCGATAACATGCATTTAACTGCCAGGCATTATTGGTTAAGATAGTCTGTCATGTCTCTTGACTTGCTTTATACAACTAGTATGTACAAAATAAACAAAATATAAAAAAGGTAAATAAAAATAAAATATAGTTATGACTTATGGGGAGTACACAGGGAGCGATTCTGGTACATTATCTCCGCGATCTGACTAGATTTGACTAGATCGCTATGAAATTAAGCACAAATCGCTCCGTGTGTAGTTGTGCCAGTGACAGCGATGCATGGTCCCGCGTGTCACTATCGGGCATCTAGATCATTCAAGCATGCTTGAAATATCTAGATAGATTGCTTAGCAAGAGATGCTATATCGCCCGTGTGTAGTGAAGCCATCGATGAGTGATTTGCGTCACTCGAACCACTCCCTGAGCCCTCTCCTTGTTTTTCACACTGCGCACCAAGCTTTCAAGGAGGAAGCAGCATGCTGAAGGGAGCTCTGATCGGCCTGTGTGTGGCCCCCCAAAAGTCTCTGTTTAGTGAGTAAAACAGGGGGGGGGGGGGTACACCAACATGGGGGGTGGCCAGCAGCATACTGTAGCAGCATACTGTAGGCGGCCGGGGCGGGCAGCAGCAGCCTCTTGGTCTCCATAATTATGTGCAGGCTCCATTTTTGTGCAAAGACCTCCATTTATGTGCAAAACACCATTTAATTTGTGATAAACGTGGGGGGGGGTGCAGCAGCAGTAGTTGGCATCCATGTTATACGTCCAAAAGGAAGGAGGGGCAGGCAGCAGCAGTAGGCATCCATGTTATATGTCCAAAAGGGGGGAGGGGCGGGCAGCAGCAGTAGGCATCCAGGTTTTATGTCCAAAAGGGGGGAGGGGTGGGCAGCAGCAGTAGGCATCCATGTTATATGTCCAGAAGGGGGGAAGGGTGGGCAGCAGCAGTAGGCATCCATTTTATATGTTCAAAAGGGGGGAGGGGCTGCTGCATTATTGGGCCCATCCATTATGCCACCACTCCTTTATGTGCCAATGTATTTTTTATTTTTACATTTGTGCTTGGTATTACAGTGTTTTTTTTCCACAGAGATGGCTAGATACACACATAGATCCGTTACCACTGGATTTATTGAGCTGCATTGGGCCAACGATTGTCTGTGGTTGGTGACCAGCAAGAACTTTTCCAACAAGCAAAAGAGGGATCAGGCCTACAAACAATTGATGGACTACAGTAGAGGACACAAAAGTGATGCCGATCAGGATGGGGTGAAGAAGAAGTTCGCGACTTTGCGGACGGTATACGTGAAGGAGCACAACCGAGGGACCGATTCACAATGTTCGGGGGCCGGGAACGATGATGTCTACAAGTCAACCCTATGGTACTACGACTAGATGGCGTTCCTGCAGGAAAGAGAGTCGAGGGTGCATGGCCAGGGTAGTCTAGATCCAGAGCGTCCAATGTCACAAGAGGAGGTGGAGTCTCTGGATCTGGTAAGTTAAATACATGAATATGTTAAATGTTATCAGTGTTAATCAAGGTCCTAATGTTTTTGGGGGGTTTTCAGACACCTACCCCAGAGCTGTCTGCAGGAGCTTTCACTCCAGAGGTCACAGAACTGGAGTTGACTGGGGAGGAGTCCTGCGACACATCTCTGCCAAGACCACCAGCCAGGCAGAAGCGAAGACTCTCCTCAAAGAAATCCAGTTCTTTGGCCAACAGCACAGAACAATTTATCCAACATGCAGAGGAAATGCTTCATAGGCCACCGGACACCATACACCAATTTTCAAATACAATAGATGGAGATGCGTGAAATGGACAAAAGTGTAAGGTACACTTTCAAACGCATAGTGTTTGATTCATTGAAAAGGGCCCAGGATCATGACCTTCCTGATGACCTGGCTCTAATGATCAACCATATGCGGCGCAGACGAAATGCCCCACAGCCCCAGTATACATCCCTGCAAATATATAATTATCTGCCGGGAAATCCTCCGCTACAGAGGCCATGTTTTCCGCCAGTACCCATACCAACACCCACCCCACCCACTCATCCCACCAGCAGTGCGTCTAGTGGATTTTTTACAACTATGTTGAATTCAAACCCTCCCACCTCCACAGGACGAGCTTGATTTTTTAAATTATAAAATGTGTTTTTTAATTTGGGTTTTTAGCATTATTAGTTGGAAAAATTGTTCTGTCATGTCCCTTTGACTATTTATCCAAAAGGACGTCATCTTGGTCAGAGTAACCATAGGCTCGGTTTGTAGACATCATTTGTCCTGGACTTCAACGTTGTGAAATTCGTCATTCTTGTGTTCCTTCATAGAACACTGTCTGCAAATTCAAAATATTTCTTCTTTGCCCAGTTTGGATGGCATCACTTTTTGTTCCACTACTGTACTTCAGTTAATTTTTTTAGGCATGATTCCTCTATTTGTCTTGATGGAAAATCCTTGCTAATACAGACAATCGTTGGCCTGTGCTCAATAGATCCAGTGGTAAAAAGTTTATATTTTTTATAGCAAATTAAAAAAAAAACTGTGTAGTGTATTTATTTTATTGTAAAAAATTGATGTAAATATTTTTTCAATGTTATAGTATTTTCAGTTATGCCTTCCAGGGTCTACATTGAAGTAGCCATTTGTCTGCTCTGTTAACCCCTTAAAAAATTTTTATTTTTTAAGGGGGGAACAGTGAACACAAATGCCACTTCAAAAGGTAAAGGTGTCATTTCTTCCAGGTATGCCTGCAAGGGATTCCACTAAAGTACCCATTTGTCTTTTCTGTTCACCCATTAAAAAAACTTGTTTTTTTAAGGGGGGATCAGCTACTTCAAAGGGAAAGGTAAAGGTGGCATTTATTGCAGGTATGCCTTCCAGGGACAACACTGAAGTACCCCTTAAGTCTACTTCAAAGGGAAAGGTGGTGGTATACTTGAAAGGTAAAGGTGGCATTTATTCCAGGTATGCCTGCCAGGATCTACACTGAAGTACCCATTTGTCTTCACTGTTCACCCCTTAAAGAACATGTTTGTTTTTTAAGGGGAGATCAGTAAGGAGAAATGGGGCCTACATTGTGGCCAAACCAACTTGAAGTAATGCACATTTTCTACACACTGTAGGGCCTCTTAAAAAACATCATAGCCATGAAGTGTACACTTGACCCCAAAAGATACTCATGGCTATGTTGTTTTTTAACATGCATGCAACACACACAGGTTTAATATGGGATGTAGCCATTTTTTGTAAAGAAACCAAATTTTTATTTTACATTTTAATAAACAAGAAAATTAAATGTTTTTCAAATGTAAAATATTAACTATATATATGGTTCTTGCCACGCCACTGCACCTGTAACATTAAAATAAGTCATATACTGTAGTCCTCCCTAACCTTTTTTGCCTTGGCAGCGGGATTGGCAGCGATCTGTGACCTTTCGAGGCCAGTAAAGGGTGCAGTGACGACATCTGGCTCCTGGGGCACACTAGTAGTCTGACTACTTGTAGCAATTGGAGGTGGGGGGTCTCTTGAGTTGATCTTGCGCCTATTGTAATGGTGTAGAACACAACAGGCCAAGACCACCAGTTAAAGTTTGATCACCCTGAGCCCAATTGAAGAATGGCATATACGGAACCTACTGCTCATAATTCCGAACGCATTTTCAACTATGCAGCGGGCTCTAGATAGCCAATAGTTGAAAATGCATTTTTCTTTTGATAATTTCCTTTGAGGGAAGGGCTTCATTATGTGCTCGTGCAGAGCAAAGGCCTCATCGGCCACGAACAAAAAATTCAGCCCCTCCCTACAGTCCGCAGCTTCAGGGAGTCGTAACTGGCTAGACACCAGCGTTCTGTAAAATTCAGTGTCTTTTAAAGAACCTCCATCCGAAGCACATCCATTTTTGCCCATGTCCACAAATATAAATTCGTAGTTTGAATTTACAATGGCCATCAAGACGATACTGAAGTATCCTTTGTAGTTAAAATATAGCGAGTCACTTTTCTTGGGGGCAGTGATGCGGACGTGCTTCCCGTCAATTGCACCTCCGCAGTTGGAGAAGATCCACCGATCCTCAAAGCCACGAGCAATTTCTTGCCAGTCCTCTTCATTGGTGGGGAACTAGAAAGCATAGAAATTTGTTTTAAACATTGCAACAGTGACATAACATTTGTAGAAAAAATACAATTATGATGATGGAAATAATTTACAAATACTCCTGGGGTATCCTGCTGCCATGCCTGTACCAATACACCCCACATGGTACACAAAGGGCATTTTTCTAAAAGCTCCTCCTTTTGGAGGACATTGTATAATGCCTGACATGTCTCTGGAATGATCACCCCCGAAGCCTGAGGGGAGATCAAGGTGGTGAATTTCATGTCCTCCAGTGTCCTCCCTATGACGAAATATCGCAGGGTAGCCACCAGGCAGTCACGAGCGAAGATAGGCCGGCGCATCACCGGATCCTGCTTTTCAATGAAGGGCATCACCATTTGCAGCAGATCCTGGAACATCCCTTCATCCATTCGTAGGTAATTATGGTAGTCCTCAGGATTAATGGCCCTCATTCCGAGTTGATCGTTAGCTAGCTGCTTTTAGCAGCAGTGCAAACGCTAAGCCGCCGCCCTCTGGGAGTGTATCTTAGCTTAGCAGAAGTGCAACCGAAAGGTTTGCAGCGCTGCTTAAAAAAAAAATTGTGCAGTTTCAGAGTAGCTGCAGACCTACTCCTAGCTTGCGATCACTTCAGACTGTTTAGTTCCTGTTTTGACGTCACAAACATGCCCTGCGTTCGGCCAGCCACTCTCCCGTTTCTCCAGCCACTCCTGCGTTTTTATCTGGAACGCCTGCGTTTTTTCACACACACACACCCCGAAAATGGCCAGTTACCACCCAGAAACACCCTCTTCCTGTTAATCACTCAACGATCAGCAGTGCGACTGAAAAGCGTCGCTAGAGCTTGTGTAAAACTACATCGGCTTTTGTGAAAGTACGACGCACGTGCGCAGTGCACCCCATACGCATGAGCAGAATTGCCGTTTTTTAGCCTGATTGCTGTGCTGCGAACAACGGCAGCTAGCGATCAACTCGGAATGACCCCCATTGTCCCTTATCTCACGCAACAGGGGTGTATGAGACAGGGAGTGTCTCTGAAGAAACCATTGCTTTGTCCAGCAAGACTGAGTAAGCTTCTGTCTCCGTCTAATCCCTCTCTCTTTCTCTTTTCTCTCTCTGTCCATGAGGACAACAGCAACAGCCTGGCAGTAGAACACGCAACGCTGTTACTCATCCATGGCAAAGCAAGGGGAAAAAAAACATTTTTGTTTTTGACAAAGCAAAATCAAAAGATATGCATTCAAAGCTCTCCACACTCCTTACAGCTATGAATACGATGACTGTAGGATGTTCCTGTACATTTATAACCTTTGGAAACAGCTATTAATAGCAGCCAATCATATACAAAGAACAACCCATTATTTAAATATTTCCTTCTTTTTTTTTGTGCTTAAAGAAATTGGCTACACTGAATCGCTTAGCACACATCGCTGACACATCGCTGCCAAATCGCTGGCCAAATCACTGGCACATCGCTCACTGTTTATGGCCGATCCAGATTCCACTAACCTCAAGGCAAATCTCCTACACTGAATCACTCAGCACAAATCGCTGGCCGAAATTGCTCTGTGTGTAGTCCCCATTAATTTTCACTTCTAAGCAGCGTTAAGAGCACTGTCAGTAAAGTAGAGCTTTATTCTCTCATAATGGCCTTCAAAAACTATACTGTACAGTAGATCTATGTACAGAATACAATAAATGTATGTGTTTATACTGTATATATTTATACATTTATACTGTGTGTGTATATATATATATATATATATATATATATATATATACAGTAGTCACTGATAGTACGCCACTCAGACGCTGATGATCAAATCAAGTAAAAGACCCTTGTGGCTGTCAACGTTTCAATTTGAATAATTTTCCTCAGGACATGCAAACATATACACAAAAGCACTCACCTTATAACCCCTCACCACTTGTGCATGCTGCGCAGGCCGGAGCGGGGGACCGCCTAACGCCAGAGTCCGTCGGTCGGCAATCTCCCGTCAGCTGTGGCGCGGTCTGGTGACATCATCGCGCATTGATCATCAGCGTCTTAGTGCCGTACTATCAGTGACTACAAACATCTTCCAGCACATGGAGGACTAGTAAGGGCACCGGACCAAGTCATTGCTGATACCAGTGAGTGCCGGATCACCACACAATTATACAGGAACAGTGTTCTAGCCACACACTGAACCAGGTCACGGCACCCTGCCTTATTCTGGAGTGTTTAAGACTCAGCCTCTTAACCATTGATGCAATATTTGTTTGCATTTGGATAGTTTATCCACAGTTTTTGTTTTTAATCAGCGGTGCTTAGTGTGTCATTTTCGGTCTGTACATTTATTTCACAAGGTGACTCATCATCATTGATTACTCTGCAACATGGCTGAATCCCAACTGACAGACCAGGAACCCTTCAACCCACTACTGGTACCTCTTCATGAGTATTTCAGTTACTCTGAAACTGAGACAGAGGCCATATTACACAAGGAACAACTGTTCACTCAGACTGAAGCCCTTGCACCTGATATCATTTTCAGGGATCTACTGCGGCTAAAGAAAAAGAGATCGATTTTAACTACCATGCGATCTCACTCAGCGATTATTTCCGCTCTAAAAAAATCCCTCGGGGATTTAGAGTCCGAAATTGCCCCACCATAGGCCAATTTGACCCCTGATTTTGCCGCAAATGGATATCCATTTTGAATAAATGCTCTCTTGATCTCATGGTACTAGTCATAGATTTAATGCTCTCTACCTCCTTGGTGGATTGTTCAAAGATCGACAAAATGGAGGTAACCCACTTACCAGTATTAACTGCTGATGTGGAGAATGAATGGCTTGTAAAATTGACCACTCAATTATCAACATATAAAAGGGACCTGATTAAATTTAAAAAAGAAAAATTCCTGAAAGTGGAAAAAGATTACGAAAATCACCAGGTCTACCGTTGGCTCTCAGGAAGTAATAACAATGACAATAGACAACCATTCTTCAGACGACACAGATATCCCCAGACCAGTATGGATACAGATACATCTGCTGAAAACTCCAGCACAGGCAGTGAACAAGAGCGTACAGGCACACGTCGCAAAAATCCAAAAAACCCGTCTGTCCCTTTAGGGGTTACAACTCGCACCAAGGTCCCAAAAAAGGCGGCCCAACCAGACGAGGAGGACAATACAAACGTCTCAGCACGTGGAAGGAAACCACCCGTAACAGGGAGAAAGAAATAATCTTCAACTTATCCAGTTTTGACCTGACCGACAATGAAATTAGCGTATTGGCAAAAGGATTGTCCTTTGTGCCATCTAATAACTTTGACAAACTGAACTGGCAGGTTGAAACTCACCAATTACAGCGCAAATTAAAACTCAAGGAATTCTTCCGTGATAAACCTGATGACCAAATGTGCACAATTCCAGAGAAATTACGGAAATTTAAATCACCATCTACCTTCGAACCCCTCTCAAATAATTCCAGTATTAAGACGTACATGAGAGTTATAGATCAGGAGGTTAAGGCTCATATCACACATGGTGAACCTACATATTCTAATTTATCTAAACTTGAGCAGCAAGCTCTCCGTTCATTAATGCAAAATGACCAATTGATAATTCACCCCGCTGACAAAGGGGGCGCAATTGTACTGCAGGATCTTCCAGATTATATAGCAGAGATTAAACGCCAACTGGACGAACCGGGTACTTACAGCCAACTGAGGAGTAACCCTACCCAGCAGTACAAACAAGAATTGAGATCAGCTTTGCTGCAGGCTCAAGACGCCAAGATCATCACGGAAGAGACCTATGAATTACTATTACCGACTTATCCTCTGGTACCTGTGTTGTACACGGTACCCAAAATTCACAAAGGAATATCTCCCCCTCCGGGAAGACCGATAATATCAGCAAGAGGCTCATTGTTCCAGCCGACAGCAGTATTATTGGACTCTATATTACAACCTTTTGTTTCGGCACATCCACGAAGTCTTTTAGACACCACAATGCTGCTCAATAAACTAAAAGCCATTGGTCCTCTCCCTACAGGCATTTGGCTGGTGACAGCCGACGTCACCAGCTTGTATACTGTTATACCTCACCAGGAAGGTCTCTCTGCAGTAAAGACAATGCTGCAGAATGATAGCCTGTTTGAGGCTCAACAGATCAATATTCTGATACATTTATTAGAACTTATTCTAACAAGAAATTTCTTTTTATTTAATAACAAGTATTACCTTCAAGAACGGGGTTGTGCCATGGGTTCGGCGGTGGCACCTACCTACGCCAACCTCTATATGCTCCACACAGAGGAAGACATTTTCTTCAAAAACCCCCAAGTGGCTGAACATATAGTATTTTATTCCAGATTTATTGACGACCTATTACTACTATGGAAAGGGCCAAAGGGACAGCTGGAAGCAGTCATCGCTGAACACAATAGGTCTGATAGCCCAGTAAAATTAACTGTTAAAATGGACACACAGAGCATAGACTTCTTAGATGTCCGCATCTCCATTGTTGATTCCTTAATTACCACAACGGTATATACCAAGGACACTGACCGGAATTCTTACTTACATTGGAACAGCTGCCACCCGAGAAACCTTAAGGCTGGCCTCCCCTACTCACAGATGCTGAGAATACTCAGGATTAACAGTGATCACCAGGTGGCTTCTTCACAAATGGATGAATTTATAATACGGTTTACACAAAGAGGCTACAGTCTAAAGAACCTGCAGACCATCAAACAAAAAGTTCTCCTCTTGGACAGGGAAACCCTTCTTCACCCAAAAGAAAAAGCTACCACCAACACCAGACTCCCCTGGGTCACTACCTACAATACGTCATCAGAGAGCACTATGAAAGTCACCAAGAAACATTGGCACCTAATTAAATCTGACCAACATCTACCTCTTCAACAGATTTACCTTATGCCTTGCTATAAGAGATCTAGGAACCTACGAGATCTTTTGGTGAAGTCCGACATCTCGGATTTAACCAAATCTCCCAGCAGTGGTTTTCTAGTACCCCAGAAAATGGGGTGCTTTAGGTGTACCTGTGTCACGTGTAACTACATGATCACAGGTAACACATTCTGTCACCCCCATCTGGGCACCAAATTTTACATCAAACATCATTTGACCTGCGAGACCACACACACAGTTTACCAGATAGTGTGTCTATGCGGCCTATCATATGTGGGCAAAACCACACGGAAATTCAAAGAACGTATGACCGCCCACAGGTCCTCAATTAGATTAGGCCTACAAAAAGGAAGCAGCGACCAACCGGTCGCTCGTCATTTTGTATTAGCCAAACATGCTTTGGCTACCATCAAATACAGAATGATAGACCATATACCCCCTTCACTTCGGGGTGGTGATCGTGGCAGTGCCCTCCTGAGGTGTGAATCCAAATGGATTCACAAACTAGACACAGTAACCCCTAGGGGTCTGAATGATATGGTACCCCTCTCTTGTTTTCTGTAAACTTTGTCTTCGTAAACCGTATTTATTTATATATTTCACCATGTTAGTAGGGTTGACTTTGGTACTAGTGGACCGTTTCCCATTTTTTCTCTCTTTTTCTCTCTTTATGTGGACACTATTTTTTCTTTTCTTTTCTTCTTTTATTTTCCCTTTCTTTCTCCATCTCCCCCTTTCTCCCCCTTTTTTCTCTCTCTTTTTCTCTCTATCTTTTTGTCTTTTTCTCTCTTTCTCTATTCCTTTTTTTCTTCTTCTTTTTCTTTATCCTTTTTTCTATCTCTCTCTCTTTTCTCTCTCTTCTTTCTCCTTTCTCTCTCTATTTCTTTTCTTTACCCTTTTTCCTATCTCTCTCTTTCTTCTCTCTCTTTTCTCTCCCTTTTTTTTCTTTCTCTTCTCTCTTTTTCTCGTTCTCCATTTTCCTCTTTTGTCTATATATTCTTTACGGTCATTTGCTTTACAAAATCTTTACATGATTATAGTCATGCTAAGTATATAAGACAGATTTACATGATGATGTGTCCTTGCATTTACACTATGGAGATGCTGCTAGCAGCAAGCATGTTACCATTGTTATTATTTACAGTTGGTTCCCATGATGATGTGACACTGGACGTGCATCGCGTCATGCGCGATGACATCACCAGACCGCGCCACAGCTGACGGGAGATTGCCGCCCGACGGACTCTGGCGGTAGGCGGTCCCCCGCTCCGGCCCGCGCAGCATTCACAAGTCGTGAGGGGTTATAAGGTGAGTGCTTTTGTGTATATGTTTGTATGTCCTGAGGAAAATTATTAAAATTTAAACGTTGACAGCCACAAGGGGCTTTTACTTGATTTGATCATCAGCGTCTGAGTGCCGTACTATTAGTGACTACAAACATCTTCCAGCACATGGAGGACTAGTAAGGGCACCGGACCAAGTCATTGCTGATACTAGTGAGTGCCGGATCACCACACAATCATATATATATATACACACACACACACATGTATAATTTATTAGTATGTGCTGGCAGTGAGCTTCTGGTATATATAAACACTTGCTCCCGTGCCAGAATGAAAAAGTCCATGTACAAATCCAAAGAATGAACGGCACTGAGAGTCTCTTTGAAATACAAAAAGCTTGTATTATGACAGATCAACGTTTCGGAGGTCCCGCTCCGTCATCAGGACCATACAAGAATAAAACATATAGTGCAACTTACACATCTAAATACCTGCTCACCCACCGGTCCACGGATGTCCCAGAGCTCCCGCAGCGTTCAGCTTACAGTCGCGACATCACGGAGGACTTCCGCTCCCAGCATGCCCAGTCACTATGGCAACCCGCGGCCTGCATTCCACCAGAGCCCGGGACCCAGAAGTGGCACCATCCCGATGCGCTCCACAGTGGGCTGACCTATTGTGGATGCCCACGTGACAGTGTGTCAGCTACAAAACATGATAAATTGACATAATAACATATATCAAAACATACACATAATAAACATCAAAATATTATAGATCACCTTGGATTCAATGATTCCGACAGGAATGCAACACCCCCCATAGAAGAATTATACTGAATAATATAGGGTCATGTCAGAGGATAGCGCTATACAGAAAATATCAGAGCATAGACAAATAGAAAAATACAGAGGACATATCGGTAAGTACATTATAAGGCATTCCAATTAATTTTATAATTAAGCCCCTGCGGGAACAAAGTGTTCAACTGCATAATCCATCTTGATTCCTTAATCAACAGTGTTTTTGCCCTGTCACCCCCTTGTTATGTGAGGGGCACATGGTCAATACCAAAGTATTTCAATGAATTCAATGTATGGCCAGCCATTCTAAATTGGCGTGCGACCAGTTGGTCAACCAATTTTCCTTCCAGGGTTAATTTAATTGCTGGTCTATGAGCTGCCATACGCTCACTAAGTTTGTGTTGTCGGCCCAATGTTGTACAACTCACACGGCCAGACAATCGCATAAACCACAAAAGGTGTACTACTAGTGATAATGTGTCTGATATGAAATCTTTTTTACTGTTTTTCATGTGACAAGGAATTATTACTGCTGTACTGATAGCATACTCATCGCTGATTGCTAATGTTGTCTGGTGGATCTCAATGGTCCTAGAGAAGATTATTGCTGGTGACTCATAGTAACACCATCATAGTTCTTCTGCACCTTTAGTGGAATCAATCGTGGGTGAAACAAAATCTATGATGTATCCTTGTAATTGTTCATATAAGTGTGCAAATATATGTTGTTACCACCTTGTACTGAAGCCTAGGTAATTTGCCTGTGTCTAAGTATTTATGATATTAATACTTTTCTTGTCAACTGAGCAATTGTAAACACTCTACAGAAACAAACACAGGAAAATAGTATCTGCACTCTGTCTTGTATAATTATATATTTTTTTCCATTCAAGACCCAAGAGTTTCCAAATTATTCAACCAGTGCAAATGACATTGATGTCCCTTGCACCAAATTATGCCCCACACAATAATGCCACTGACTCCATATTATGCCCCACACAGTAATGCCCCATGCACCTTAATATGCATCACACAGTAATGCCCCATGCACCAAATGATAACCCACACAGTAATGCCATTGATATCATATTATGCCCCACACAATTGTGCCCCAGACAATATATTAAATGCCTCACATAGTAATGCCCCTTACACTACCTGCTCATTGTCAATGGTTTCATGATGATGATGATGTTGCCTGCTGCCCGCTGCCATCATTGTTCTTGCATGCCTCCTTGCATGCCCCCTTTAGCGTTTAAATGTCCCTATCGGCCATTTTGGGTAAGATATTTAAAACAGTATTCCGTGCAGATAGCCGGACTGCATTGTAATACTATCTGAAACTGACAGTGGCCGACACTGCAGATGCCCTGTGCAATTGCACGACTCGCCTGGCCCTAGAAACGGCCCTGGTTGCAGGAAGCAATTTGCAATAGGATATGGAGACACCTCATACCTGATATTCAAGTGGTGGAGATTTGCCAAGTATTGGTATTGTATGGCGTTTGCAGCACCACCAGATATACTATCCAAGCCTGGCCAACCTGTGGCTCTTCAGCTGTTGAGAAACTACAAGTCCCAGCCTGCCCTGCCACAGCTTTGCTATTAGGGAATTGACATATGAAATACAGCCAGAATACATTGTACAGCAATAGTGAGTTGTAATTTACGAGAAAATACGGAAAAGTTGTAAGGCGTTACGGCTGCATGCTCTGTCTGCACACTCTGTACTGCCTTACTGGGGAGAGGCAATCATGAGACTGCCTGTTGGGATCACTGCGGTCACAATGCCGCTGCCGGAATCCCGGTGCCACAGGATTTTCTCCCTCTATGGGTGTCCACGACACCCACAGAGGGAGAATATAATCTGTGGTGAGCGCAGCAAGTCACTGTGCCCACGGCATGGCGAGCACAGTGAGCTCGCAAGGGGCTTTCTAGCTCTCGCCCCACTGCCGGTATACTGGTGGCCGGGATCCTGCTGTCGAGATCATGACAGCCATGATCCCGGTCATCGGTAACCCCACAAGTAAAGGCTTTCACCTTTGCAAAAGCCCAATGTGGACACATCGCTGGGACAGAGTTTTCTTGCACACCATGTCCCGCACCTCATTGTTGATACATCCCTGTGATAGTATCAAAGATCATGATGTGATAGTAATCTATATTATCACATCACAATCGACGTAAAAATGCAAATTGTGATAAATATGCCACTAAGACTTCATAGAGCCCTATAGGAGATATTTGTTCAGGGCTGTACATCTACACCCTCAATCACTTTTCATTGGTAATGAAGACATTTGCCCTTTGATAAATATTTAATTTAGTTTATGGGCTAGATGCATCATCACTTGGAAAGTGATAAAATGGAGAGTGATAAAGTACCAGCCAATCAGCTCCTAACTGCCATTTTTCAAACACAGCCTGTGACATGGTAGTTAGGAGCTGATTGGCTGGTACTCTTTAACTCTCCATTTTATCACTTTCCAATCGATGATGCATCTAGCCCTATGTCTCTTAAATGATGAAAAAACAGTAGTGCATTTGCTAATGTTTTTTTTGTATTGGATGAATAAGACTCGTAATGTTAACAATTTTTAAGTTTCCAGCAAAATTATTCAAAACAAAAGATTGTACTTACCAGCCACATTCAATTATGTGGTGTTGGACTTATGTGGTGTTGGACTTCCATTTTGCTATTGATGGACATCCACCAAGGCACCATCTACTTGCAGAGGAGATGGAGGAAGGTAATGAGTGCAGGGCCTAATTCAGACCTGATTGCTGCAGAAAAATTGTTCTGTGCAGAGAGAGTTATGGTGTGTACACACGGTGAGATTTTTTCTTACGATTTTGACTATATAATCAAAATCGCAAGAAGTTAGTGCAGATCGCAAGGTGAAAGTCACCTTGAGATGCCGATGCGCGGTCGGCATCGCAAGCCTAGATAGACTGTGCAGGCATGTCAATTTTGACTATCTCGTAGAAAAGATACTTAGCCATAATCGCACATAGTCAGTATCGCAAGCACAGTCCGTATCGAACAGTGAGAAACGGGGTTAGCCCGAATCTCACCGTATGTATGCACATTTAGATTTGGCTGGGGTGTGTTCAAACTGAAATCTAAATTGCAGTGTAAAAATAAAGCAGCCAGTATTTACCATGCACAGACACAATATAACCCACCCAAATCTAACTCTCTCTGCACTTTATATCTGCCCCCCCCCCCCCCCTGCAGTGCACATGGTTTTGCCCATTAGAGAACAATTTTGCTGCTGCAATCAGGTCTGAATTAAGCCAATTAAGAGATTACAAGGGCCTGAATACTGGGAGGTGTGGCCAAATCTGGGAGAAGGAGCAGGGTAAGGGGAAAAGTGGGTTGTGAAGAGCACAGTGAAAAAGTGTGTGGTGGGGCAAATGGAAGAAGGCAGGCTGGAAATATGATAAAAGGGGTACAGGGGTATGGACAGACAAAGAAAAGAAAGTAAAAAAGGCCAGACACACACATTTTGACACAAACACTAAAAAGACATATGCACACATACACAAAGGAGGGACACATGAGGGGAGAGGTGCACAAGCAAACTAGAGAGGCAAACAGAAAGTGGGAGACAGAGATAGGGTAACATAGTAGGTCACAATGCAGGCAGTAGAACAATGAGGAAAGCAGAGGGAGAAGAAAAGTTGCATTTGCACAGGAAGAAACTATGGGCCTAATTCAGACCCGATCATAGCAGCAAATTTGTTAGCAGATGGCAAAACCATGTGCACTGCAGGGGGGGCAGATATAACATTTGCAGAGAGAGTTAGATTTGGATGTGATGTGTTAAAACTGAAATCTAAATTGCAGTGTAAAAATAAAGCAGCCAGTATTTACCCTGCACAGAAACAAAATAACCCACCCAAATCTAACTCTCTCTACACATGTTACATCTGCCCCCCCCCCCCCCCTTGCAGTGCACATGGTTTTGCCCATCTGCTAACAAATCTGCTGCTACAATCAGGTCTGAATTAGGCCCTATGCCACCTACTGTATGTATATAAATGACCCTCATGATTGAGGGTAGTCCTGGTGACAGACGCTTTGCAGGAAGAACAGAGACTAGCAGAAGTGAAGCAGTAAGAGGGGTGAGACTAAACCTGGTGGGCTGGGGAGAGACAGAGAGAAGCTGTGCTGAGGTAGTCTGTGCTTCAGTCTGTGCTGAGGAAGAAAGAGTACAGGCAGGTCATATACGGAGAGGAGAGAGTGACAGAGACAGACATGCAAACTTAAAGCTGCACAAAGAGGAAAGAGAACCTGTAATGGAATTTGCAGATTGGTGAGTGACAGGCAAGAGTTGAACAGAAAAGGGCGAGAGAGACAGATAAAACCATTGCAATAAGGGTGAAAAAATAGGATGGAGCTTTGTAGATACAGATGGCAGGATGTACTTCACGTGGATCTGTTTATACAGGGTTTATCTTACTGCCACACACGTGTCAGTTTTCCCATGTATGCCGTGGGTCCTTGTATGAATAGCCTCCCACAGTGTAACCTCCATAGTGCACCCAACATGGCTGCCTCACCTGATGCATTCGTGGATAGGTAAAAAAATGCATTGGACCTGACGGTTATGGTGGTTTATGGTGGGACACTACCCTGAGCATTAGTACACCGGAAACACCCATTTTGTGTCATCTCTTCTAGGCGTAACCTATTCCACCCAGGGTAATGTTACATTGTGCGCCCTAGACGGCTGCCTAGCCTGGTACCCTTTGTGAGTGGAATATATAACCCATGGAAGTTATTACCCAAAATGTCTGCACCAACCCAGCAATATGCTTATTGTGCTTTCTAGGTTTCTGTTGATTTTAGACATACTTGCCTACCTGACCCTCTCCATGAGGGAGAAAATGCTCTGTTCCTGGACTTTCCTGGTAATGTATGATTGCCATCACCTGTGGTGAAACACCTTTCTTATTAACTAGCTCACCACAGGTGATGGCAATCATACATTACCAGGAAAGTCCAGGAACAGAGCATTTTCTCCCTCATGGAGAGGGTCAGGTAGGCAAGTATGATTTTAGACAATTCTGTGTGGTTTTCCATATTCTATAATACCAAATCCCTGTACAATGTAACATGTTTCAGATGTCTGTAAAGCGACTTTGAGTCCTATGAGAGAAAAGCGCTATAGAAATAAAATAATTATTAGTAATTAGGACTGGAGCTGTGGAGACAGAGGCGAGAAGCCAGATTCTTAGAGAGAGGGCCATAGAGAATGAACGGCGTATACCAGATCTGATCTAGGGGTCATGTGCTAAGGTCCTGTATATTGTCCACTGATCCCACCCACTGGAAAGAGTGACGGAGATAGAACTGCGCCTGCTGCACTATTAGCATAACCATGGCCTGCCAGCCTGCTGCCATTATTTATAACACTTTAGTAAATGTACCAATAGATAAGTTAGTGATACTGGTATCATTAGCCACCAATTCATCAATCTGCCACCAATAAAGCCATCAATCCTGATTTCATAAACCATAAATGATTTGTATGTCCTGTTTAAATGATTTAGAAACAGGGGGTGTAGGTCATTGGATTCCTAAATATATATAACAGGGACATGCTTTAAAGCATACATACAGATAAAACAATTATGTGTGTTTATGTGGTTACAGCTCATTTTGATTTAATATAAACTGTCTTCATGTTTGTTCCACATTGTTAGGTTAGTCTCCTTTGGTAAACTGCAGTAGTACTACATACTATATTTCTGTGGTATGCTGTGATGATGTATGTTAAGTACCAATGCTGGAAAGTGGAAGAAGATAACTAGGTCTGAAAAGTGGTCAAAACCAGGGCTCAGGATGCCGGTGGTCTAAAGACTGACATTCCCCCCCTAACCCTTCCTTCAGCCTAATCCTACCCCCCCCCCCCGTAACCTAACCCTAACCCTCCCCAGTGGTGCCTAATCCTAACTCCCCCCTCTCCTCAGCCTAACCATAACCCTCCCTTTTCTGTAACCTATCCCTAACCCTTCACGGTGGTGACTAAACCTTCCCCCCTTCCCCTGCAACCTAACCCTAACAGTACCTGGCATACTTACATTCAGGATGTCAGCTGTCGGGATTCCAGCATCGGCATTCTGGTCGTATGTGGAGATTCCAGCACCAGGATTTTGACTGCAGGCATCCTGAATGCATCCTGGTAAAACCATGTAGAGGGAAAGACATGGGCAACATAGTGGAGTTCAAGTATTTGAAGACAGTGAGCCACAATTGGGGAAAGTAAGCAGTAAGTGATGGCAACAATAAATGTCTTCTCATCTGATTTGGGATTATATATGCATTGTTTTTGGAATAGCAGTCAAGCAGAAGCCAAGTACAATGATGTTAGGGTGGCACATGCTCAATGTGTGATACCACTTCAGCTTTCCAATGATAAGGCATCATGGGAGAGATCAGGATACCGACGTCGAAATTCTGACACCCAGTAAAATATCAGTGGTCACAATTCCAATCGCTGCCTGAAATACCCATTCAGGTGGTGGTCCACGCCACCACCCGAGGGGGAATATAAAGGTCGCCACCATGCCCAAAGTGTGGCGAGTGCAGCGTGCCCAAGAGAGGACACGCTGTGCTCGCCGCGGTTATTTCAGCTGTCGAGATCCCGATGGTCTCCTGACTGTCGGGATCATGACAGCCGGGATATCATACTGAATTCCATCAGTGCACAATGTTTGTATGTTAATGGCTGCGATGCATCACTCCCAGCAGTTAGCTTGTCAAGACTCTCTCATTATTAGTTGTGATGCAGAAAAGGCATTTGACCGCATCTCTTGGTCCCACATCACGGCCTTATCACGTCTAGCAGAGTTTGAGGATCCGGCAGCTGAGATTTGCCCGAGGAGGTAGCAGGCTGTGAATGAACCAGATGAGGGGGCTGGATATAGTTCCTTCGCATGGGACACGGAGCAATGAAGAACGTAGGCGGGGTTTGAGAGTCAATGAAAAGTATTTATTATGTACAGGGCTGAGGCTGGGGCACGATGGTTAAAGACGTGGCTGGAGGCGAAGAACTGTAGACTGTAATTTGAAAGATGAGACTGTAGATGATGAACTGTGGAACTGTGGATGATGGTTGAAGACGTGGCTTGAGACAAGGACTGTGGACTGTGGTTAGGAAAACGAGGCTGAAGATAATCTGCAGGCTGTGGTCGGTGGTATGAAGGCGTGGCTGGTGAAGAAGATCTGTGGAGTGTGGCTTGAAAGATGAGGCAGAAGACCCGGGGCCGACTGTGCCCAAAGAGTCTTACTGGACCGGGTTTTCCAGGGGCGCTTCCACAGGCAGTAGCAGGCTAGAAACGGCAGGGCTGCAGCAGCAACAGAGAACCGACCAAGCAGGATCAGGAGGAACCAGAATACAGCAGGAATCCTGGGAGCACAGGCTAAAGCACCTACAACAGGGTTGTAACTTGAAGCACTGGCATCCCTGTCCTAAATCAGCCCCCTTTTATAGGGAGAGCTTCCCCTGGATTGGCTGGAAGAAACAGGAAATAGGAACTATGCTTAAAACTTGGTCTCCAACATGGCGGCACCCAGTAATGCAGACCTTTTTGCAAAGCCACAATGCTCACTGCCCCTGGTCTCCTAGCAACGGCTCAGCAAGAGCGACCCGCTGTAGCGGCGTCCTGCCGCCACAAGCGGACCCCCTCACCACCGCTACTGCTGCCCACGGATCCGGCGCAGCAGCCCACCTCCACCGCTGCCCACACATCGCCAAGGAAGCCAGCCCCGCGGCCCCAGCGTACCGGTAAGACTCCGGACGCTAACAGTAACCCCCCCCCCCCTTTGTGGGTGGACTCCGGACACCTATGTGGTTTAGTTGGAAACTTGGCATGAAATGTCCGAAGAAGTCTTGGAGCATGGACATCCTCTGCATCTACCCAAGATCTCTCCTCTGGCCCATACCCCTTCCAATCAACAAGGTACTGGATGCGACCATAACATCTGCGAGAATCGAGGATCTTGTGAATCTCAAATTCGTCTCCATGTGCTGATTGGATCTTGGGTGATTTAGGCACAGCGGCTCTGAACCGATTAAGTACCAATGGTTTTAAGAGAGAAATATGAAATGCATTAGGAATTCTTAACTGCGGAGGTAATTTCACTTTGTAAGCCACAGCATTCAACACTTTTTCGATTGGGTAAGGCCCGATAAATCTGGGAGCAAACTTCTTTGTAGGAACCTTTAATCTTAGGTTACATGTGGAAACCCAAACCCGATCTCCTACCTTAAGGCTTGGTACAGCTTTTCGTTTCAGATCTGCATAGGTCTTATATCTCTTGGATGTCTTGAGCAAAGTCTTGTGAACTTGTTTCCAGGATTCAGTAAATTGTCGAAGTGTTGACTCTGCGGCAGGAACCTCGAGCGTAAGCATAAGTAGGAAGTCAGGAACTCTTGGATGGTAACCATAATTAATGAAGAATGGAGAATATTTTGTAGCAGAGTGATAAAGATTGTTATGGGCAAATTCTGCAAATGGGAGGAAGTCCAGCCAGTCGTCCTGTGAGGAGGACATGAATAAACACAGAAAAGTCTCCAGATCCTGGTTCACTCTCTCTGTTTGACCATCCGTTTGGGGATGATATCCTGAGGAGAAGTTTAATTTCACGCCAAGAGCAGAACATAGGGATCTCCAAAACTTGGCCACAAATTGAGGACCTCTATCAGACACGATTTCCTGTGGTAGACCATGGAGTCGAAAGATCTCTGCTATAAACAATTTTGCCAACTGGGATGCAGATGGAAGATTAGCCAGAGGAACAAAGTGTGCCATTTTAGAGAATCGGTCAACTATGACCCATACGGTGTTCTGCATACCAGACGTAGGTAAATCTGTAATAAAGTCCATAGAAATATGCATCCATGGTCTTAGTGGTACCGACAAAGGATGGAGTAACTCGGCTGGTGGACCTTTGGGACTTTTATGCTGGGCACATTTTGGACAGGCAGCTACGAATTCCTGAACGTCAGTCCTGAGATGAGGCCACCAGTAGGAGCGCTGAATGAATTTAAGTGTCTTATAACTGCCCGCATGGCCCATGAAGGAGGAGGAGTGAGCCCATGTAAGAAGTTTTTTGCGAAGATTTGGTGCAACGAAGATCTTCCCAGGAGGAGGAAGTGGAGAGTTGCAGAAAAAGAGGTGGATTCCAGGATAAATTGCTTATTTGAACGGTCATAGGGTTCTTCTGAACTTAGGGAGCGAGATAATGCATCTGCCTTTTTGTTGAGGGAACCTGGTCGGTAACTGAGTTTAAAATTAAAGCGGGTAAAGAAGAGTGCCCATCTTGCTTGGTGTGGGTTCAGACATCGGGCTGACTGTAGATACAGGAGGTTCTTGTGATCCGTGGTCACTGAAATTGGATGCTGAGCTCCCTCCAACAAATACCTCCACTCCTCAAAGGCCAACTTAATTGCCAGTAATTCCTGTTCCCCAATAGCGTAATTCTGTTCAGCGGGGGAGAATCTTCGCGAGAAGAACGCACAAGGATGGACCATCTTGTCCTCGAAAAGCTGGGATAATACTGCTCCTACTCCTACAGTAGAGGCATCAACCTCCACCAAGAACGGACGGCTGAGATTGGGTTGTCGAAGAACTGGAGCAGTCGTGAAGGCCTCCTTTAAAGATGAAAAAGCTTCCAAAGCCTCCGGAGACCACTTGGCAGGATCGGCTTCCTTCCTAGTTAATGCGGTTATAGGAACTATGACAGAAGAATAATTTTGAATGAATCTTCGGTAGAAGTTAGCAAACCCTAGGAAACGTTGAATTCCTTTAAGGGTAGCTGGAAGTACCCAAATGCTGAATCACCTGGACTTTAGCGGGGTCCATCTGTAACCTTTGCCCTGAAAGAATGTAACCGAGGAATGGAATTGTGGGTACTTCAAAGGTGCACTTCTCTAACTTACAGAATAACTGATTCCTTCGTAAACGAGTTAACACTTCTTTGACTTGTTCCCGATGGGTCTTCAGATCCCTAGAAAAAATGAGGATGTCATCCAGATACACTACCAAGCAGTCATAGAGAAGATCTCTGAAGATTTAGTTAACGAACTCTTGAAAGACGGCTGGGGCATTACATAGGCCAAAAGGCATTACCAGGTATTCGTAATGGCCGTCGCGGGTATTAAATGCTGTCTTCCATTCGTCCCCTGGGCGAATACGTATAAGATTGTAGGCTCCCCGTAAGTCCAACTTAGTAAATACAGTAGCTCCTTTAACACGGTCGAACAGTTCTGGAATCAGAGGTAACGGATATCTGTTCTTAACTGTTATGTCATTGAGACCTCTATAGTCAATACAGGGCCGCAACCCCCCATCCTTCTTTTTGACTAAGAAAAACCCCGCTCCGGCCGGAGATGTAGAAGACCTGATGAACCCTTTCTCCAAGTTCTCCCGGATATACTCCGACATGGCCTGTGTCTCAGGAAGTGAGAGAGGGTAAATTCGACCTCGGGGAGGAATCTTACCGGGTACTAGCTCAATGGGACAATCCCAAGTACGATGCGGAGGCAAGGTGTCCGCCCCATGCTTACTGAAAACATCTTGTAAAGCTTGGTACTCCACAGGAAGGCTGGAAGGGCTGGAAGAACAGAGAGGTCTAACTGAAGGTAAACAGTTCTGAAAGCAGTCTTGTCCCCAAGAGAGAACATCCATAGTTTGCCAATCTATGTGGGGATTGTGTCTGATTAACCATGGAAACCCTAGGATTAGTTCAGGAGAGGCTTTAGGAATTACAAGGAAAGCGATTTCTTCTGAATGGAGAACTCCGACCTTCATCTTGAGAGTAATAGTACGAAAGGATATAATACCCTCAGGGATATATCTTCCATCCACTGTGGTAACAGAAATGGTATGATCCAAAGGAACCATTTGTATTCCAGATCGTTTGACCAGAACTGACGTAATGAAGCTTTCGGCGGCTCCGGAGTAGAGTAGTGCTGGGATGAGAAGAGAAGAAGAAGGGAGCTCCAATTGGGTTAACAGGACAGACTCTTTCTTGGTATGTAATTCTGAGAATTCTCCTAGCTTGACCTCTCCAGCACAAGCTAGGAGCGGGCGTTTCCCGGACGTAGATTGCAAGTTTTAACAAAGTGATCAGATGCACCACAATACAGGCAGAGGTTCCCTTGTCGCCGTCTCTGACGTTCTTCATTGGAGACGTGGGAGCGATTAATCTGCATGGGTTCTTCCGCAGTTGGTGATGATGGTGTTGGTGGAAGAACAACTCTAGGCTTAGGGCGATCTGACCGCAACCTCTCCATACAACGTTCTCTGTACCTCAGGTCTAACTTATTGCATAAAGAAATTAGTTTATCCAACTTATCAGGTACGTCCTGAGTTGCGAGGTCATCTTTGATCTTTTCGGAGAGACCGCTCCAGAAAGCTGCAATGAGAGCCTCCTCGTTCCAGTTCAGTTCTGAGGAAAGGGTGCGAAACTGGATCACGTACTGACTGACCGCACGCGTGCCCTGACGCAGGCGCAGGATCTCCTATGAAGTGGCAGAAGTCCTGCCCGGTTCATAGAAGATTCTTCTAAAGGTGGCCACGAATTCTGGATAGTTAGATAAGATGGGATCCATCCTCTCCCACAAAGGTGAAGCCCATTCCAACGCTTGCCCGGTAAGTAAAAAAATTATATAGGCTATTTTGGTTCGTGCTGATGGGAAGTTGGCCGACTGTAGTTCGAACTGGATTTCGCACTGGTTAAGAAACCCGCGGCATTGTTTTGGATTCCCATCGAATTTACTGGGAGGTGGCAAATGCAACCGTGGAAGTGGTACTGGTACAGGAGGAAGCGGGACCAGAGGTGCTAATGTGGGAGCAGCTGTAGATACTTGAGGGGCCGTCATGACAACACAGAGAGAATCGAGACGTTCGGACATACTCTGTATGAACTGCACGATTTGAGATTGTTTGGCCTCCTGCTTACTTAAGCGAGACCAGATATCTGCAGTTGAATCCCCCCCCCTGAGGCCTGATCACCCGTCTAATCCATTGGGCCAGTGCTTACTGTCACGTCTAGCAGAGTTTGAGGATCCGGCAGCTGAGATTTGCCCGAGGAGGTAGCAGGCTGTGAATGAACCAGATGAGGGGGCTGGATATAGTTCCTTCGCATGGGACACGGAGCAATGAAGAACGTAGGCGGGGTTTGAGAGTCAATGAAAAGTATTTATTATGTACAGGGCTGAGGCTGGGGCACGATGGTTAAAGACGTGGCTGGAGGCGAAGAACTGTGGACTGTAAATTGAAAGATGAGACTGTAGATGATGAACTGTGGATGATGGTTGAAGACGTGGCTTGAGACAAGGACTGTGGACTGTGGTTAGGAAAACGAGGCTGAAGATAATAATCTGCAGGCTGTGGTCGGTGGTACGAAGGCGTGGCTGGTGAAAGAGATCTGTGGAGTGTGGCTTGAAAGACGCACTGGCATCCCTGTCCTAAATCAGCCCCCTTTTATAGGGAGAGCTTCCCCTGGATTGGCTGGAAGAAACAGGAATCAGGAACTATGCTTAAAACTTGGTCTCCAACATGGCGGCGCCCAGTAATGCAGACCTTTTTGCAAAGCCACAATGCTCACTGCCCCTGGTCTCCTAGCAACGGCTCAGCAAGAGCGACCCGCTGTAGCGGCGTCCCGCCGCCACGAGCGGACCCCCTCACCGCCACTACTGCTGCCCACGGATCCGGTGCAGCAGCCCACTTCCGCCGCTGCCCGCACATCGCAAAGGAAGCCAGCCCCGCGGCCCCAGCGTACCGGTAAGACTCCGGACGCTGACAGGCCTGGGGCACTGCACATCACCTGAGTCCATTTAAATTACATAATCGCCAGTATTTGCCTGACATCCTTATGGATGTCTACTCCTAGAGATATAAACATCTCCATGTACTGACTCCATGTACTAAGTAGGATGCCCTTGAAACTATTGTGGCCCAATGTAATACCAGCCTAAACCATAGTGAAAAGGTTTGTAAATACACCACTGTAGTTTAAAAAAAAAAATCCTTTTGTATGTTGAAAAAACATTCTGTGCTAAAATAAAATTAGGAAGATGGAAATATTTCTAAAGATACCAACACTGCATTCATCATCAATTTCAAGATCATCATCTGGCTCCAGTAGGTCCGGATGGAAATAATGACCTACTCCAGTCCTTGTGCCTGAGCTTGAGGAAGGACCAGTGTCAGGAACATCTGGCTGTAAAAGTTGTGTATCCTCAGATATATGTGGGTTTGTTTCTATAATTGCCAAATTCAAAGAGGCTGTGTTGTTAGGTGCCATTTCCACAGATAAGTCTAAAAACAAAGATAAAAAGCATTAATAACTTACATGTTGAAACACCGTTTTCTACAATTGATAGCAGCATTTTTAATTTATACATACCCTCAAATACAATAAAGGTCTCTTCTGAAAACCCAGTGTTATCCATCACAGGTGTGAAAATGGCCTCAGATGGTGTCGGGCTGCGTGTGGACTCCCTGACAGGGCTCAGTGGTCTGACCTCCCCTCCCGTAGTCCTTTCAGTTGATGGTGGTTGCCTCATTGTTGTTGTCTCTGTGGAAAGTGTATTTATAGAAAATGTAAATAGTTGCTGGTAGATATTGCATACTCACCTACACAACGAAATATGGATGCTTGTTTATCACCCCTTGAAAGCTGAGCTTGTCCCATAACAGTCGCTGCCCTTGCCTGGGATGATCTTGAAGCCTGGGATGATCTTGAAGCCTGAGACACTACATTTTCAGAGGAAGCTGGCTCCCTTACACTAGGACGTGGTGTGTCACGCTGCTGGCACTCGACTCCTCTAGAGGAAGTTTTTTTTCTTTGATTGTCCTGTGATGCTGTACTTGAGGTGATCTCCCTTGCTGGAACTTCGCTTACTGGTTCCAAGACTGCAGTCGATTGTCTTTCTAAAATGTGAATAAAATATATAAACAAATTACTGGGTATAAAAAAATTTAACAAGTGCACAGTTAGATTGCAAACACCTTTCAAAAATGAAAGATGTATTTTCCGGTCGATAGCACCGGTAACCTAAGTCGCCAAAAAAAGTCCACAAAACTTGGCCCAAATTTGATATACCCCAAAGTCTCTGCATTTGCAGCTGACCTCTTACTGTATTTTAATGACCAAAAAATCTGCTTTTCCCTCCCTACTAGGTATCTTACGTGATTTTAATTTGATATCTGGATTTTTGATTAATTATAATAAATCCGAAGCACTAGCTTTGGGCCCAGATGCAACATTGGGAAGGGGTTCTTCGTTTCCATTTACGTGGGCCCACGACCACTTATTGTTTTTAGGTTTACGCATACCGCACAACCCTTCTGACTTTTATGATTGTAGTATTTCCTATTTTATTAATCAGATGTTAACAGACTTTATGAGATGGCAACATTTACCCATATCATATCAAGGTCGCTGCCACCTTTATAAACTGGTCTTTTTCCACTGCTTTTTTATACAATCCAAATGGTCTATTTTGCGTAAACTAACCGAGATGCTCACATGCTGAACAAAGGTCTTACTAAATTTATATGGGCGAATAAACGTCCTCACATCTCTTTATTCAAATTCCAACAACCTCTACTGCTAGGTGGCGTCAATTTGCCTTGTGCTGAAGATTATGCTGTGGCTGCTAATTACAGATATGCTTTGGATTAGATAGGGGGTACGTCCCTATCTAAAACAATAATTTTCGCAGAATACTGATTTGGTGACTTTGCTACACTCTTCTTGTGGTTTTCTGGTAGCTGAGATATAAATCCCCTTATACATATGCCATGTTTAGCCTGGCAGTTGCTTAGAAACGGCAAGGACTTCCCACACAAGTTTCTTGGTTTCAACCTTTACTTACTAATTCAGATTTTCAAGGTGGCAAGGCTAATGCAATAGTTCATGGTTGGCACCTTATAGGTCTTAGATTACTATATCAGTTTTTGGATGATGATAGTTCCACGATATTTACCCTGTCGCAGCTCAAGGCAAAATATCCGACTCTGCATGTTCTCCTTAACTTGAAGTCAACAGACTAAGGGGGTGATTCCGACCCGATCGCATGCTGCGCTTCGTCACAGCCGTGCGATTGGGTCGGAACTGTGCATGCGCTGCGGCTGCATTGTGCAGGCGCGGCGTTGCCCGGCGAGCAGCGCCGTCGCTAGCGATCACAACGGCGACCACAAGAAGATTTGACAGGAGTAAGGCGTTCCGAGGCGTCAACTGACCGTTTTTTGGAAGTGGGACGGCGAACGCAGGCGTGTCCAGGCATTTGGAGAGCGGATGTCTGACGTCAATTCTGGGACCATCAACGCTGGATTCATCGCACAGGGTAAGTAACTCATACCCTGGTTTTTTTCTGCACAAAACTTTTTTTGCATAGCAGGGCTGCACAAGCGATCGCAGCCTTGCTATGCAAAAAAACACTCTCCCATAGGTGGCGTCTAGTTGATCGCACGGGCTGCAGAAAGTTGCAGTGTGCGATCAACTCTGAATGACCCCCTAAGCTCTTCCTTTGGACAGCATAGTGCGTTCATGCCCTGGTTCCCCTTGTCCTACATCCCTTGTCTATTTCCATACTAGGTGAAAATTAGATTTATCAAAAATCACTACTGGCCTTGCCAAGTGGCGTAATACTTTTGCAGGGACAGATCTACAGACTGTTTATTGAGTGTAGTACACCATCTAATAACAACTAGTCTCCTCATCCTACTCAGAGATGCATTATAAAATATTACACAGAGCTTATTATACTCCCAGACTTCAGCACCTTACAGGGGTGTCTAATAATTGCTGTTTCAAATGCTCCACCCCAGACACAGATCTTATTGTTTGTGGACTTGATCAGTAGTGCAGTCATTTTGGAACGATGTACAAACTGGTTTAGGTATATATTTTACGAATACAATGCCTTGGGTGTTTTGGAATCATTATACTCCTTGAAATAACAATCTAGTATCCCTAGACAGAGTGCTATCAGCCCTCACTGCAGCTCGAAAAAGTCCATTCTGTCCCAATGGATCCTAATGCTAGCCATACATCAGACCAACCATCCAACTGACCAACCATCCAACATGTCTGTCCAACTAAAACGCTGCCCCACATACCTAACCAACTTTTTCATCCATCCAGTAACCCAACCAACTTTTTCATCAAACCAGCCAACTTTTCTCCAACTCATGATGTAACAGTAGTAGGCGGATAGTGTCTGCCTACTTTGCATGTTTTTAATACATTTTTTTTTAGAAATATATTTCAATATGCTTTTTTATGCTATTGACAGGTTTCCTGTTATCTAGGGAACAGGACTGAACAGTTGAACTACTGCATTACTGCTGAAATAATTTACCTTTGTTGAAGGTAACAAATAGATACTTTTGTTTCTTTATATACGTAACTTGCAACTACCATAAGCAGATACATAAAGTGATACAGTTACTGACATTTCTGTCACATTACACCAGGTACAACCCTTATACTCTTTATGCCGTTTACAGCCCTTTACGCACATCACACTAGGTAGAGCCCCTTACACACATTTACGAAAAGTAGAGCCCCTTACACGCATTACGCTAAGTAGAGGTCCTGTCTGATGGGGGAAGACGGGACAGGCAGATGGATAATCTGCGCACATAACCAGCACTGTAGTTGTTGTATAACACATCTGGCACATACAGTAGGTGCTCTGTTTATAAGTGGTTTTATATTTACTGCATTATTACAATAATGGTGATGGGGAAATGAATACAGAGATGTTAAAATATGGGGTACACAGTCCTTACAGCGGAATCCCGTATCTGTCTCCCATACTCTCCGTCACCCCTCAGCAGAAACGCCCTCCCCCCATAATAAGCATCTGTGACACGGCAGGCATAAGGGGACTGACAGGTTGTGGGACTTGCTTGGTAGAAATGCATGGCGTGAATGAGCTGAATCCTACATGGGTGGTGCCAGTTATAGTACAGTAACATGAACACCGCCGTAGCCGCAGATTTTTGTACATACTGGGCGGAGCTACAACTATGCATAATATTGAGGGCTATATTTTCACTGAGTAATGTATTTTACCTTCATGGTTCCTTTATATCTGACGTGAAATCTGATCTGCAAAGTGAATTCATTCCAGTTTCAGTTGGCAGTAAAATGATTTCACAATCATTTTATCAGTTGGGTTAAAATGCAGAACGGGAGCAGCGTGGAGCAATGATACTTCATAAATAGCTGAATGTCATGTGCTTCACGCCTCTGCATATTTCTGTTAGTAAATGCCCCCTGTATTTTTATCCCTCACAGTTACTTGAAGCACAGTGATTGGTTGTCACCTGGTATTGCCCTCTTTTCTAATAAACAGGTACCCTGCACCTGACGACGAGGTGTGATAGCCTGGTGTTATTGTATATTGGGATGTCATGATAGCGTGGCACTGTGGGTTGGCACGGTGAGGCAGATGAATGGTATGGCAGGTGATGTGGTGAGTGACATTGTGGGATAGTACACTTAGTCATGAAGGGGTGGCACTGTGGGGGGGGGTGGGGTGAGGGTGCCGGCCTAGGGGACACCGTGATCGCTGGTGCCGGTGAGGGGGGAATGTGGTAGTGAGACATGCGGCGACAGGTGTGGTCCTCCACCCGCTCCGCTGCTGATAATGCTTGGCTGATGGGCAGACCGACAGTAATGAACTGTTGCAGCAGTCCGGGAGCAGCTCCTGCTCTAGTCTCCTGTTATTAAGTCAGCAGTACCTGTAGCTCAGGGGGGGTGGGGCGGCTCTAAGCTCTCGCTCCCCGCTGACATCCTATCAGAGTCCCTGCCTCCGGATGCTGGGTTGACAGGGGTGGCTAGGCAGCAGTGACAGACTGCCACAGCTGCCCCTGAACCTCCTCCCACCTCCCGCTCTTTACCGCCACTGCCGCAGCTGACCCTGAACTTACTCCCACCTCCCGCTCCTCTGCTGCCGCTGCCGGAGTGAGAGGGGCAGCCCGACAGCAGTAATGCACTGCCGCAGCTGCCCCTGAACCGGCTCCCGCTCCACAGTACCGCCGGGCAGGGGCAGCCCAGTCGGCAGTGATGGGGAAGAAGTAGGCGGACACTGCTGGTCAGTGTCCACCTACTTATCGTTCAGTTGGGGAGAAGTTCCCCCTACACCTGAACGATTAGTTGGGAAAATCAAACAGGTTTGATTTTCCCATCTAGTTGGACAGACCGTTTCTGGCCATTTTTTAGAGTGTGGGAGCAAACGGCTGATAATCGTTTTCTCCCACACACTGCCAGGTTATCTTTCCAACCAGCCAAAAAGTTGGCTGGTTGGAAAGAAATTGTCCTGATGTATGGCTACCATTACAGATTGCATATCTCTTGCACTTATGCTGCCCCGTTTATCTTTTCTATACCAAATAGACTGTATTGAATGTTAGATGTCGAGGCTAGGTCACAATTTTTTTTTGCTATAAAGGGCTCCCTTATTTGATTTCACTACTGTCCTCTACTAAGGATTAAGGGGGTAATACAGACCTGATCGCTGCTGTGCGTTTTCGCACAGTGGGCGATCAGGTCCAAACTGCGCATGCGTATGCACCGAAATGTGCAGGCGCATCGCACAGGTACAAAGCGGATCGCTGCTCAGCGATGGTTTGTGCGACGTATCCGTTCGCACAGGCGATCGCAAGATTGACAGGAAGAAGGCGTTTGTAGGTGTCAACTGACTGTTTCCAGGGAGTGCCTGGAAAAAATGCAGGAATGTCCATGCATTTGCAGGGAGGGTTCCTGGCATCAATTCCGGTCCCGGATAGGCTGATGTGATCGCTGCAACTGAGTAAGTCCTGTGCTGCTCAGAGACTGCACAAAATCTGTTTGTACAGCTCTGCTACACATGCGTTCGCACACTTGAACAGCTGAAATACACTCCCCCTGTAGGCGGTGACTATCTGATAGCAGCAGTGCAAAAATCACTTGCTAGCGATCAGGTCTGAATTAGGCTCTATGTACGTAAGGCAGTCAGGCTTACCACATGGTGTAACACAGAGATACTTTCTAGTGCCCCCCACTTCCCGTTCTAGGTCACATTATGATGTACCTGATTTATGATTACTGTGACTCCTAATATGCTTTGACATTATTGAAGTATTTTTGTCTTACATTGCTCCTGCTATACCCATCACTCAGCCAGGTTATAATATGTTGTTCTAGATCTAAATATAGGGGGTAATTCAGACCTGATCGCTAGGCTGAGTTTTCTCACAGCCTCCGATCAGGTCCGAACTGCGCATGCGTATGCAAAGGGCATCAGTGCATAGAGCCAGGATGGTACGAAAAAAGCAATGGCAATGATATTGACAGGTAGAGGGCAGCTGACCATTTTCTGGGAGTGTTTGGAAAACGCAGACGTGTCCAAGCATTTTCAGGGAGGGTGTATGACATCAATTACGGTCCCGGACAGGCTGAAGTGATCGCAGCGGCTGAGTAAGTCCTGGGCTGCGCAGAGACTGCACAAAATCAGTTTGTGCAGCTCTGCTACACATGCGTTCGCACACTTGAACAACACAAATACCCTCCCCCTGTAGGCGGCGGCTATGATCGCAGGACAGCAAAAATCGCTGCCCAGCGATCAGGTCTGAATTAGGCCCATTGTGCTGCGTTTTCTTTATGCTGTATGTGCTATCTTCTCTTATAAAAACATTTTTAAAAAACAAAACAAAACACATGCTAGAATAACAGAAATCATCTATTTTGTGATTTGTAGAGAAAGGGGAGTTTTGTAAATGGCAAAATCATACTTTATGACCCACCAGGGTATCTAATTTCGTACATCTTGGGACACTGCATGGAAAACAAAAATGTCTATGGCAGTGGTTCCCAAACTGTGTGCCTAGGTACCCTGGGGTGCCTTAAGGTACTTGCAGGGGTGCCTTGGGTTGGTGGTCCAGGGCCAAATCAAATTATTTATGGTCAATAAAACAGGCAAAACCAGTGCTAGTGGCAAACAATCATGATATATGTAGACAAATAGAAGCAAATCCTGTCCCTTACCACATAACTGACCCTAAGGATGACATATAAACACAATTTATTTAATTTAATATTTGTTTTTGAATTCCTCAATATGAAACATATGGCCTAGGGGTGCCTTGATAAGTTTTTGATGGTCTAGGGCGCCGTGATTCAAAAAAGTTTGGTAACCACTGGTCTATGGCATAATTAAAAAAAAGAAAGGTGCATCTGTCTGGGTGTGCACGAATACATTTGCCCCAGATCCTTTTAATATATTTGCCAACTGAAACCTATTGTATGTACTGCCCCCAAGATGACTGCTACATCCGGTACTTTCATGGGGAGGCTGAACAACAAGAAGCACTATTCATTATTCATTCAGTGGATATTGCGTTAGTCACTTTTCATTTACCTGTACTTTGTATGTCTTACTTCCAAGTACAATATTTTTTTATCTAACACAGTGTAACCTATGTAATGCACCCAATACGGCTGCCTCGCCTGATACTCCCTTTTAGAATTCTGTAGCTTCCCCATTAGGGTTAGGTACAAAATGTCAACAGTCATAATGTTGACATTCATCATGCAGACAGTGAAGAAATGTCAATATGTTAGCCTGACGACATATCCTCCCAGGTGGCCAGTGGCGGTGACTTATCTTTTCCTGGTGGCTGCAGTGGTGTCTTCCGGATTCCAGTGGTAATATGGCCATCACTTCTGGCTCAGACCTCTGAACCTCCAGCGGTCTGTTAAGTACTTTTGCACTATCCCTAGTCCATGCCCCACCCTCTGGTGCCTATCCTTAACCCCCTCCCCCCAACCCACACACACACAAATGTTACAGAGCTTTATTTTTACACTCCAAGTTAGATTTCAGTTTGAACACACTTCACCCAAATCTAACTCTGTACATGATACATCTGCCCCACCTGTAGTACAACATGCTTTTGCCCAATTGCTTGCTTTATTGCTTTCTTGCAACTCAAAATCAGGCCCAATGTGGCTGTTTCAATCTTTTATTATAGTCAAGATTTCTGTGTATTCTTTGCAAATCTAAATATGTGTATTATGTTCTTGACTTCTTTAAAGCACTTTGAGTCCTTTAAAAAAAATGCTATATAAATAAAATTATTATTTTTATAACATTAGGTTCCATGATCTAATAAAAATTATATGACTTATGAAATGACAAAAAACATAGATATTGATAAAGGCAAATGTTTCTCAAGCATACTTGCCTACTTTTGAAAAAGCATTTCAGGGAGATTGTGAAAGTAACATCTATCAGTGCAGACGTGTACTGCTACATATGAGAAGCGTGTCATACCAGTGATTTACATCCAGATATAATTTAGTCCCAGAGTTATGCCAGGGGCGTATCTAGAGAGGAAGGGACCTGTGTGCAGTCTCCGTGTGCAGGCCTCCTCCTCTCCTGTAGCCGTCAGCACCGCTGTTAGCGCTCTGAGCACTAGAGACTCTGGCACAGTGCCAGAGTCTACGGCGCATGTGCAGGTCTACGGAAAAATGGAGTTTTGGAGAACTGTAAATGTACTGTAGACTCTGGCACTGTGCCAGAGTCTCTAGTGCTCAGAGCGCTAACAGCGGTGCTGTCAGCTACGGTAGAGGAGGGGGCCCACACACGGACACCAGAAAGGTAAGTATACAAGAAATGGGTGCAGTGTGTGCCCCCTCTGGACCCAGGAGCCTGTGTGCACCGCACCCATTACAGATACACCACTGTATGTAGCCAAAAGGATCATTGTGCCTCATAACCAAAGCAGGGAAATGGCACTGATGATCCCATTTGAATGTATTTAGCTCTGATTTATTCCCCCCCCCCCCCCCCAAGAATGTAACAGCTAAATAAAGGGGGGTAAGGTGCAATCAGGGAGATTGCTGGACTTTTCAGGGAGTAAGGGAGATTGCTAATATTTCAGGGAGACTCCTGCAGAATGAGGGAAGGTAGGTAACTATGCTCTCAAGTCTCTTATTCATACACAGTAGAAAAAAATATTGTGTTTAGCTTGTTGGAAACATTGTTTATTAAACATTAGCAGTAATAATTATATCTTTCCTACCCACATTTGTAAAAAAATGATTGCTTTGTGGTAAATAACACACTGTTTGCATACATATTTGGAGTACGTAGAGTGATGCCTATATATAGAAAGGATATTGTAGCAGGCTTGTTTATAAAACAACAGAAAAGGGCAATCATGTTGCTATTTGTACTCAGCAGCTAGCACAATTCAACCACAACATATCTCCAAGATGTAAATTTATGAGAGCTGATTAAGGTCACGCTGAGGATATGTTGTCATGATGTTGACAAGAATATTGCAGACAATGGGGGATAATTCAGAGTTGATCGCAGCAGCAAATTTGTTAGCAGTTGGGCAAAATCAAGGGGGTCATTCCGAGTTGATCGCTCCCTCCGATTTTTGCAGCGCAGCGATCAGGTAAAAAGACAGCAAAACTGCGCATGCGTATGCACCGCAATGCGCAGGCGCGTCGTACGGGTACAAAGAGGATCGATGCTGGGCGATGGATTTAGCGAAGATTCCATTCGCACAGCCGAACGCAAGGTGATTGACAGAAAGAGGGCGTTTATGGGTGTCAACTGATCATTTTCTGGGAGTGTTTGGGAAAACACAGGCGTGTCCAGGCGTTTGCAGAGCGGGTGTCTGACGTCAATTCAGGCACCAAAAAGACTGAAGTGATCACAAGGGCTGAGTAAGTCCTGAGCTACTCTGAAACTGCACAAAATGTTTTTGCTAAGCTCGACTGCAAAGGCGTTCGCACTCTTGCAAAGCGAAAATACACTCCCCCGTGGGTGGCGACTATGCATTTGAACGGCTGCTAACAGTAGCTAGCGAGCAATCAACTCGGAATGACCCCCCCATGTGCACTGCAGGGGGGCAGATATAACATTTGCAGAGAGAGTTAGATTTGTGTCGGTTATTTTGTTTCTGTGCAGGGTAAATACTGGCTGCTTTATTTTTACACTGCAATTTATATTTCAATGTGAACACACCCCTCCCAAATCTAACTCTCTCTGCACATGTTATATCTGCCGCCCCCCCCCCCCCCCCCCCCTGCAGTGCAGCATGGTTTTGCCCATCTGCTAACAAAGTTGCTGCTACAATAAGGTCTGAATTAGGCCCAATGTACTTGTCGAAACCATAATCCACAAGCACTGTGAAATAGGTAAACAATTGTGAGAGCACAGCAGTTCCCACTGTTTGGGTTATATTGAAGGCTTGTTTCTCTCCATCTGTTTAATCTAGCAGTAAAACATAATAAAGCTGCATTATCACCTACATCATACTTACTTTTTAGGATCCACTTCCAAGATCTCCAGGATACACATGCAGGACACGCGGTTATGCGATTTGCTTTATCATGACCCTGCTAAGTTTGTGGATGCCAAATCACCGTACTTAGTATCTCTGTACAGTATGTTCTATTAGGGTACTAATTAGCACGAACCGCTTGTAACGTACAGTGGCAAGTTTAATCTTTCTATGTATAATGGAGAGATAAAAGCTCCTCCCTAAGTTCCTGGATGCCAAATCACCGTACTTAGTATCTCTGTACAGTATGTTCTATTAGGGTACTAATTAGCTGTTCGTGCTAATTAGTACCCTAATAGAAAATACTGTACAGAGATACTAAGTACAGTGATTTGGCAACCAGGAACTTAGGGAGGAGCTTTTATCTCTCTATATTATACATAGAAAGATTAAACTTGCCACTGTACGTTACAAGCTGTTTGTGCTAATTAGTACACTAGTAGAACATACTGTACAGAGATACTAAGTACAGTGATTTGGCATCCACGAACTTAGGGAGGAGCTTTAATCTCTCTCCATTGTAATCTTTCTAAGTATAATGGAGAGAGATAAAATCTCCTCCCTAAGTTCGTGGATGCCAAATCACTGTACTTAGTATCTCTGTACAGTATGTTCTACTAGTGTACTAATTAGCACGAACAGCTTGTAACGTACAGTGGCAAGTGTAATTTTTCTAAGTATAATGGAGAGAGATAAAAACTCCTCCCTATGTTCCTGGATGTCAAATTACCATGCTTAGCATTTCTGTACAGTATTTCCTATCTAGCCAGAAACCCTGCATCCTGTGCAAGCTAGGTGGACAACTGGAGGGGACCCGATACACGGTTGCTTCCCGTTTCCCTTTCTGCTCCGAAAGCCAAGAGTCTCCTCTTTTGTATGGTACCAGTCCTGAGTCTCTGGGACACCCAGAACCAGAGATATAAGTACGCAAAATGGACCCATTTTCCCATAGACTATAATGGGCCCCTTAATTCAGACCCACCATGGGTTCCGACGCTTGCCATGAGCCTTGTGGGGGTCACAGAAACTTGGGGTTGGTACCCTCCAGTAGCTAATTGTCTCCCCTTCCATACCAACCTAGCGATGAAGGCTCCAAACCTCCCACGCTGAGAGTCCCAGGTTTGAGTCCCAAAGTGCCAACCTTTTTTTTTTTTTATATGTTCCCGTGACATTCACTTTATTATTTTTTTTCTTTGTTATACATTCAATGAAAGGATGCACACAGGTTTCACATAAATCAAAGTAAATCTGCAGCAGCGATTCATTCTGCTATATACAAATACACAGCGGTAATGAGTATAAATTAGTGTATTCCGACGCAACTAACTGAACAACACAGTACTGTAGATCGTCGGCATTTGTGTATTGTACCTGACCTGAACTCCCTCCCTGTCCACTGCATGACCTGTGCAGGCTCCCAGGGGGGAAGGGCGATGGGGGTAGGGAGAGGCGGTGGAAAATACAGTGCTTTTGAAATACAAGTATTAGCGTCGGAGTCCCCTAAGGCATAAACCAACACCAATGGGAAGGAAGTGCCAACCTTTTTTTTAATGTGTTCCTGTAACATTCACTTTATTATTCTTTTTTTTCTTTGTTATACATTCAATGGAAGGGTGCACACAGGTTTCACATAAATCAGAGTGGGCGGGGGATTTTCCTACATACAGTAGCATACTGTTGCACATGTCTTGTAACCTGATCAGAACTCCTTCCCTGTCTACTGAATGTACTTTGCAGGCTCCCAGGGGGGAAGGGGAAAGTGGGATGGGGGTAGGGCGAGGCAGTGGAAAATACCGTGTTCAAAGAAAAGGCATAATCAAAACCAGGGGGAACTTTGCGTTGTATCGTTATGTGCATAGACCTCAATTATCCCTATCAACCCAGTGTATTTTAGCTAGGGGATTCTGACGCTCCTTCAGCATTACCCCGTAGCCTAAAAAACCTATGCCGTTGCTCGCTCCATAGCTGAGTGCTGCCACAGGGCATTGGTTCACATGCCTCGGACATTTTGTCACTTTGCGATGCGATGGGGTCCGGTGTATCGTTATGTGCATAGACCTCGCTTGTCCCTATCGCCCCTGTGTATTTTAGTAAGGGGATTCTGACGCTCCTTCAGCATTGCCCCGTAGCCTGCAAAATCTGTGCTGATACTTGCTCCATAGCCGAGTGCCTCCATGTAGCTAGGAGTCACAGGCGGTAGCCATTTCAATTGAGTCTGCCCTGCTATAGAATTGTATGTGTACCGTACGGTGCATAGAACCTTGACAGTAGAAACTCTCCTGCAGCTTTGTCCTGCTTTATGTAAAACTTGTGTTTTGTCAGTTTGCTATGCGATCGAGCCCGGTGTAACGTAATGTGCATAGACCTCGCTTATCTCTATCACCCCTGTGTATTTTGGCTAGAGTATTGTGACACTCCTTCAGCATTGCCCCGTAGCCTGCAAAACTTATGCCATCTCTCACTCCATATCCGAGCGCTGCCTGCCATGTGGTGGGGGTTCAGGGGCGGCGGCCATTTTGTCAGTGAGCTATGCGATCGAGTCCGGTGTACCGTAATGTGCATAGACCTCGCTTATTCCTATCGCCCCTGTGTATTTTAGCTAGGGGATTGTGACGCTCCTTCAGCATTGCCCTATAGCCTGCAAAATCTGGACTGTTACTTGCTCCGTAGCCTAGGGCCTCCGTGGGGCAAGGAGTCATGGGTGGTAGCCATTTCTATTGAGTCTGCCCTGCTACAGAATTGTATGTGTACAGTACGGTGCATAGAACCTTAACAGTAGAACCGCTCCTGCAGCTTTGCCCTGGTTTATGTGAATAAAAAAAATAATAAAGTGTCTGGAAAAAACTAACATGCATTCGTACTTTAGGAATTGAACCCGGGACTCTGAGTATAGGAAGCGGAACACTTCACCACTTCGCCGCAGACAGATGAATAAATCCATTGGTTTTGATTATGCTGTAATGGCTACGGGATTAGGACGCTAACATACTGTACAAAATTCCTAATCTCAAGAGGCAATAGTGAACTTCTAACACGTCCATTTGCGACAGTGTACACTACTGGTTTTATGTTGTTTTGTCTGCGGGACTTGGACGCTCACATATTCATAAAGTACTGTAGATGGATCATATACTGTATGCTGTACTATTTGCATCTGTACCATATATACTGTATTAAATAATGTAGCGTAATGAGTATTTACTGTATTAAATAATGCAGCGTAATGGGTATTTACTGTATGCAGCGTAATGAGACGCCTTAGTAAAGTAGTCCTTACTATATATTTCAGTATTGTATTTTACGGGAGACCACACGCATGCACAGTGGTGATTGTAAAAAGCGACATCTGGTGGATGATCGCAGGTATTACACGTAAAGGTAACGCCAAAAGCTCTGTCTGCCTCTGTGCGATTAGGTACGTCTCTCTGTGACTAGGCACGCCTCCCTACACCCCGGTACGCTGCGTATGCTCGATCCGGACAAACGCCTCAGCCAGTCAAGATAAAGGTGGCTACATCATTAAGTCAAGTCTGAAGTGTTAACATATATAACCGAAATTGTAAATAAAGTTCTAGATTGTTTTGATAACAGAAAGTGCCACAAGGAACCTACTTATAAACATCCTTCGGGGCTCTGGTTAAGGGCAGGGACATGTTGGTAACATATATATATATATATATATATATAGAACAAATGAAGAATAGCGCCTGGACCAGTCCTAAGTATGACACTCTAATAAATTGTTATGGAATAAATTAGAGATATTTGTAACACACCCCATAAATCAATGGGTGGCAGCTCATGCCCAGTACAGAGTAAATAGATAAAAAAATAGAGTGCAATAGAGCGCCTGATAGTGTTTATATGTTAAAATATTATTGTATAGCCAGTTCACCCTGTGCGGTGTGTAAAGTACAATTTTTTAAAAAAGAACAACTTAGCTCCTTGGAGGCAGCTTCGATCAGATGACGCTTTAGAACATGTAAGTTAAAAAACAAAAGAAGAACATAGTGTGTACTGTTTTTACAGAGTTAAAAATGCATATAAAACTCTGAAAGTAGGAACCTTGCTGGTCCCAATAGCCATACAGAAGTTTGTCAGAATACAAATAAAGCAGCAAATCCCAATCCCAACGCGTTTCGTCCTTTAGCAGAGGACTTCTTCTCCCCCTGAAGAAGTCCTCTGCTAAAGGACGAAACGCGTTGGGATTGGGATTTGCTGCTCACCCGATACTTCTAACATTGGACAGATAAGCCGTTTTTATGTTTTTATCTCGTACGTATGATACCTGCATTTGCTACAGGATTTTAAATTGAATCTCTGGTTACGAAATTGCTGTTTATACGACATTTCCAATCATGGATAGATAAGCTACCTAATTGTTTTTATCTTGTACGTTTGCTACCTGCCTTTGCGTCAGGATTGTTATAATAAATTGTGTTTTTATTTGTATTCTGACAAACTTCTGTATGGCTATTGGGACCAGCAAGGTTCCTACTTTCAGAGTTTTATATGCATTTTTAACTCTGTAAAAACAGTACACACTATGTTCTTCTTTTGTTTTTTAACTTACATGTTCTAAAGCGTCATCTGATCGAAGCTGCCACCAAGGAGCTAAGTTGTTCTTTTTTTAAAAATTGTACTTTACACACCGCACAGGGTGAACTGGCTATACAATAATATTTTAACATATAAACACTATCAGGCGCTCTATTGCACTCTATTTTTATATATATATATATATATATATATATATATCCTGTAGGTGGTAGTGCAGCTTTAAATTGCTGTAGAATATATACTATGCAGAGCTAGATTGTCACAATCCTGACTGAATTTTTCATATTCTGTGACTTACCTCTGTCATCTCTCCTGCAGTTCCGTCTATTCTTCATGCTGGGTTTTAGCCAGTACGCCAGATCCAAGTTCATCCTGACATCCTGACCTGATTCCTTCAGCATAAAAACTGCACTCTGTGTGACTCCTGATTAAGCCACCTGAGTAGGAATTCCTCTGTTAGAGTAATCAGCAGGATCATGTGTCCAGCATCTCGTCTCTGTCCATTGTGTCCACATGAAGTTCCCAGCAGTTGACGCTGTCTCTGTGAATAACGTTGCACAGCGCTTGCTTCCCGCTGCCCGCTGTCTCAGCATTGTTCTCCATGATGTCTGCTTCCTGGTGTTTAGTACTAGTCGAGAGTTCCCTCCAAAACCGGACCTGGGCACTGCCATCTTACATAGTAAATACTACATTCTAGTGACTTTGCTCTGATCCAGTTCCAGTCTGGTGACTTCCAAGTATTTCTGCATTTACATCTGCATCTCTCAGGACTTTCCAGTGTCATCATTCTGGATCCAGCCCAGTCAGCACTTCAGTCAATTCCGGTTCTACTAGTCACCTTTCTGTGATACAGTCACTGTCCTATTAGTCCAGATGTCCAAACACTTGCTGCTGCTTCTGGTACTGGGTCCTGGGCATACTGCTGTGCTAAATCTTCTACTGGGTGTCAAAAGTGGTAGTGGGTATTAAAATGTGTCACTACCCGGTTGCTATAGGGATACTTCAGATACAACTAATCAAGTAAAAAATATCAACATTTATAACACTCTGTAGCATCCAAATCATATAACTTATAAAATTACCACACATACATGCATTGTGTGGACAAAATAAAAACATATAGTTCAGGAGGAGTCCTACCGAGGGATACGTTGGGGAGCAGCAGGTTGTAAATAGTTCAGCGCTCACCTTAGCTTGCATTGGTTAAAAATAACTGTATAAAAAACACATACGTATGGGAGCAGCAGGTGGTGATGAATGAAGGGAAGTCCGGACCTGCCCTGCATAAGCTCCCACATCTTAAGTCCTTCCTGCGGCAGGTAATCCTCCTCTGGTCCAAGGGGTGATGGTGCCAACGCGTTTTGGAACATTAAGGTTCTTTTTTCAAGGCATATGTTTCCCCCTTGCTTCTAAAACTGTTTTTATAATGAAAAAACAGCTACTTCCGGTTTCGTCATGTCCAAAACCGGGACTGACGTCATCATACATAAATTTTCTATAAATAGTTTTTAAAGCACTTATTACCATCTAAAAAACCACAACAAACTTACTTTAGACATTTCTTTCTATTGACTATGGTTATATATTGATTTTCTAAAGGAACGCTGACAGGAAGTTCCACGGCTGCCATCTTAGATGATGTTTATACAGACTCAGACGTTAGATCCGCCATCTTTAGTGTGGGCTGAAATGTTGACAGCATATCCCACTGAAGTTATTTCTTTAAGAAGAGATTTATTCTTGCAAAGGGGGCACTCATGTTGAATTTGTATGCGAATGTTGCATCAGAAAACAAAAATGTCCACCAGAAGATATACAGCCGCCCTTTTTTTGTGTGTGTATGCTTATATGTAATAGATACCAAATGTTGATTTTCTAAAGGAACACTGACATGAAGTTCCGCAGCCGCCATCTTAGATGATGTTTATACAGACAGAGAAGTTAGATCCGCCATTTTTAGTGTGGGATGAAGTGTTGGCAGCGTATCCCATTGAAGTTCTTTCTTTAGGAAGATATTTATTCTTTCAAAGGGGGCAATCATGTTGGATGTGTATGTAGATGTTGCATCAGAAAACAAAAATGTCCACCGGAAGTCATGCAGCCGCCATTTTTAGGTATCCTTTTATATATATATATATATATATATATATATATATAATATCTCAAATAACGCCATTTTGAACGTGGGCAAATTTGTTGGAAAAATAGATAAATTATGACGATTCTTGAAGTTTGTTCAAATTGTTTTTACCTCGAAAAGAAGATAAAGGATAATGATTAGTTTGTAATAAAGATTGTATATAAACAGATAAAGAATGGAATATTACAAAAAAACATTTTAATTCAAAATCCTGGTTTAAACTAGTAGGTGCCAGAGTTTGTAGCTTGAAAACTGTTTTCATCTCGGTCTTTGCTAGTATTTTCTCTGTATTACGATTACGACAGTTTGGTGTTATGTGAATGAGTCCCGCAAAGAATTGAATTTAATTAATTGAACAATTGTGTTCCAACCTACAGTGATCAGAAAGGTTGTGTGTGAATAAGCCCTTCTTTATATTTCTTAAATGTTCTGATAGATGGGTTTTTAATGATAAAGGCGATAAATTAGTTCCTCAATTAAACTTCACACTCCGAAGAAAGGAAGAATTTTATTATGGAGTCTATTCATTTCATACTTAGTAATAATTATTTCTACTTTGACGGTAATTATTATCTTCAGAAAAAAGGAATGGCCATGGGCACTCGTTTTGCTCTATCATAAGCAAACCTATTTATGTCATTCTGGGAATCTAACTACATCTTTTCGGACAAACAATGGGACTCAAAAATTGTCAAATGCGTACGGTATATCGATGATGTACTTTTCTTATGGAAGGGTGGGAATGAAGATTTGAATAATTTCTGCAAATATTTAAACTCTAACGACATGAACATCCTCCTATCTTTCCAAATGAGCAATGTAGAAGTAAATTTTCTGGATTTATTAATTTACATAAAAGACAGCAACCTGCAAACAAGAATTTATAAAAAAAACCTACTGATTGTAACAATCATATACCAACAGACAGTGAACATCACCGGAACTGGCTAAACGGTATACCAAAGAGCCAGTTCATAGGAGTCAGAAGAAACTGTAGTGCAATGAGCAAATACAAGAAATGTAAAAAGTTTTCTTGGAAAAAGGATATAATTAAGAGACTCTTGAACAAACAGCTGGCTCTGTCCTTGATATGGAAAGATCTCCGTTGCTTCAACCGAAAGCGAAAAGAAGTACCAACAATAGCCCAAAATTCCAGTGGTCATTTCTAACTGGATATGATTCCAGCCATAAACAAATGGTGACAATAATAAAAAAGAACTGGCACATTTTAAAGATGGACACTATTTTGAAAGAGATTATTCCAGATCAACCCACTTTCATCTATAGAAAAGCTAAAAATCTTAAATCTGAATTAGTAAGAAGCACTTTACCATTCAAACCAATAAATCCGATCCATACTGAAGGCTTTCATCGCTGTGGCGCATGCCAACAAATAAAAAGCAAAACTTCAAAATATACAAAAATTAGAGTAAATAATATTCCAATAAAAATCAAAGACTTTATCACTTGTAACACTACAAATGTCATATATGTGATCGATTGTATTTGCAATAAAGCATACATTGGGAGAACTTCCAGATCATTAAAAACCCATCTATCAGAACATTTAAGAAATATAAAAAAGGGCTTATCCACACACAGCCTTTCTGATCACTGTAGGTTGGAACACAATTGTTCAATTAATTAAATAAAATTCTTTGCGGGACTCATTCACATAAAACCAAATTGGCGTAATCATAATACAGAGGAAATACTAGCAAAGACCGAGATGATAACAATATTCAAACTACAAACTCTGGCACCTACTGGTTTAAATTAGGATTTTGAATTCAAATGTTTTTTGTAATATTCCATTCTTTATCTGTTTAATTACAATGCTTTATTACAAACTAATCATTATCCCTTAACTTCTTTTCGAGGTAAAAACAATTTAGGACAAACTTCAAGAATCGTCATAATTTATCTATTTTTCCAACAAATTTGCCCACATCCAAAATGGCGTTATTTGGGATCTAATATATATATATATATATATATATATATATGGATACCTAAAAATGGCAGCTGCACGACTTCTGGTGGACGTTTGTTTTCTGATGCAACATCCACATACAAATTCAACATGAGTGCCCCCTTTGAAAGAATAAATCTCTTCGTAAAGAAAGAACTTCAATGGGATATGCTGCCAACACTTCAGCCCACACTAAAAATGGCAGATCTAACTTCTGAATCTATATGAACATCATCTAAGATGGCAGCCGTGGAACTTCCTGTCAGCGTTCCATTAGAAAACAGTGTATAACCATAGTCAATAGAAAGGAATGTCTAAAGTAAGTTTGTTGTGGTTTTTAAGATGGTAATAAGTACTTTTAAAACTATTTATAGAAAATTTATGTATTATGATATCACTTCCAGTTCCAGGCATGAAGAAACCGGAAGTAGCTGTTTATCCATTATAAAAACAGTTTTAGAAGCGGAGAGGTGGGGGGGGGGGGGAACATATGCCTTGAAAAAGGAAACTTAATGTTCCGAAACGCGTTGGCACCATCACCCCTTGGACCAGAGGAAGATTAGCTGCTGCAGGAAGGACTTAAGATGTGGGAGCTTATGCAGGGCAAATCCGGACTTCCCTGCATTCATCACCACCTACAGCGCCTGGAAGCAAGGAAGAACGGAGCCGCACGGACGGGTGTTTGCCGGCAGACAGCATCACGGCTGCATCGCGGAAACCACAGCCAGAGGGAATAACATCACCTACAGGCAGGCCCGGCGACAGGGGGGGTCAAAGGGGACACCCGGCCCGGGCCCCGTCGTTGTTAGGGGCCCCAAAGTCCAGGCCGGGCCGCCTGCTGTGTGGTTGATTTTTTTTGTTTTGTTCAGCGTGCGTGTTCTCCCTCCCTCCCTCCGGAGTCCTGTGTTCACCCCTCAGTGCCCCCAGTCCCAGGTCACCTGCCATCCGGTCGTCCGGACCGCCCCTCCAGAGTCCTCACCGCACGCGGTCTCCGTGACTCTGCTGTGCTGTGTGAGTGAGTGAGGAGCTGGACGGAGCGCAAAGCAGGAGCGGCCCAGTCGGGACAGACAGAGTACTGCGGGAATTGGGGAGGCGATGCAAGCCTAGTCAATTAGCGCCGCGGCGCTGGCGGGCGGCTGTGAGTATCAGTGTGTTGCTGCTGCAGGCAGCCTGCTGGTAAGGCTTTTCTCAGTTCATATAATACATGTATAGGGAATGGGATTTGGGTTTGGTTTAGGGCTGTAGGATTGGTTTGGGGCGGGATGCAGGCAGGCACATTCTGCACATTATGCATGCATCTGCATTCTGCACATATGGATGCATCTGCATGCATGCATGTGCATGTCAGATGAGATCAGACTCATCAATACATTTATTGGCACATGCAGGGAGGGATGTGTGTGACTGTGTGTCAGGGGGCAAGAGGGGGTTTGGGCTGGGGGGGGCCCGCAGAGATTTCAGTGTACTGGGCCCCAAAATTTCTGTTGCCAGCCCTGCCTACAGGTGGGGGAAGTGTCAAAGAACTACACTAATGGAAACGGTAGGAATACTTTCCATTTAATATACTACCATTAACCCCTGCAAAGAATGCATTGGAGTACATCCACAATGGCTATATAAACACCAGCAATATCCGCATCTACCATACAGAGACTGTCAAAACGTTATCCACTTTGGAGAAACTTTTACACCCAAGTGGGGTATAGAGACTGTCAAACGTTATCCATTTTGGAAAAACTTTCTTCACCTAAGTGGGGTAAAACGCTATCCAGTGTACCCACAGGGAATTGTCTTGTTTGTTTGTCTAGTCTTACATGTTCAATGTTTGTAAGTGATATACCGGTATATATACATTCATTTCCTCATTTTTTAAAACCCATTATTTATTTATTAATAAAACACGGATATTGTGATTTAATTTTGTCTGTTTATGTTTATTGCTTAAAGCTGATTCTAGCACATATGTGTTTTTTATACAGTTATTTTTAACCAATGCAAGCTAAGGTGAGCGCTGAACTATTTACAACCTGCTGCTCCCCAACGTATCCCTTGGTAGAACTCCTCCTGAACTATATGTTTTTATTTTGTCCACACAATGCCTGTATGTGTGGTAATTTTATAAGTTATATGATTTGGATGCTACAGAGTGTAATAAATTTGGATATTTTTTACTTTATTTGTTGTATCTGAAGTATCCCTATAGCAACTGGGTAGCGACACATTTTAATACCCACTACCACTTTTGTCATTTGTTCCAGTGGGGTTAGGGTACCCATATTTTGGTATTAAAAGGCTAGCTAACACCCAGTGAAGCGCCCAGGGTATCCTGTCACCCATTGTATACTTCTACTGTGTGAGTAGGTGCTGCTGCAGCACCACTGTTATTCAGCTCTCTCATGCAATACTCATGAGTCAGTACATCTCAGCTGCCACAGGTGGCACTGCTGTGCTCAGACTTGGTGTGGACTTTGCGGAGCTGACTCTCATGAGTCTTTCTCCTTTCGTGTATTTCAGCAGTTCAATGGTTCATATATATCACGGATCAGTTTTCTAACTCATACAGCCATATTGAGTCAGTACAGTACCTCTACGCTACCATGTGTGGCACTGCTGTGCTAAGGCATGTACATTGTATGGATCTGATCCTGAACTACATTGCATTTATTAATTCTCCCAGTACAGGCCTGGCCAACCTGTCGCTCTCCGGATGTTGTGAAACTATACATCAAAGCATGCCCTGCCACACTTCTAGCATTTATTAAGAGCAAAACAGTGGCACGGCATGCTGACCGCAGGTAACCCCACCGCTGACCGCAAAGTTCCCACCATTGAAACTAATGGAGGTGCTGTGCGATGCGCTGTCTGCCAGCTCAGACGCGCATACGGAATCAGGAGAGTGCCAGGACGTGGCGCTCCCTGATTGCCTGAAGGGACCTTCTGTGACAGGAGTCACAGGGGGTGTCAGCATTCGGGGAAAGGGGTCCCATGTGTAAACATGGGACCCCTTTCAGTCCGTGTGGATCAGGTAAATGTGTTTTTTTTATTTTGCCAAGTACGTGGATTACAAATATCACTGGACACTGGATTTAGGTGAGTATAATTTTATTTTCAGGTACACCCCGTGGATTCTACTTGGACAAGTGGACCGAACGTCGTGTCAACATAGGTAAGTATGTGTGTGTGTCGACATGTATGTAATAAAGTTGTACTTTCAAGGTGTGCGCGTCCTGTTTTTATTTGGGTATTTTTTTTTTGCAGTAGAACTACAGGTACCAGCGGGCCCGTTTCCCCCCCGCATGCTGGTACTTGTGGTTCTCCAAGTACCAGCTTGCAGGGGAGGCTTGCTGGGACTTGTAGTTCTGCTGCAAAAAACAATATTCTTTCATTTCACAAAAGGCTATCAGCCTCCCATCCGCAGCCCATGGATGGGGGGACAGCCTCGGGCTTCACCCCTGGCCCTTGGGTGGCTGGAGGGGGGGACCCCTTGATTGAAGGGGTCCCCACTCCTCCAGGGTACCCCGGCCAGGGGTGACTAGTTGGGGTTTTAATGGCACGGCCGCAGGGACCAATATCAAAGTGTCCCCCGGCTGTGGCATTATCTCCCCAGCTAGTGGAGCCCGGTGCTGGTTCCAAAAATACGGGGGACCCCTACGCTTTTTGTCCCCCGTATTTTTGGCACCAGGACCGGACGCAGAGCCTGGTGCTGGTTCTAAAAATACGGGGGATCCCCTATCATTTTTTTCCTCGTATTTTTACAACCAGGACCGGCTCAAAGAGCCCGAGGTTGGTTATGCTTAGGAGGGGGGACCCCACGCATTTTTTTTTTCTGATTTTTAACCCATTCCATAAAAAAAAAAATATATATTTTTAAATATATAAAAAATACTTGTGCCTCCTAAATAGACAAACCAAGTACCTAATCCCTTCTAATATAAATAGATATGCTATTACCAATAAAAAAAACACACAAAAAAAACATGTTTTTAAAAATTTTTATTAGATTCCGCCAGCAAAGTGAGGCGGATTGAAAATGCCGAATTTACTGTCTAAAAGCACTGTTGTCGAATTTACAATCTTCAATTGAATATACTTTTGTCGCATTTGTACCATTGCAGAAATGTCGAATTTGTCAAATGTCGAATTTCAAAAAGTCGAATTTGGAAAGTCCGTTTTTTTGACGAAAAGTACTGAATTGCATTGTCGATTTTTTTTTTTTTTTTTGCGAAAATGTCCCATTTTTCGACATTTTCGGGAATTCGACCGCAATTGCATATACCCCTTAGATTTGGGTGGATTATATTGCTTCTGTGCAGGGTAAATGCTGGCTGCTTTATTTTTACACTGCAATTTAAATTTGAACACACCCCACCCAAATCTAATCTCTCTGCACATGTTACATTCTGCTGCACCTACATTGCAACATGGTTTTGCCCAATTGCTAACTTTTTTGGTTTGCTAACAACTCCCCTGTGTACGGTACCACATTTAAGCAATTGAATACCCCGTTCACACCGCCAATGCCGGATCTCACCCGGGAATTGGAAACGGGTCCTTCCAGGGTGGGATCCGGCATTGGACCCTAACTGCTGGCTTCCCGAACTGGCAATTTCCTAGGTCGGTTGCCATGGCAGCAGGGGCAGATCCAGCAGCAGTGGCGGAGGCGGCGCTGGGAGATGAGCACATCTCCACGCTGCCTCTCCCTATCTTGTGAACGGGTCCTGGGTCGCATCGACCCGGGAACCCGTTCACGCTGCCACTAATACGGAATTCAACCCGGGAATAACACTGCTTTATTCCCGGGTTAAATTACCGGGACAGGCGACTCGGGAATTCGACCATGGCCCTTTCACACCGCACACCAACCTGTGTTATTTGTGCGGTGAAAGGGATATATGAGCTATCATTCAGGCTAGGGCTGAAAAGTGACCCAGACATTTATTGTTTCCAAATTTACCATAATCTAATAATTGCTTTCTGCGTAATATACATGTAGTTTGATTCAGCACTAAAAATGGTTGGGGAAGTAATCTTCAAGCCATCTTCAAAGTTGTGCTAGTGAGCACTCAAAAAATAGGATTTTAATTGCCTACCGGTAAATCCTTTTCTCGTAGTCCGTAGGGGATACTGGGAATCCATTTAGTACCACGGGGTATAGACGGGTCCACTAGGAGCCATGGGCACTTTAAGAAATTGATAGTGTGCGCTGGCTTCTCCCTCTATGCCCCTCCTACCAGACACAGTCTAGGAAACTGTGCCAAAGAAGATGGACATACTTTGAGAGAAGGATAGATAAGGAAAGTGGTGAGATTATGAACCAGCACACACAAAACAAAAGGAAAGCCATGCTAACCAAACTTGAAACAGGAACAGCAACAGCTGAACAAACCAGAATACTTAACCAAGTAACTGTGCAGGAAGACCGAAGCACCGGGCGGGCGCCTTGTATCCCCTACGCACTACGAGAAAAGGATTTACCGGTAGGTAATTAAAATCCTATTTTCTCTTAGGTCTTAGGGGATAATGGGAATCCATTTAGTACCATGGGGATGTACCAAAGCTCCCAAACCGGGTGGGAGAGTGCTGAGGTTCCTGCAGAACTGATTGACCAAACTGAAGGTCCTCAGAGGCCAAAGTATCGAACTTGCAAAACTTTGCAAATGTGTTAGAACCTGACCAAGTAGTTGCTCGGCAGAGCTGTAAAGCTGAGACACCCCGGGAAGCCGCCCAAGAAGAACCCACCGACCTAGTAGAGTGGGCCTGTACAGATTTTGGAACCAGCAAGTCTGCTGTGGAATAAGCATAATCTGATCCAGCGTGCAATTGACTGCTTTGAAGCAGGACACCCAATTTTATTGGGATCATAGAGAACGAACAGCGAGTCCGATTTCCTGTGACGAGCTGTCCTCTTTACATACACCTTCAAAGCCCTCACAACATCCAAAGACTTTGAAGTAGCAGAGGTGTCCGTCACAACCTAAACCACAATAGGTTGGTTGATGTGAAACGCAGACACCACCTTAGGAAGAAATTGCTGACGAGTTCTGAGTTCAGTTCTGTCCTATGAAAAATTAGGTAGGGGCTCCTGTGAGACAGCGCCCCTAGCTCCGACACACGTCTTGCTGAAGCCAAGGGCAACAGTTTGACGGTCTTCCACATAAGGTACTTTACGTCTACCTCCTGTAACGGTTCAAACCAGTCCAACTGTAGGAATTGGAGCACCAAACTGAGATCCAAAGTTGCCGTGGGAGGCACAAAGGGAGGTTGGATGTGTAGAACACCTTTCAAGAACGTCTGGACCTCAGTGCGAGAAGCCAACAGTTTCCAAAAGAAAATAGACAAGGCCGAAATCTGTACTTTTTCTGAGACTCTGTGTCCAGTATCATTCCCAGGAAAGGAAGCCTCTGTGTTGGTTCTACGTGACATTTTGGTAGGTTCAGAATCCACCCGTGATCCAGGAGTAGTCTGGTTGAGAGGCCAATGCTGTACAACAACCGCTCCCTGGATGGTACCTTTATCAGAAGATCATATAGGTATGGAATTATGTTAACTCCTTGTTTGCAGAGTAGAAACATCATCTCTGCCATCACTTTTGTGAACACCCTCGATGCCATAGAGAGACCAAATGGCAGGGCCTGGAACTGGTAGTGACAGTCCTGCAGTGCAAACCATAGATAAGCCTGAATCGGAATGTGAACGTACGCATCCTTGATATCCAGAGACACTAGGAATTCCCCTTCCTCCAGACCTGAGATCACTGCTCTCAGAGACTCCATCTTGAATTTGAACACTCGTAAGTACGGGTTCAACAACTTGAGGATCAGAATTGGTCTTACCGAACTGTCCGGTTTTGGTACTACAAATAAGTTGGAATAGTACCCCTTGTTTTGCAGATGCGGTGGACTGGACCTGAGTCTGTACCAGTTTTTGAATGGCATCCTGTAAAGTTATACTTGCCTCTTGTGAAACTGGTAAGCCTGATTTGAAGAATATGTGAGGTGGGAGCTCCTGGAACTCGTCTGTAGCCCTGGGAAATAAGATCTATGACCGAAGGATCCTAGCACAAACTTGTCCAGATGTGACTGAAAGAATTTTAGCCGAGCTCTCACGTGCCAGTCTTCCAGGCATCGCAGTCAACCGTCATGCTGAAGGTTTTGAGGAAGCAGAGCTTGAGCCCTGTTCCTGTGAAGCAGCAGTCACTGGTTTGCGTGGTTTATCTCTAGCGCCACTGGTGGCTGTAAAAAAACCTCTGGTTTTGCCCCTAAACTTGGCAGTCCGAAAAGGACTGTAAATTGGAACCTGAGTAGGCCTTCCTAGCTGGGGAAGCTGCAGAAGGAACATATGTGGACTTACCCGCAGTAGCTTTGGAGATCCATTTGTTTAGTTCATCTCCAAATAAGGCCTCGCCCGTGAAAGGTAGGCCTACCACGCCTTTCTTGGAGACCGCATCCGCCGTCCACTGGCGCAGCCATAGACCCCTGCAGGCATGCAGACACTGCCATAGCCGTAGTGCGTGCATTAAGCAAGCCTATTTCTTTTATGGCTTCCACCATAAAATTTGCGGAGTCCTGTATATGCTGTAGGAACAAGATAACCTCCTGAGGCACGGTGTCTAACCCTTCAATCAGGTTACTCAACCATTTGGCAATGGCTCTAGTAATCCACCCACATGCTATAGTGGGTCTCTGGGCCACCCCAGCAGCTGTATACAAGGATTTGAGCGTAGTCTCAATTTTACGATCAGCCGGGTCTTTTAGAGAGGCTGCACCCAGGAAAGGCAATACAATTTTTCTTGAAAGCCTGGATACTGATGCATCCACTATCGGTGGATTTTCCCATTTTTTCCTATCCTCAGGAGGAAAAGGAAAGGATGATAACAACCGTTTAGGGATTTGAAATTTCCTATCAGGTCTAACCCACAGTTCTTCAAACAGGGTATTAAGTTCCTTTGACAAAGGAAAAGTGGCTGAGGATTTCTTTTTTATATTTAGAACTTCTGATAGCTTCTATGAGAGCCTCTATTCCCTGCGACAGAGTACCCTCCCCACCTCTGAGTCCACCTCACCCTCCTCCATTTCTGACCACTCATCATCCGAGTCAGACTGCAGGATATGGGCCAACGTGTGTTTTTGTGGACAAATGGCAGGGGACTGAGACGCTGGTTTGGGTACTGAGTCTATTTTCATAAACTCAGTCATAGATTGTCTTAAGTATTGCGTCTCTTTCTCGGTCTGAGATAACTTAGCAGAGATTGTGGAAATCATTTCCCTAATAAGAGTCCAGCCATGCTAGTTTTGCCCCACTAGCCTGGGAAGGGGCAGTACATTGAGTACACACTAGTGAACCCGCTGGGGAAGAGGAACACTGTGCCTAACATGAAACACACTCTTTGCCTGACATACTGTATAGTGACAGCACACACACACACACAGGAAAAGGTTAAATGCACAATTAACCCACAAAGAGCCCTTCCAGTGAGACACAGAGGGAGTATGGAACCAGCATACGGCACCTTTAACACTAATACCAAGCTTAACCGGGTCGCAGACTAAGTACCTAGATTAGGGACTTAGTACATTAATAAGCGCTCCCCCCCGTTATAACCCCCTGGTACCACTGAGGTAATCTGTAGTCTCTCCGGAGGAGTTGCGCATCCCTGTCAGTCAGCGTCTGTGTCAGTTGCTGAGGGAAAATGGCGCTGGTGAGCTGCTGGATCCGCTCATAGTGAAGCCCCTCCCCTTCAATGGTGCGCGGTCTTTTGCTCTTTTATATACTGGCTGTATGTGTCTAAGTGCATAAAATGGAGACAGAATCCTTTTATGGCTCCTGTGCTTACACAGCAGAAGACACAGTCCGCCCCGTTTAGAAGCCGCGCGTCTCCGTACCCTCATGCCGCAATAATGGCCGCCAACCCGCTAACCAGGATTCTGGCTTGGTACTCACCACTCTTCTTTCTTCTGGCTCTGTTAGGGGTGGCAGCGTGCTGCGGGAATGTACGCTCGCCATGGTGGGGCTTGCGAATAGTTCCCTCAGAAGCTAGTGTCCTGTCCGCGGGGAACGGGACTATTAACCCTGAGAGAGGTTGGGCCATTTTCCCGTAAGACCCACGAAGCAGGCAGGCTGATGTCATCCAGTCCTGCCTGTAAATAACAAACAGAAAATAAATGCAGAAAACTCTTCAGGAGCTTCTAGAGACGTGACCGGCTCCTCTCGGCACTTTTTCTAAACTGAGACTGGTAGGAGGATCATAGAGGGAGGAGCCAGCGCACACTATCAATTTCTTAAAGTGCCCATGGCTCCTAGTGGACCTGTCTATACCCCATGGTACTAAATAGATTTCCAGTATCCCCTAGGATGTAAGAGAAATTATACATGTTAGGCAGTCATTTTGAGAATGGGTTCATGTAGAGAGAGGCTTGTGGATAGATTTTGCTAGCTCATGTTGCTACTTCAACTTCTTTAGAATGCATGAAATAGAATATACAGTAAAGCTAGGTACACACTATTCAATTATTGGGCCAATTTGCTAATAATTGAAAGAACGATCAAAGCTATTGTATAGTGTGTACGAACGATCATTTTGGCGTTTCAGCGATATTTCTGAAAAATCTTGGCCACACACACGAACGATCGATTTTCTGATCTGTCATCCCAAACCAAAAATCTCGGCCACGATCTACCGATATCTAGCAGTGTGTGTGCATTCTCAATAATCTGTCCATATATACTATGTTTTCCTGTCACTATGTTATCCTTCTTGTGGGCAGACATATGCAAATGCAGTGTGATGTGGCAGAAAATTGGTAACTTTAAAAAAGAAATCTTTTACTGTGTAGCTCAGATATTGGTGTCCACAATTTCCGGAAATAATTGTCCGATTGTTGGGCCGACCCAAAAAATCTGACAATGTGTACCTAGCTTCAGTGTAAATGTCCTAGTCATGAACTACAGGATTCAAGACTTTTGATACAGAAAATAAGAATTTACTCACCGGTAATTCTATTTCTCATAGTTCGTAGTGGATGCTCGGGACTCCGTAAGGACCATGGGGATTAGCGGCTCCGCAGGAGACTGGGCACAACTATAAAGAAAGCTTTTAGACTACTGGTGTGCACTGGCTCCTCCCACTAAGACCCTCCTCCAGACCTCAGTTAGGATACTGTGCCCGGAAGAGCTGACACAATTAGGAAGGATTTTGAATCCCGGGTAAGACTCATACCAGCCACACCAATCACACCGTATAACTCGTGATACAATACCCAGTTAACAGCATGATAACAACTGAGCCTCTCAACAGATAGCTCAACAATAACCCTTTAGTTAAGCAATAACTATATACAAGTATTGCAGACAATCCGCACTTGGGATGGGCGCCCAGCATCCACTACGGACTATGAGAAATAGAATTACAGGTGAGTAAATTCTTATTTTCTCTAACGTCCTAAGTGGATGCTGGGGACTCCGTAAGGACCATGGGGATTATACCAAAGCTCCCAAACGGGCGGGAGAGTGCGGATGACTCTGCAGCACCGAATGAGAGAACTCAAGGTCCTCCTCAGCCAGGGTATCAAATTTGTAGAATTTTGCAAACGTGTTTGCCCCTGACCAAGTAGCAGCTCGGCAAAGTTGAAGAGCCGAGACCCCTCGGGCAGCCGCCCAAGAAAAGCCCACCTTCCTCGTGGAATGGGCTTTCACTGATTTAGGATGCGGCAGTCCAGCCGCAGAATGTGCAAGCTGAATCGTACTACAGATCCAGCGAGCAATAGTCTGCTTAGAAGCAGGTGCACCCAACTTGTTGGGCGCATACAGGATAAAGAGCGAGTCAGTCTTCCTGACTCCAGCTGTCCTGGAAACATAGATTTTCAGGGCCCTGACTACATCCAACAACTTGGAAGCCTCCAAGTCATTTGTAGCCGCAGGCACCACGATAGGTTGGTTCAGATGAAAAGCTGATACCACTTTGGGGAGAAACTGGGGACGAGTCCTCAATTCTGCCCTATCCATATGGAAAATCAGATACGGGCTTTTACATGACAAAGCCGCCAATTCTGAAACACGCCTGGCCAAAGCCAAGGCCAATAACATGACCACCTTCCACGTGAGATATTTCAAATCCACGGTTTTCAGTGGCTCAAACCAATGTGACTTTAGGAAATCCAACACCACGTTGAGATCCCAAGGTGCCACTGGAGGCACAAAAGGGGGCTGAATATGCAGCACTCCCTTAACAAAAGTCTGAACTTCAGGTAGCGAAGCCAATTCTCTCTGGAAGAAAATCGATAGAGCCGAAATCTGGACCTTAATGGAGCCCAATTTAAGGCCCATAGTCACCCCTGACTGTAGGAAGTGCAGGAATCGGCCCAGCTGAAATTCTTCCGTTGGAGCCTTCCTGGCCTCACACCACGCAACATATTTTCGCCATATGCGGTGATAATGGTTTGCGGTTACTTCTTTCCTAGCTTTTATCAGCGTAGGAATGACTTCCTCCGGAATGCCCTTTTCCTTCAGGATCCAGTGTTCAACCGCCATGCCGTCAAACGCAGCCGCGGTAAGTCTTGGAACAGACAGGGCCCCTGCTGCAGCAGGTCCCGTCTGAGCGGTAGAGGCCATGGGTCCTCTGACATCATTTCTTGAAGTTCCGGATACCACGCTCTTCTTGGCCAATCCGGAACAATGAGTATAGTTCTTACTCCTCTTCTCCTTATTATCCTCAGTACCTTTGGTATGAGAGGAAGAGGAGGGAACACATAAACCGATCGGTACACCCACGGTGTTACCAGAGCGTCCACAGCTATCGCCTGCGGGTCTCTCGACCTGGCGCAATATTTTTCTAGCTTTTTGTTTAGGCGGGACGCCATCATGTCCACCTGTGGTTTTTCCCACTGGTTTACAATCATTTGAACGACTTCTGGATGAAGTCCCCACTCTCCCGGGTGGAGGTCGTGCCTGCTGAGGAAGTCTGCTTCCCAGTTGTCCACTCCCGGAATGAACACTGCTGACAGTGCTAACACGTGATTTTCCGCCCATCGGAGAATCCTTGTGGCTTCTGCCATCGCCGTCCTGCTTCTCGTGCCGCCCTGTCGATTTACATGGGCGACCGCCGTGATGTTGTCTGACTGGATCAGTACCGGCTGTTTTGAAGCAGGGGTTTTGCCTGACTTAGGGCATTGTAAATGGCCCTTAGTTTCAGAATATTTATGTGCAGGGAAGTCTCCTGACTTGACCATAGTCCTTGGAAGTTTCTTCCCTGTGTGACTGCTCCCCAGCCTCGAAGGCTGGCCTCCGTGGTCACCAGGACCCAGTCCTGTATGCCGAATCTGCGGCCCTCCTGAAGATGAGCACTCTGCAGCCACCACAGTAGAGACACCCTTGTCCTTGGAGACAGGGTTATCAGACGATGCATCTGAAGATGCGATCCGGACCACTTGTCCAACAGGTCCCACTGAAAGGTTCTTGCATGAAACCTGCCGAATGGAATCGCTTCGTAGGAAGCTACCATTTTTCCCAGGATCCGCGTGCAATGATGCACCGACACCTGTTTTGGTTTTAGGAGGGCTCTGACTAGAGATGACAGCTCCTTGGCCTTTTCCTCCGGGAGAAACACTTTTCTCTGTTCTGTGTCCAGAACCATCCCTAGGAACTGCAGGCGTGTCGTAGGGACCAGCTGTGACTTTGGAATGTTTAGAATCCAGCCGTGCTGTTGTAGCACTTCCCGAGATAGTGCTACCCCTACCAACAACTGCTCTCTGGACCTCGCCTTTATCAGGAGATCGTCCAAGTATGGGATAATTAAAACTCCCTTCCTTCGAAGGAGTATCATCATTTCCGCCATTACCTTGGTAAAGACCCTCGGAGCCGTGGAGAGACCGAACGGCAATGTCTGGAATTGGTAATGACAACCTTGTACCACAAACCTGAGGTACTCCTGGCGAGGATGGTAAATGGGGACATGCAGGTAAGCATCCTTGATGTCCAGCGATACCATGTAATCTCCCTCGTCCAGGCTTGCAATAACCGCCCTGAGCGATTCCATCTTGAACTTGAATTTTTTTATATATGTGTTCAAGGATTTCAAATTTAAAATGGGTCTCACCGAACCGTCCGGTTTCGGTACCACAAACATTGTGGAATAGTAACCCCTTCCTTGTTGAAGTAGGGGCACCTTTACTATCACTTGTTGTGAATACAGCTTTTGAATTGCCTGTAACACTGCCTCCCTGCCTGAGGGAGTGGCTGGCAAGGCAGATTTGAGGAAACGGCGGGGGGGAGACGTCTCGAATTCCAGTTTGTACCCCTGAGATACTACTTGAAGGATCCAGGGATCCACCCGTGAGCGAGCCCACTGATTGCTGAAATGTTTGAGACGGGCCCCCACCGCACCTGGCTCCGCCTGTGGAGCCCTAGCGTCATGCTGTGGACTTAGAGGAAGCGGGGGAGGACTTTTGCACCTGGGAACTGGCTGTATGCTGCAGCTTTTTCCCTCTACCTCTGCCTCTGGGCAGAAAGGACGCGCCTTTAACCCGCTTGCCCCTATTGGGCCGAAAGGACTGTACCTGATAATACGGTGCTTTCTTTGGTTGTGAGGGAACATGGGGTAAAAATGTAGACTTCCCAGCTGTTGCTGTGGAAACGAGGTCCGAGAGACCATCCCCGAACAATTCCTCACCCTTATAAGGCAGAACTTCCATGTGTCGTTTGGAATCTGCATCACCTGTCCACTGCCGAGTCCATAACCCTCTCCTGGCAGAAATGGACATTGCACTAATTTTGGATGCCAGCCGGCAAATATCCCTTTGTGCATCCCTCATGTATAAAAGTGCGTCTTTTATATGCTCTACGTTAAGCAAAATAGTGTCCCTGTCTAGGGTATCTATATTTTCTGACAGGGAATCTGACCACGCAGCAGCAGCACTGCACATCCAGGCTGAGGCTATAGCCGGTCTCAGTATAACACCTGTGTGTGTATATATAGATTTCAGGATAGCCTCCTGTTTTCTATCAGCAGATTCCTTCAGGGCGGCCGTATCCGGAGATGGTAGTGCCACCTTTTTTGACAAGCGTGTGAGCGCTTTATCCACCCTAGGGGATATTTCCCAGCGTGACCTATCCTCTGGCGGGAAAGGGTACGCCATTAGTAACCTCTTAGAAATTACCAGCTTTTTATCAGGGGAAGCCCACGCTTCTTCACACACTTCATTTAATTCTTCAGATGGAGGAAAAGCTACTGGTAGTTTTTTCTCTCCAAACATTATACCCTTTTTTGTGGTACCGGGGGTAACATCAGAAATGTGCAACACATTTTTCATTGCCTCAATCATGTAACGTGTGGCCCTACTGGAAGTTACATTAGTCTCATCGTCGTCGACACTGGAGTCAGTATCCGTGTCGACATCTGTGTCAACCATCTGAGGTAGCGGGCGTTTCAGAGCCCCTGATGGTTTTTGAGACGCTTGGGCAGGCACATGCTGAGAAGCTGGCTGTCCCACATTTGGTATGTCGTCGAACCTTTTATGTAAGGAGTCGACACTATCACGTACTTCCTTCCACAGCACCATCCACTCAGGTGTCGACCCCGCAGGGGGTGACATCACATTTACAGGCATCTGCTCCGCCTCCACATAAGCCTCCTCATCAAACATGTCGACACAGCCGTACCGACACACCGCAAACACACAGGGAATGCTCTGACAGAGGACAGGACCCCACAAAGCCCTTTGGAGAGACAGAGAGAGAGTATGCCAGCACACACCAGAGCGCTATATAACACTGTGATCCCACTATCAATGAGTGTTTTCTCTATAGCTGCTTATAATATCTATATAGCGCCTAAAATTAGTGCCCCCCCTCTCTTTTTTACCCTTCTGTAGTAATCAGACTGCAGGGGAGAGCCAGGGAGCTTCCTTCCAGCGGAACTGTGAGGGAAAAATGGCGCCAGTGTGCTGAGGGAGAAGCCCCGCCCCCTTTTCGGCGGACTTTCTCCCGCTTTTTCTGTAATACTGGCAGGGGTAATTTTACATCTATATAGCCTCTAGGACTATATATGATGTATATTTTGCCAGCCAAGGTGTTATTTATTGCCCTCAGGGCGCCCCCCCCCCCCCTCCAGCGCCCTGCACCCATCAGTGACCGAAGTGTGAGGTGTGCGCCATTGCTCCTCATGAGCAATGGCGCACAGCTGCAGTGCTGTGCGCTACCTTGGTGAAGACCGAAGTCTTCTGCCGCCGATTTTCCGGACCTGCTTCGTGCTTCTGGCTCTGTAAGGGGGACGGCGGCGCGGCTCCGGGAACGAACACCAAGGTCGGGTCCTGCGGTCGATCCCTCTGGTGCTAATGGTGTCCAGTAGCCTAAGAAGCCCAAAGGTAGGTTCGCTTCTTCTCCCCTTAGTCCCTCGCTGCAGTGAGTCTGTTGCCAGCAGATCTCACTGAAAATAAAAAACCTAATTATATACTTTCTTTCTAGGAGCTCAGGAGAGCCCCTAGTGTGCATCCAGCTCAGCCGGGCCCAAGAATCTAACTGAGGTCTGGAGGAGGGTCTTAGTGGGAGGAGCCAGTGCACACCAGTAGTCTAAAAGCTTTCTTTATAGTTGTGCCCAGTCTCCTGCGGAGCCGCTAATCCCCATGGTCCTTACGGAGTCCCCAGCATCCACTTAGGACGTTAGAGAAAACAATCTCTGCAAAAAAGGTGACAACAGTAAAATCTGCTGTAATCCTTTCCAGCCAAACACTGTAACATAGGGGTCTATTTACTATGCCTTGGATAGAGATAAGGGGGGTCATTCCGAGTTGTTCGCTCGTTATTTTTTTTCCGTAACGGAGCGATTAGTCGCTAATGCGCATGCGCAATGTCCGCAGTGCGACTGCGCCAAGTAAATTTGCTATGCAGTTAGGTTTGTTACTCACGGCATTACGAGGTTTTTTCTTTGTTCTGGTGATCGTAATGTGATTGACAGGAAGTGGGTGTTTCTGGGCGGAAACTGTCCGTTTTATGGGAGTGTGTGAAAAAACGCTGCCGTTTCTGGGAAAAACGCGGGAGTGTCTGAAGAAACGGAGGAGTGTCTGGGCGAACGCTGGGTGTGTTTGTGACGTTAAACCAGGAACGAAACTGACTGAACTGATCGCAGTTGCCGAGTAAGTGTGGAGCTACTCAGAAACTGCTAAGAAGTGTCTATTCGCAATTCTGCTAATCTTTCATTCGCAATTTTGATAAGCTAAGATTCACTCCCAGTAGGCGGCGGCTTAGCGTGTGCAATGCTGCTAAAAGTAGCTTGCGAGCGAACAACTCAGAATGAGGGCAAAAGTACCAAATAACCAGCTCCTAACTGTTATTTTTCAAACACATTAGGAGCTGATGGCTGGTACTTTATCCACGTCCACTTTATCTCTCTCCAAGCCTTAGCACAGTGGTGGTCATTCCGAGTTGATCGCAGCCAGCAACTTTTTGCTGCTGCTGCAATCAACTAGCACACGCCTATGGGGGAGTGTATTTTAGCTTAGCAGGGCTGCGATCGCTTGTGCAGCCCTGCTAAGCTAAAAAAAATTCAAGCAAAACTAGACTAGGCCTATACCTACTTACCCTGTGCGATGGATCCAGCGATTATAGGCCCGGCTTTGAATCAGACATCCGCCCTCCATTCTCCTGGACACGCCTGCGTTTTACTCACCACTCCGAAAACGGCTCCAAACTGTCCGGATCCGCCCTGGAATGCCTTCTTCCTGCCAATCTTCTTTGTGGTCGGCTCTGCGACCGCTTCCATCGGTAGCCATGACGTAACCCGGCAACAGGGCAATGTCACGCACGTGCACTACGGCCGCCGCACATGCGCATTCCGCACCGATAAACCGATGCGTGCGAACGGGTCGGAATGACCCCCATAGACACCCAAAATAGCTCTGAAGCCTGTGATCTCCGTAACTGTCCCTAGTGAGTCAGGTAATACCTAGCCAGGGAATGGAAGGAACAAACAGAACAGGCATTGAAACCAACACAGATGGCAATACTTCCCCCCAATCTAAATAACAAGGAAACTATTTAAACATTAAAAAAATATATTGTACCTACCCCTCCTTTCTGTACCCCTGACACCATACTACTTTTGTACAGTAAGCTCTCAACTGTTGTTTTAAGTTCAGGTGAACATACAGTACTTCCAACTGTATCTGTGCAGTACTGACCACACAGTAAACAAGAAACCCCACAAAACTCAATGTAAAAGACTTTTATGCACACACAATGGTGTTTTATAGCAGTAAGTGTATGAGAAATATTCTCACAGTGTGCATTGTTGTATACAGGGCATCTATTCCATCTAATGCCATGTATATATTACAAAGATTCAGGCTGGTAGATTTCACTTTCATCCTTGAATCTTTGATACCTCGATGGCAGCGTAATACCAAGGTGTGTTGCTTTCACCCCATTAAAGTTCTGAATTACTGTAAATGGCATTTCTAGTTGTTTTTGGGTTTTTCCTGTTATGTAATAAAAAAAACTACAAATTGAAAACTAACAATTAATACATAACAGTAATACTGTAGACTAGAATTGTGGTACAGATATTGTTAGTTAAGATTAAAAAAGTCTGTTAACATAAAAGTTAATTCTTAGTCAATATTCCTGTTACCCCAACTAGCAGAGAACAGATCCCGCAAGACTGACCATGCTGCCAGCCACAATGCCGGTTAACAGGGGCTATTCCCACTCGTGGTGTCGTTGCGCTTGCTCCCTGTCGGCATTCTGGTGGCAGGGATCCTAGCACCAGTATGCTGACCACCGGGATCCCGTGCGTCGACCATGTAACCAAAACTTGCATACACAAGTATGGACATTTCAGAGTCATATGCACGGCAGTTCCATTTCCATTTGCCACTGATTAGCTGTAACAGGACTGTAAGAGGGCATTGTCTGGTAGTCAGTGTTCAGTGTCTCGAACAACTGCAGGCAATGCAGAATTGAGCAAAACAGACATACGCTTATTATTTCCAGGTGCATCTTTTGCACATGTGCAGTATAAACTGGTGTATGTGTGCTCTGGTAATAATGACTATTACCAAATTAAGTGTATGGCGACAGGTACTGTAGCTGTTTCTGCAAAAGATATGTACATCTCTGCATACGGGGGAAAATATATGCTGAAAATGCATTCATCTCTCCATAAGACTCTTTATCTTGTTTGCCCGAACTTTATCTTAGCTGTGGGTATACTGTAGGTGACCAGAGGTGTCTATGTCATGCCAGTTTTACAGCAACTTCACAAGTGGACACAAAGGTTGTACGGTAGTGGCGCAGCTCAAACATGTCACTCTACCTTCATTAGCTGGGGGCCCTGCACTGCAATTTTTGGGTTGCATAGCTAATATCACTTCAGTCTCAAGCTCGCCCTTCTCACACAAAGGTGCACACTCAAGTGACACCAAAACATCACTCATAACAATTTGTATGTGATATCACCATCAATGGAAGTTATCAACGTAAGTCACCTTGGTAGATCACTTTATCACATGACAGTTCTGTATTTCAATACATTAGTAGCATGAAAATTATACAGGTTGAGTATCCCTTATCCAAATTTCGAAATCCCACATTTTCGGGTCCCCTACTGAGATGAGATATGCATTATATATATTATTTATAAATAATATTTATAATGCATATAATATTTATGTAATTATCTCAGTAGGGGACCCAAAAATGTGGGATTTCGAATTTTGGATATGGAATACTCAACCTGTATACAATTAACACTGCATACACCATGTGCAGGACAATTGTGGCAACTAGGTAAGTATTGAGGATATGAGGTAAGATAAGCATACACATTTCACTATGGATAACTATGTCATCGAGGTAAGCATTGACATTCCTGGTGAGGTTTCAGCAGTTTCTACATTGACCGTTGGAATGTAGCTAGAGCCCCACGCAGCCCAAACGGTAACACCTTGTACTGGAACCAATTTTGAAAATGCTGTTTTGGTTTTGGCTGAGGCAGTGAGAGGTATCTGCCAGTAACCCTTTGTTGAATCTAGGGTAGTCAAATGCTGACTACTTGTCACAATCCTGACTGAATTTCTTATGTTCTGTGACATACCTCAGCATATTCTGCAAAAATGCATCTGCTTCACATACTAACTGCGGTCTTCATTACTTACTGATTAGCACCTGAATAGGAATTACTCTGCATGAGTAATTGCCAAGATCCAGTGTTTAGCAACTGGGCTCTCTGTTCATCACACCCAGCTGGCAGTAAAGTCTGTACATGCTGTTCCTGCATCTCTCAGCATAATGTGTATAAATTCTAAGTGTGTTTATTCATATTGTCTGCTTCCTAGTGTTTGGGCCTACTAGACCTCAATCCACATCAGAGCCTAAGCCTGGAGTACTGCTGTGACAAGTCCTGATCACCTGACTGCAGCACAGCCAATCATGTGACCTGTGTCTGAGCTTTCCTGCACCACCTGATTCCATTCAGCCTCTGGCTATCAGAAATCATCAGTACAACAGTCTCTATCCAGGAAGTAAGAGCTCTGTGCTGAGCTCCTTCATTCCAGTGACTTTGCATGATCCACTCCGTCCCAATTCGACTCCGGCTACCATTGTAGGACTTTGCCTTTCTTCAATGCCATCGGCGCTAATATTCCGGATCCAGCCCGGTGAGCACTTCAGTCCGTCCCGGTTCCATTTCGGCAGCCATTGTTATTTGGACTTTGCATTTCCTCAATGCCATCAGTTTTCAGATCCAGCCCGGTGAGCATTCCAATCCGTTCCCATTCCGGATGCTATTATATTTGAACTGTGTCTTTCTTCAATGCTATCAGTGTTAGTATTCCGGATCAAGCCTGGTCAGCACTCCAGCCCGTTATGGGTCCATTCCAGATATTGTTGTTATTTGAACTGTGGCCTTTTACAATATTATCAGTGTTAAGATTCCAGTTCAAGACCGACCAGCACTCCAACCCTTCCTGGTTCCATTCTGGATATTGATGTTATTTGAACTGTGTCTTTCTACAATATTATCAGTGTTAAGATCAGCACTTCAGCCTGTTCCGGTTCTATTCCGGATATTGTTGTTATTTGAACTTTGTCTTTTCAGTCCAAGCCGGTTCCATTCCGGCCACCATCATTTCAGTGGTTAACCTGGTATCTTTTGTCAGCATACAGTACCTGCCGTGAATGATGGATGCTGTTCTTTAATAAAAAGCTTAATTTATTATACTTACCTCTGGATCTGTCACTGCTAGAATATCAACGATTATTTCAAGTACATGCACCATACCTGGTTAAAACCTCCTAAATTAATTTATACTCCCTCTGTGTCAGCTCCATCCACAAACGCCTCTCCAAACCAAACCCAACCCTCATGCGTGACGCTACTATCCAGATTCTCCACTAGCTCATTCCCATGCGGCATCAGGTATGTGTCGAACCTGGACACCTTATTTAACTTCCTAAAATCATTGCAGAAGCGGATGGCTCACAAGGGTTTTGGCACAAGGTCTATGGGATTATTCACTTGTTAGTAGAATCCCCAACCACACAAAGGTGCAACATGTCCTCCACCTCTCATTTCACTGCAGCCCTTCTTACCTCAGGTATTCTATACAGTTATCACTTAACTATAACTCCTGGTGGAGTGATAATATCATGTTCAATTATCTTGGTATGCTCTGGAATAGCTGAGAAAACATCTTTATTCTGAGCTACCATTTCCAATGCTTGTCATCTGTGAGTCAGTGTCAGAGAAGACTCTATGGGGACTAAGCAGACCTCGTTTCACCACTGTAAACATTAGCATTAGAGTTTCCTCCACCCACGGCTTTAACAAGTTTACGTGATAGACTTGCTCTATCTGCCATCTACCCAGCTGCCATACACAATAATTTACAGGTCCTACGGCCTCTATCACTTCATGGGGACCTTGCCAATGCACAATTTGCTCTTTTGATTGGGCACCAGGACAAGCATCTTGTTACCTGGATTAAAAATGCATATGATGGCTTAGGTGTCGTTACCCCTCTTTTGCTGCTCCTTTGCTTTCTTTGGGTGTTGCTTTACCAATGGACCAATCTGTTATAATCGATTGTAGAATTGGGCCATAAACTGTATCATATTTTGTTCCTGTTGTTTCAACCCTTCTCTGAGAACATCCCGAATTCTGAGTGATTGTCTCCCAAACAGAAGCTCAAAGGAACGGAACCCTGTAGACACTTGCGGTACCTTCGGCACCGCACACATGAGGTAAGGCAACAGGGTATTTTAGTCTCTCTTATCTTGTGCCACGTCTCACCTTATGATTTGCTTGAGGGTCCTATTAAACTGCTCAACCAATCTATTTGCAGGTGATAGACTGAGGTCTGTAGCCTATGTACCCCTAGTAATTTACACAACTCCTTCATTAGGCCCGACATGAAGGGAGTGCCTTTATCTACTATCTAAGCAAAATTAAGATTAATAAATCACCTTGCCCTGATGGACTTCACCCGAGGGTTCTTATGGAGCTTAGGTCACAATTAGCAAGACTCCTATACTTGATTTTCAATAATTCAATTAGATCAGGCATGGTACCGAAGGATTGGCGTATAGCTGAGGTAGTGCCATTATTTAAAAAGTGATCCAAAAATCATCCAGGTAAATACAGACCGGTTAGTTTGACATCTATAGTGGGGAAAATATTGGAAGGAATTCTAAGGGATAGCATACAGGAGTATCTGCAGACCGCTAAGATTATTAATAAGAACCAGCATGGGTTTGTGAGGGACAGATCATGTCAAACTAACTTAGTTAGCTTCTATGAGGAAGTGAGCGACAATCTTGACCAGGGAAAAGCAGTGGATGTGGTCTTCTTATATTTTGCAAAAGCCTTCGTAACAGTGCCTCACAGGAGACTGATCATCAAATTAAAGGAGCTTAGCCTAGGAAAAACTGTTTGTACATGGATAAGTATCTGGCTGGATAACAGGGTACAGCGAGTAGTGGTCAATGGGAAGTCCTCAAGCTGGACACCAGTAGTGAGCGGAATACCACAAGGGTCCATCCTTGGGCCACTGCTGTTCAACGTATTTATCAATGACCTAGAAATAGGCCTGGAAAGCACAGTGTCAATCTTTGCAGATGATACTAAACTGTGTAGGGTAATTAATTTGGAAATAGATGTGGAATCTCTACAGAATGACTTATCTAAACTTGAAATCTTAGCATCTAAATGGAGAATGAGGTTCAATATAGAAAAATGCAAGGTTATGCATTTCAGGACTAAAAACAAACTTGCATCCTACATTTTAAATGGTGAAAGTCTAGGGGTAACAGTATTGGAAAAGGATTTGGGGGTACTCGTTGATAATAGGCTTAATAACCATATACAATGTCAAAGCATAGTAAAGAAGGCAAGTAAGGTGCTAGCTAGCGTGCATAAAATGGGGAATTGAGACAAAGGATGAGAGTGTAATCATGCCACTGTGCAAATCATTGGTATGTCTGCACCTGGAATATTGTGTTAAATTTTGTGCACCACTGTATAAAAAAGATATCGGTGAACTTGAAAGGGTTCAAAGGCAAGCTACTAAACTGATTAAAGGGCTAGAGGGATTGGATTCCGAGGAAAGGCTTACTAGGTTGAATATGTATACACTGGAAAAGAGGCGTCTAAGAGGAGACATTATTAATATCTTCAAATATGTAAAGGGACATTACAAAGAGTTATCAGAGGAATTATTTATTAAAAGAACTCTGTTTAGGACACGTGGGCACTCACTGAGGCTGGAGGAGAGAAAATTCTGTACGCAACGTAAGAAAGGGTTCTTCACTGCTAGGGCAATAAGGATTTGGAATTCCCTTCCAGTGAAGTTGGTAATGGCGGACTCTGTAATACAGAATATATGTTGAACACGATGGGCATTTTTCCTCTATTAATATGTTACTATCCATTAGGAATTCTTTTGGGATTCCTAGTCAAGTGTACATTAGTAGTAACTCTTTTGCAATTGTACTTTATTTAATATTCCGCCTCAGGATATCGTCTGGCCGGTGACTCAGTTGCCAGCATGTCCACACTGATCTGGTCGATTATAATTTCCCGGAACAGGGGAAAGTCTCACCCCAGAACAAGGGGGTTTGGCAGTCTTGGTGCTATTGCTGCCACCACTTGCACCATCTGTCCCCACACAGTAATGGGAAGACAGACACAGTCATATTTCTCTGTGATCCTGTGGATGCATAGGACTTAACTTGACAGTAACTGGGTCATTATGCTTTCTGGAATTACTTTCTCTGATGTCCGTGTCATATTCTCCAAGGTGTAATACCAGTTAATGGCTGTCGCAAGCTCTTCAAAGGACTGTGGATCAGCCTGTAGAACCCATCTTTAAAATTTCCGGTTTAGGTTCCACGTGCATTGGTCGGTTGCCAGGATTTCAAAGATTCTGACCAGCGGATTTCGGTCAGGAAATAGCCAGCTCTTTGTTAACTTTGCCAGACTGGCCAGCTGGTCATGTGAACCCCAGCCTAAATTGCCAGTCATAAAATCATTGTGCCTTCCCAGAACCTGTTACACCTATCCATGCCAGAATTGTGATCTTAAGTTGCTGATAACCTGCTTCCTGGTCTTCGGGTATCTCTACATAAGGATCCAATTTTGCCACCCACTACTCTGTTGCCCATTTAAACTGAGTTGTCGTCCTTTCAAATGACAACAGAAATGCCTCAACATGGTTTGAGGGTGTCATCTTTTGCATGATGGCAGGCCCTTGCTCACCCTTTGAGAGCTGACTAAGCTCTTTCCTGCAGGTAACAACAGAAACCTTAACCCTCTCTGCCCCTTTAATTGTGAAACAAGTCCTGTTCTGTATACTGTATAGGATATTTGTCAGAGCACAGAACCATATATGTTTCTGCTTCTTTTAACATGATTTTCAGTCCTGTTAAGCGCTAAGGGGAAATGTAATAGGGTCTGAGTTTGCCAAGATCAAGGATTTCGGGAGAGATTGCCCATATTTTTAAAGCGGCAATCATTTACAAGGCAAAAGCATTCTGGTTTTGCTTTGTAAATGATTCCTGCTTTAAAAATACAGACAATCTCTACTGAAATCCCAGACCTTGGTAAACTTGGACCCTATTACATTTTCCCCCTTATGTTTTATAAACTTTTAAAGGTAAATTGAATAATTCCTTATCAGAGGTTCATCCCAATCGCCCGGAGGCAAGTTGGATGCTTCCCCTCCCTCCCTCAGCTGCCTGCAGCATGCAGACTCAGTGCTCACCGGTGGGTCCCATCTCACAGTCCAGCAGCGGGTACACTGTCACTTGCTGCAGTACAGGCTGGGCGTTACCAGGCGGGAGCCATCCTTTTCCCTACTGCAGGTGTTAGCAGTGCTCCTGGGACAGAGCCGATTACCTCTGCAGCAGCAGTAACAGGTGCGCCACAGAGCTGTACTGGAAGAGCAATGGTCACACTTGGATCCTGCTGTGAACCACACAGGTGCTGCTGTACATGCATGTGCGCCTTTAGGGCTTGGAGCTAGAGGCAGGCATCTCCATTGCCTCCATATAGGTTTAGGCACCACCGATTCTCTCTATTGGAATGCCGCGGTTGGTCTTTTGAATCCAGAACGCTGGTAAAGCATATCACACCCACAACAGCAACATTTATAATAATGGGGGTAATTCCAAGTTGATCGCAGCAGGAACTTTGTTAGCAGTTGGGCAAAACCATGTGCACTGCAGGAGAGGCAGATATAATACACTGCTCAAAAAAATAAAGGGAACACTAAAATAACACATCCTAGATCTGAATGAATGAAATATTCTTATTAAATACTTTGTTCTTTACATAGTTGAATGTGCTGACAACAAAATCACACAAAAATTATCAATGGAAATCAAATTTATTAACCCATGGAGGTCAGGATTTGGAGTCACGCTCAAAATTAAAGTGGAAAAACACACTACAGGCTGATTCAACTTTGATGTAATGTCCTTAAAACAAGTCAAAATGAGGCTCAGTAGTGTGTGTGGCCTCCACGTGCCTGTATGACCTCCCTAAAACCCACACAAGTGGCTCAGGTAGTGCAGCTCATCCAGGATGGTACATCAAAGCGAGCTGTGGCAAGAAGGTTTGTTGTGTCTGTCAGCGTAGTGTCCAGAGCATGGAGGCGCTACCAGGAGACAGGCCAGTACATCAGGAGACGTGGAGGAGGCTGTAGGAGGGCAACAACCCAGCAGCAGAACCACTACCTCCGCCTTTGTGCAAGGAGGAACAAGAGGAGCACTGCCAGAGCCCTGCAAAATGACCTCCAGCAAGCCACAAATGTGCATGTGTCTACTCAAATGATCAGAAACAGACTCCATGAGGGTGGTATGAGGGCCCGACGTCCACAGGTGGGGTTTGTGCTTACAGCCCAACAACGTGCAGGACGTTTGGCATTTGCCAGAAAACACCAAGATTGGCACATTCGCCACTGGCGCCCTGTGCTCTTCGCAGATGAAAGCAGGTTCTCACTGAGCACATGTGACAGACGTGACAGAGTCTGGAGACGCCAAGGAGAACGTTCTGCTGCCTGCAACATCCTCCAGCATGACCGGTTTGGCAGTGGGTCAGTAATAGTGTGGGGTGGCATTTCTTTGGGGGGCCGCACAGCCCTCCATGTGCTCGCCAGAGGTAGCCTGACTGCCATTAGGTACCGAGATGAGATCCTCAGACCCCTTGTGAGACCATATGCTGGTGCGGTTGGCCCTGGGTTCATCCTAATGCAAGACAATGCTAGACCTCATGTGGCTGGAGTGTGTCAGCAGTTCCTGCAAGACGTAAGCATTGATGCTATGGACTGGCCCGCCCGTTCCCCAGACCTGAATCCAATTGAGCACATCTGGGACATCATGTCTCGCTCCATTCACCAACGCCACGTTGCACAACAGACTGTCCAGGAGTTGGCGGATGCTTTAGTCCAGGTCTGGGAGGAAAGCCCTCAGGAGACCATCCGCCACCTCATCAGGAGCATGCCCAGGCATTGTAGGGAGGTCATACAGGCACGTGGAGGCCACACACACTACTGAGCCTCATTTTGACTTGTTTTAAGGACATTACATCAAAGTTGGATCAGCCTGTAGTGTGTTTTTCCACTTTAATTTTGAGTGTGACTCCAAATTCAGACCTCCATGGGTTAATAAATTTGATTTCCATTGATAATTTTTGTGTGATTTTGTTGTCAGCACATTCAACTATGTAAAGAACAAAGTATTTAATAAGAATATTTCATTCATTCAGATCTAGGATGTGTTATTTTAGTGTTCCCTTTTTTTTTTTTGAGCAGTGTATGTGCAGAGAGTGTTAGATTTGTGTGGGTTATTTTGTTTCTGTGCAGGGTAAATACTGGCTGCTTTATTTTTACACTGCAATTTAGATTGCAGATTGAACACACCCCACCCACATCTACCTCTCTCTGCACATGTTATATCTGCCTCCCCTGCAGTTCACATGGTTTTGCCCAACTGCTAACAAAGGTGGTCATTCCGAGTTGTTCGCTTGTTGCCGTTTTTCGCAATGGAGCGATTAGGTGGAAAATGCACATGCGCATGTTACACAGCACGCATGCGTTCAGTAATTTAACACAAAACTTTGGAGATTTGCACAAGCTCGAGTGACGATTTTTCATCGCTCGAGTGATCGTAGTATGATTGACAGGAAGTGGGTGTTTCTGGGCGAAAACTGGCCGTTTTCAGGGAGTGTGCTAAAAATAAGATTTTAAACCTACCGGTAAATCTTTTTCTCCTAGTCCGTAGAGGATGCTCGGGACTCCGTAAGGACCATGGGGTATAGACGGGCTCCGCAGGAGACATGGGCACTATAAAGAACTTTTAGTATGGGTGTGCACTGGCTCCTCCCTCCATGCCCCTCCTCCAGACCTCAGTTATATTACAAAATCCTTTCTTCATATTGTCCATCTCCTCTGGGCACAGTTTCTCTAAGGGCAAGATTCATACCAGCCCACACCAACCACACTGTATAACCTGGAATATACGCAACCAGTTAACAGTATGAACAAAAACAGCATCAGTCAATGACTGATCTCAACTGTAACATAGCCCTTATGTAAGCAACAACTATATACAAGTCTTGCAGATTTAGTCCGCACTGGGGCGGGCGCCCAGCATCCTCTACGGACTAGGAGAAAAAGATTTACCGGTAGGTTTAAAATCTTATTTTCTCTTACGTCCTAGAGGATGCTGGGGACTCCGTAAGGACCATGGGGTTTATACCAAAGCTCCAAACCGGGCGGGAGAGTGCGGATGACTCTGCAGCACCGATTGAGCAAACGCGAGGTCCTCATCAGCCAGGGTATCAAACTTGTAGAATTTTGCAAAAGTGTTTGAACCCGACCAAGTAGCTGCTCGGCACAACTGTAATGCCGAGACGCCTCGGGCAGCCGCCCAAGAAGAGCCCACCTTCCTAGTGGAATGGGCCTTTACCGAATTTGGTAACGGCAATCCAGCCGTAGAATGAGCCTGCTGAATCGTGTGACAGATCCAGTGAGCAATAGTCTGCTTAGAAGCAGGCGCGCCAACCTTGTTGGCTGCATACAGGACAAACAGAGCCTCTGTCTTCCTAACCCTAGCCGTCCTGGCTACATAGATTTTTAAGGCCCTGACTACATCCAGGGACTTGGAGTCCTCCAAGTCACCCGTAGCCACAGGTACCACAATAGGTTGGTTCATATGAAATGAAGAAACCACCTTAGGCACAAATTGAGGACGTGTCCTCAATTCCGTTCTATCCACATGAAAAATCAAGTAGGGGCTCTTGTGAGACAAGGCCGCCAACTCTGACACCCGCCTTGCAGATGCCAAGGCTAATAACATGACCACCTTCCAGGTGAGAAATTTTAATTCAACCATTTGAAGGGGTACAAACCAGTGTGATTTAAGGAACTGTAACACCACGTTAAGGTCCCATGGTGCCACTGGTGGCACAAAAGGAGGCTAGATGTGCAGCACTCCCTTTACAAAAGTCTGGACTTCTGGGAGAGAAGCCAATTCCTTCTGAAAGAATATAGATAGGCTCCATTAAGGTACAGATTTCGGCCCTAACTTTAGGCCCATATCCACTCCTGTCTGTAGGAAGTGGAGAAAACGGCCCAGATGGAAATCTTCCGTAGGAGCATTCTTGGTTTCACACCAAGATACATACTTCCTCCAGATACGGTGATAATGCTTCGCCGTTACCTCCTTCCTAGCCTTTATCAGAGTAGGGATAACTTCCTATGGAATACCTTTCCCAGCTAGGATTTGGTGTTCAAACGCCATGCCGTCAAATGCAACCGCTGTAAGTCTTGGAACATGCAAGGCCCCTGCTGCAACAGGTCTTCCCTGAGAGGAAGGGGCCACGGATCTTCTGTGAGCATCTTCTGGAACAATGAGTATAGTCTGTACTCTTTTTCGTGTTATGATTCTCAGCACTTTTGAGATGAGAGGCAGAGGAGGGAACACATAGACCGACTGAAACACCCATGGTGTCACTAGGGCGTCTACTGCTACTGCCTGAGGGTCCCTTGACCTGGCACAATACCTCCGAAGCTTTTTGTTGAGGCGAGACGCCATCATGTCTATTTGAGGGAGTCCCCAAAGACTTGTTATCTCTGCAAAGACCTCTTGATGAAGTCCCCACTCTCCTGGATGGAGATCGTGTCTGCTGAGGAAGTCTGCTTCCCAGTTGTCCACTCCCGGTATGAAGACTGCTGACAGAACGCTTACGTGATTTTCCACCCAGCGCAGAATCTTGGTGGCTTCCGCCATTGCCACTCTGCTCCTTGTCCCGACTTGGCGGTTTACATGAGCCACGGCTGTGACGTTGTCTGATTGAATCAGAACTGGTAGGTTGCGAAGAAGATACTCCGCTTGTCGTAGGCCGTTGTATATGGCCCTCAATTCCAGTATGTTGATGTGACGACAAGCCTCCTAGCTTGACCACAGTCCCTGAAAATTTCTTCCTTGTGTGACTGCTCCCCATCCTCGGAGGCTCGCGTCCGTGGTCACCAGAACCCAGTCTTGAATGCCAAATCTGCGACCCTCTAGAAGGTGAGCACTCTGCAGCCACCACAGGAGAGACACCCTGGCCCTGGGGGACAGGGTTATTTTCTGATGTATTTGTAGATGGGACCCGGACCACTTGTCCAGAAGGTCCCACTGAAAAATCCTCGCATGAAACCTGCCGAAGGGGATGGCCTCGTAGGCTGCCACCATTTTCCCCAGAACTCGAGTGCATTGATGAACAGACACTCTTTTTGGTTTTAGCAGGTCTCTGACCATGTTCTTGAGATCCTGGGCTTTTTCCAATGGGAGAAAAACCCTTTTTTGTTCCGTGTCTAGAATCATGCCTAGGAATGATAGCCGAGTCGTTGGAATCAATTGTGACTTTGGCAGATTCAGAATCCAACCGTGCTGTTGCAGCACTTTTAGGGAGAGCGACATGCTCTTCAGCAACTGGTCTCTCGATCTCGCCTTTATCAGGAGATCGTCCAAGTATGGGATAATTGTGACTCCCTGCCTGCGCAGGAGCACCATCATCTCTGCCAATACCTTGGTGAAAATCCTCGGGCCCGTGGAAAGCCCAAACGGCAACGTCTGAAACTGGTAATGACAGTCCTGTACAGCGAATCTCAGGTACTGCTGATGAGGGGGGTATATGGGGACATGAAGGTATGCATCCTTTATGTCCAGTGACACCATCAAATCCCCCCCTTCCAGGCTGGATATTACAGCTCGGAGCGATTCCATCTTGAATTTGAACTTTTTCAAGTACAGGTTTAGGGATTTTAGATTTAAAATGGGTCTGACCGAACCATCCGGCTTCGGGACCACAAACAGGGTTGAATAATACCCTTTTCCCTGTTGGTCCAGGGGAACCGTGACCACCACTTGCTGTTGACACAGCTTTTGAATTGCAGCTAACACTACTTCCCTCTCCAGGGGTGAAGCTGGCAATGCCGACTTGAAAAATCGGCGAGGGGGCACCTCTTCGAATTCCAGCTTGTAGCCTTGGGAAACAATTCCCATCACCCAAGGATCCACGTCTGAAAGAATCCAGATCTGGCTGAAAAGTCGACGGCGCGCCCCCACTGGTGCGGACTCCTTTAGGGGAGCCCCAGCGTCATGCGGTGGATTTTGTAGAAGCCGGGGAGGACTTCTGCTCCTGGGAACTAGCCGAAGCAGGTGTTCTCGTTCCTCTACCCTTACCTCTGACAAGGAAGGAGGAGCCCCGACCTCTTCTGGATTTATGCTACCGAAAGGACTGCATCTGATACTGTGGAGTTTTCTTTTGCTGTTGGGGAACAAAAGGTAAAAAGGTAGACTTAGCTGTGGCAACCAGGTCCGCGAGCCCTCCCCAAACAACACTTCACCCTTGTAAGGTAAAACCTCCATATGCTTCTTCGAGCCTGCGTCACCCGTCCATTGGCGGGTCCATAGAGCTCGTCTCGCAGAAATAGCCATGGCATTGGCTCTGGAACCCAGCAGCCCAACGTCTTTTGTGCGTCCCTCATATATAACACTGCGTCTTTAATGTGGGCTAAGGTTAATAAATGGTATCCCTGTCTAGGGTATCAAGGTCAGCTGAGAAGGTATCTGTCCATGCTGCAACTGCGCTACATACCCATGCTGATGCTATTGCCGGTCCGAGCAAAGCACCCGTATGCGCATAAATAGACTTTAAAGTAGTCTCCTGTCTGCGATCAGCAGGATCCTTGAGGGCTGCCGTGTCCGGACACGGCAGCGCCACCATCTTGGACAGGCGCGTTAAAGCCTTGTCCACCCTGGGAGAGGATTCCCAACGTACCCTGTCCTGTGCAGGGAAAGGATACGCCATAAGAACCCTTTTGGGAATGCAGTTTTTTATCTGGAGTTTCCAACGCTTTTTCAAATAACTCGTTAAGCTCATGAGATGGGGGAAAGGTTACCTCAGGTTTCTTTTCCTTATACATGCGCACCCTCGTATCAGGGACAGAGGGGTCATCAGTGATATGCAAAACATCTTTTATTGCAATAATCATACATTGAATACTTTTTGCCACCCTTGGGTGTAATTTTGCAGCATCGTAGTCGACACTGGAGTCAGAATCCGTGTCGGTACCAGTGTCCACTATTTGGGATAGGGGACGTTTTTGAGACCCAGAAGGGCCCTGTGACCCAGTCCAATCCGTGGATTGACTCCCTGCTTTCTCCCTGGACTCTGCTTTGTCCAGTCTTTTATGTAATGAGGCCACACTCACATTTAACATATGCCACATGTCCATCCAATCATGAGTCGGCGTTGCCGACGGAGACACACCACACATCTGCTCCACCTCCTCCTTGGACGAGCCTTCCGCTTCAGACATCCCGACACGCACGTACCGACACCCCCACACACACAGGGATATATCTACAAGGGGACAATTCCCCAACAAGGCCCTTTGGGTTGACAGAGAGAGAGTATGCCAGCACACACCCAGCGCCAAACTGACACTGGAATAACCCAGATAGCGCTTTTATATATATATAATCAATGTTATACACTCACTGCGCCTTAAACATGCCCCCCCCCCTCTTTTCAGCCCTCACCGTGTTCAGCAGAGGAGAGTTCGGGGAGCCAGCTTCTCTGCAGCGTTCTGTGGAGAAAATGGCGCTGTTAGTGCTGAGGGATCAAGCTCCGCCCCCTCCAGTGGCGGGCTTTGGTCCCGCTTCAATATTCAATTACTGCCTCCGCAGCCTAATGTACCCTTTTTTGCCCGACCAGAGGTTTATTGCTGCCCAGGGCGCCCCCCCCCCTGCGCCCTGCACCCATCAGTGCCCGTTCTGTGTGTGTAGCGTGTGGGAGCAATGGCGCGCAGCGTTACCACTGCGCGCTTACCCCAGTGAAGATCTGAAGTCTTCTGCCGCCTTGAAGTCTTCTTTTCTTCTCACACTCACCCGGCTTCTATCTTCCGGCTCTGCGAGGAGGACGGCGGCGTGGCTCTGGGACGAACGGTGGGGTGAGACCTGCGTTCCGACTCCCTCTGGAGCTAATGGTGTCCAGTAGCCTAAGAAGCAGATCATATAAGTAGGTCTGCTTCTCTCTCCTCAGTCCCACGATGCAGGGAGCCTGTTGCCAGCAGTGCTCCCTGAAAATAAAAACCTAACAAAATTCTTTTTCAGAGAAACTCTGGAGAGCTCCTCTGTAATGCACCCTATCTCCTCTGGGCACAAAATCTAACTAACTGAGGTCTGGAGGAGGGGCATAGAGGGAGGAGCCAGCGCACACCCATACTAAAAGTTCTTTATAGTGCCCATGTCTCCTGCGGAGCCCGTCTATACCCCATGGTCCTTACGGAGTATAGACGGGCTCCGTAAGAGAAAAACGCAGGACGTAAGAGAAAAACGCAGGCGTGCCAGGTAAAAACGCAGGAGTGGCTGGGGAAATGGGGGAGTGGCTGGCCGAACGCAGGGCGTGTTTGTGACGTCAAACCAGGAACTAAACGGACTGAGGTGATCGCAGTCTAGGAGTAGGTCTGGAGCTACTCAGAAACTGTAGGGAATTATTTAATAGCAGTTCTGCTAATCTTTCGTTCGCCATTCTGCTAAGCTAAGCTACACTCCCAGAGGGCAGCGGCCTAGCGTTTGCAATGCTGCTAAAAGCAGCTAGCGAGCGAACAACTCGGAATGAGGGCCATAATGTTTTAAATGGAAACACATTTTTTTCTTGGTTGAATGAAGCAACAACAAAAAAAAAAGAGGAAACTGTAGTAGTTAGCATACAAATCAATTAACATTCATTAACAATGTGTTCTTAAGAAAGATAATTGGGCAGCCCGAATAGCATTAATCACATATCTATTCTTCTATGTTAAGCTGCACGTAGGTTGGTTTGCAGACAATAATTTATAGCACGTATATACTGTGCAAGTGTGGCATAAATAAATTGGTGAGCAAAACGAATGACGCAAAGGCATATTAAAGACAAATTCACGCCCACAATAAGTCAGTGGTAATATAAAATATTGGACATATTAACAAATACCTCCCCCTTGTGGTAAGCAACTAGCAGTTATGATCTTTGTGGGAAGATTGTGCGAGTTAGCCCATATATACAGAAACAGAAAGATTGTCCTGAATTAATTCAAGTGTTGTGTACTGCAATTACCCCAGTCAGCAACAAGGTATGATACATCCATGCTGTGCAAAAATACTTATTTCATATGTAAAATCTATAGAGGTCTTTGAAAATATAGTAAACTTAGATTATCATTTTTAAATTGGACATGTGTGTCACTGTATGACATACAATATAACTGAACAGAACTCCTTTGGGAATACACAAGGCTGTAACTGATAAACAGCAAGTTAGCTGCCCCAGAGATCTTACAATCTAATTGGAGACATACAAAACCAGATAGGCAGATATATTATTCGGAACACTGAGGAGTGTTATAACAGAGTCAGTATTTTCTTTATTATTCAAAAACAATTTAAAAACAATAAAAAAATCCCCCACTTTATCGAGAGGTTACTGTGCTGTGAGCCTGATTCAGACATTTAGGTAAATATGATGTATTATGATTTGCACATGCTCAGGAGCAGGGTTCTAAAAGCTGTAGCATGACTGACATGCTGCTGGCATTTGGGCGCAGTAACAGGGAGCATTTCAGAAAACGGGGCAGTGCATCCTTGGATGCAGATTCAATGGTTCTAGTTGTGTTATTTTGCCAGACATCCTGAGTGACCTCAGATGTCCAATGTTAGAAACATAGAATTTGACGGCAGATAAGAACCACTTGACCCATCTAGTCTGCCCCTTTTTTATCCTTTAGGTAATCTCAACCCTTTTTTAACCTTAATTCTTTGTAAGTATATGCATATGCCTATCCCAAGCATGTTTAAATTGCTCTACAGTCTAAGCCTCTACCACCTCTGATGGGAGGCTATTACACTTGTCCACTACCCTTTCTGTGAAGTAATTTTTCCTTAAATTGCCCCTGAAGCTGCCTCCCTCCGGTTTAAGTGTATGTCCTCGAGTTCAAATACTCATCTTCCTTTGAAGAATGTTTCCCTCCTGAACTTTGTTAAAACCCTTGGTATATTTGAAAGTTTCTATCATGTCCCCCCTTTCCCTTCTCTGCTCCAAACTATACATATTAAGATCTGTTAGCCATTCCGGTTAAGTTTTGTGATGTAGGCTATGCACCATTTTAGCTGCCCTACTTTGTACACTCTCTAATGTATTTATATCCTTCTGGAGTTATGGTCTCCAGAGCTGGACACAGTATTCAAGATGAGGCTGTACCAATGACCTATACAGTGGCATTATTACTTATTTTTTCCTGCTACTGATTCCTCTCGCTATGCAACCAAGCATCTGACTTGCCTTTCTCATTGTTTTGTTGCATTGCTTTCCTGCCTTTAAGTCACTTGAAATCGTGACTCCTAAATCCCTTTCCTCCTCAATAGTTTCCATTATAGTACCCTTGAAACTATATTTAGCCTTTGGGTTTTTGAGACCCAAGTGCATGATTTTGCATTTTTTAGCATTAAACTGTAGTTGCCACGTTCTTGACCATTTCTCCAGCCTAGCTAGGTCATCAATCATTTGTTTTACCCCTCCCGGTGTGTCTATCCTGTTGCAAATCTTTGTATCATCTGCAAAAGGACATACTTTCCCTTTAATACCATTTGCAATATCACCAACAAAGATATTAAAGAGAACTGGTCCAAGTACAGATCCCTGGGGTACTCCACTGGTAATATTTCCTTCCAAAGATTGCACTCCATTTACTACAACTGTCTGTTTCCTATCCTGCAACCAGGTTCTTATCCATTTAACTGTTTTATAATCCACCCCCACGCTTTCAAGTTTATTTAGCAGTCTGCGATGTGGGACAGTGTCTAATGCCTTACTAAAGTCTAGATATGCTATATCTACAGCTCCCCCTTGATTTATTATTTTCATCAGAGTCAAAAAAGTCAGTAAGATTTGTTTGGCATGATCTCCCACCAGTAAATCCATGCTGTTTTGGATCCTGCAAGTTGTTTGATTTAAGATATTCCACAACTCTTTATTTTAATAGTTTTTCCATTACTTTCCCTACTACTGATGTAAGGCTTACTGGTCTGTAGTTACTTGCTTCTTCCTTGCTTCCACTTTTGTACAGTGGAACTACATTCGCTCTTTTCCAGTCCTCTGGAATGGCACCTGTATTTAGTGACGGGTTAAATAATTCTGTTAATGGTGCCACCAGCACATCTTTTAGCTCTTTTAGTATCCTTGGGTGTGTCTAATCTGGCCCCATTGATTTTTGTGTTCATGCAGTTGATCCAATGCTACATCTTTGGATGCCGCAGCGGATGAGAGAAGCTAGCAGTGGCAGTGCCACTACTGAAAATCTTTAAGCCAGGCCTTGTGTGTGCTGCTCATGCTAGTTACTAAATGTTCCGTAGGTTCTGTTTCCAGCACACCTTAATGGTTCAAAAGCATTGGAAAGATGCTGTCCAAAAGGGTAGATACTACTGGAGAGTTAAAAAATGACTCACTTTAGTTATTACCATGCTGGGCAAACTGACTGCTGTATCTTCAGTTTGAGATGGTTTTCTTTTAGCTGAAAAATACAGGACAATGAAGATAAAGTATAATGTTCAATGTTAACCTGACATTCCATGACATATTTAGTAAAAAGAAAAGTATTTTAATTCCCCACTAGACTACAAACCACTGCAGCTTCTCCAATATGTTTAATGTGAATGTAATGTTTCGCCCAAATTCGCAATGTGAAAATGTAGTCTTTTCACTTAAATTTAATGTAGACGTCTTGCCAGGAATCAGGATCCAATGTCTTGGCAAAGAGCTAGAAGCCAGGGCCATCTTAACAGCAGTGTAGACCCCTGGGCAAAGCAATGTGCTGGGAGCCCTACCCATCCTCCAGCGGTAGAGTTGGGGGGTGCTATCAGCGGCATCTTTGATATCCCGATGGCAGATGTTTTATCTTCTGCACAGCATGTAGGACCTGGAGCAGTAATTTCTGTTAATTACTCCTTTACAGATGGTGGGAGATGGGGTGGTAGGGAGTATACTAAACTGTAGAAGGAGGCATTGGGCTGAACAAAGGGGCCCCGGTACATGACTTCCAAGGTGGTAAGGGGTGTTTAATATGCAAGGGAAGGGTGGATAGTGGAGTAGGCTTTATATTCATAACTTTCCTGTGTGTGTGTGTGTGTGGGGGGGGGGGGGGGGGGAGCTTGCTTGATTGCAGATATCTCCAGTTCCTGGAAATAGATTTCTTAGCTTTCAATGGGATAAAATAAAATTAAAAAACTAGAGAGTCCAACCTTTCAGGAGGTACTGGGGACTTGGGGATCAGAGTTCAGGAGCTAAAGCAATCCACCAACGAAAATATAAAACTGAATACAAGGCGTGTGGAGCTGGATCAGGGACCAGCTGCTGGAAGGCTGATATCTCTGGTTCTGGACATAGTAGAGACAAGCTGCCAGTGTTCACTGAAAGGGGAGAGTCACAGCTTTTGTAGTATATCCTCAGAAAAACTCTAAGTCAGAAAGAACCCAAGATATCTGGCTGGGAAGTACAATTAACAGGCTCAGATGGGGACCACTGCTTTGAAGTCGTATATCTCTGGTTCCCCAGGGACGATTTTCAAAAATGTGGTACCCCTGGAAAAAGGGAACCCTCAGCTATTAGCCTAGACTTGTTAAACTTCTAGGGCCCTTGGGCAACTGCCCATTTAGACCAAACAAAAAGTCAGCTCTGCTAGAATCAGTGTCATAGCTTAACTCTATCACATTGCTTACTGGTTCATGTCGCCCGTCGCGATGGATCCGAAGTTTGGTAAACCAGGCAGCACAGCAATCCTCATAGAAATCTATGGGGGGTGCATTCATGGGCGTAAAGCAATCCCTCCATGGTACATCTGGGGGATCCTTAATATTTACGGAAAACAGACTGGAGGATATCCCTCAAATATTAAATAATAAATATGCCCCAAAGAATGCATTAAGGATCACTTACCTCCTACAGCAGAGGAGTGGAAATGTGTTGGGTAAGGGTTCCTGTGCAGAAGACTGACTCCGGCATCCCGATGGACAGGATCTGGACACTTTTAGGGTATTTTAACCTTCCCCCTTCCCTCCCCCTAACCCTTCCTTCCTGGTGCCTAACCACCACCCCACCCCCCACCCCCAGCCTAACCCCAACCTACCCTTCTCACAGCCTAACCCTAACCTTCCTTTTCCAAAGCCTAATCCTCACCCCACCCCTTGCAGTCTATCCCTAACCCTCCACCCCCGCAGCCTAATCCTAGCCTCCGACTGATACTTATGTTCGGGATGTCGGCTGTCGGGATTCCAGTGTCTGCATTCTGGCAGCTTTCGGGATTCTGACAGCTTTCGGGATTCCAGCGCAGGTCTTCTGACCTCCTGGATATCGTACATTGGGATGGCAACTACATCCCACGAAAATGCCTGCAAGACTTATTTATGAATATTCTATGTATTTTATGTATATTTCCCAGCTCAAATACATTCTTTGATATATAATGTCAAATTGTCACTTTAGTTCCTCTGTCATGAGTGATAAAAAAAAAAAAGTAATCAAACAATAAAACAGAAACACATTTCAAATACATTAACTATAAGTCATGCACAGAACAACCTTGTACATGTCTAGGCTGAGTAAATTGTATGAAACCAAAAGAACTGTGGCAAAGTACAGTACATTCCCTATTTTGGTATCAAAAGAAAGCTCTATTTACTCCCTCATCTGACAACCCCCCTCTCAAAAAAATAAATTAAAAAAGTCTGCTTTAGTTTGTAATGAATTTTGCAATCTATATTTATTATTGATGACAGATACACCATAAAACTGGGATGGAGGGGTAAGGTGATAAGAAGGTAAATATCACAAAACTTTGGCCATAATGATAGCATTGCATCATATACAGCATAAGTATATCAATCACTAACTTTTCAAATAATTATCTACAAAACGTTCAACAGGAGAGGTTGGGACTATTTCCATAAGGTGACCTTTAAGTTCCCAGACTTTTGAAATGTAAATATAAAAAATGGCACATATCCCAATATAGCACAGGCCCCTTGTGTAAAAAGAAGTAAATATAAAATTGCTGACGGTGCAGCAGGGTTTAATAGAAGTAATGAGAGAGCTAGCTGATGGTGCTCATATAACATTAGCTTCTTTGGAACAGTTTCTGGAAATGCAACAAATCAGCATCAGTGCAGGAGATACTTACCATGCCTAAGCAAATGAAAGAGCTCAGTCATGCAGTGTGATTAGCTGTATTTACTGAGCATGAACACTGACATTCCAACTGCATGTCTGCAAAAATAAAGTCAAATTCAATATAAAGATAGAGAAAACAGCAAGTGTAGGAAAAATGACCTGACTGTAAGAACGTAAAAGAGAATATTTTATATTTGTTTTGTGACACTTTGTGCTAGAATCAGTAGCGGATCTTGCCACGGGCAAGCAGAACTTTTGCCCGGGGCGCCGCCTTCCGAAGAGCGCCGGCGCCATCTGGGGGGCACCGCACCATGGCAAGATCCGCTATCCGCTACTGCTGTGCCCCCCGCTGCCCGCTGTGTCCCCCGCTGTGAAGGGAACTAGACGCTACGCGTCTAGTTTCCCTTCGTAGAGAGGACCTTTGCTGTGCGGTGCGCGATGACGTCATCGCGCACCACACAGCATTGTGAGACTGACAGACGCTAGGGGTCATAATTGACCTCTAGTGTCTGTCTATGCCAGATCCGAGGAGAGGAGCGGCGCCGGCGGAGGTCTGCAGCGGTCGGGAGCGGGGATTGTAAATATTCATTTTTTTTTCTTTTTCAGCTGTGCTACTCTACTGTACAGGGGGCGTAACTGACCACGCCCCCTGTATGAAGCCACACCTATATTTCTCGCCCGGGGCGCCAAAAGGGCAAGAAGCGGCCCTGGCTAGAATACAACCATAGAGTCTGTATCCACTCACAGTTTATTGTAAGACTTGGAAGTAACATCGCCATGCAGGCTTGTTTAGGAGCATATTCAAAAATATTGTCAAGTTTCCCACATTAAATAAATTTCTTATTGCGACAATAAGAAATTATAGTAATACAGAATTTTACAAATTTCCCTTACCAGAACATGACATGGGCTTCAATAAGAGCCTATCCTGGAGAAGAGGAAGAAGTAGACAGCTTATGGTATAACTTTACTTCTGGGTATGGACCCAGCAAGGCATGTATGAGCCAAAGGATTCTTCTCTGAAACATCCTGCAATATACTAGACCAAGGTCTGAAAAACTAAGCTTTTGCCATTATCGTAGACCCCATAGACAAATACTGTATGGGGATATATAGTGTTTATAGAAATACTTATACCCTTTTCAGACATGCTCTAAATTCCCGGGTTTTTACACATGAACGCGCATCAACCCGGGAATTTGGTATGTCTGAAAGGCACCGACCCGGGAATGTGATCCGGGTCGCCAACCGTGCAATTGACCTGGGTTTTTCCCGGGTTTTTCTTCCCGGGTTGGCTTCCCGGGTTAAGTCTGAAAGGCGCGACCCGGGAATTTGCTCTCTGGCTGCATGAAAAAGGTTTTCATTGGTCAGAAAGGGCCGCCTGATGCCTGCTGATGACCTCATCAGCGGCAGACGGAGGGGAACAGACGCCACAGCAGCATGGGAGGAAGCAGAGAGCTTTGCTGTGAAGTGTGGCAGTGCCAGAGTGCAAAAGGTACACAGAGCTGTGCATGTATGTGTGCCAGTGCCAGAGAGTGCCAGAGTAACACAGAGCTGTGCAGAGAAGTCTGCAGAAGTGTGCAGAGAAGTGTGCCAGAGGGTGCCAGTGAAGAGACTGCCATTTTGTTCATAATGGCTCACTGGAAGGAGGAGGAGGTCCAGGAGCTACTACATGTGAGGGGTGAGGAGGAAATTAAATAACAGGGACTGTTAAGGATGCCATGATCTATGGCAACATTGCAAAGATCCTGTCCAGCAGAGGTATTGTGAAGACACAACAGCAAGTTCTTAACAAACTAAAGTCCCTTAAGAAACAATATACCAAGGTCCATGACCACAATCGAAATCGCAGTGGTATGGGAAGGATGGAGTGGCCCTTATATGAACTGTGCAGCAACGTGTTTGGCCATACAGCACTTAGCAATCCCGTTGCCCTATCCTCATCTAGTGATGCTGGCACGCTGTCTGCTATACCATCAGCTGTGGCTACATCGTCTCCAGAGTTCAGCCAGCAGAGCCCGGCATCATCGCAGAGCCTATTTGATGATGATCCAGATGTTGATTCGGATGTCACCATCATCATCGATCCAAACAAGGCCACAGATGTGACAGCATTGTCGCAGAGCACGGGGGACGATTCCCTACCACAGACCCAGGGAGACAAGCCTACCCTACGCTCAAACAGTAAGTTTCCGGCATTATCATTGTCAGAGACATATTTAACATATAGTATATGACAATACTTTTATGTAGTATACTAACAGTAATGACTATGATATTGTGACGTAATAGGGTGTTATTATTAAACTGTACCTGTTGCTGCGTTCATATTGTGCTAGCGTATGGTAACCACAAGCACAGATGTATTCATATATTTTATAAATCTATTTGTCCAACTTACACTTCTGTGCCATATCCCATTGTTACCTTTGAGATGGTCAAAAAAATTTCTGTTTTGTTTTTTAGTTTACACAGTCCCGCCTCGTAGGAAAAAGAAGACCAAAATAGAGGTAGCTACAAAAGCCATGACAAATATCCTGTGCGACCAACTACGCGAGATGGATTCAGATTGGCAGAGTCAAGAGGATGCAAGATTGCAAAAATTTATGGACAATGAACGTGAACTGCAGAGGAATTTGCTAACGCAAACGGTAGCTATGCAGGATAAGATCAGCAGCGAGAACCGTGAATTCCTAGGTCAGCTTTTTTCCAAAATGACCTCTACACCACAATTTACAAACACTCATTCTGACCCAATAAAATAAATAAAATATCTCCCAGCGCTTATAATTCTCAAGTGTATCAATATATCTCCTACTATAGTAGTCGAAGTACTCAATTTTATGAATAAATACAATATCAATGTTCTTTCATAAAAATAATATTTTCTTTATTTAAAGTATAGTGTTAACAACACATAAAAATAGGAGGATCTGGTCTAATACTATTACTCAATAAAAATAAATAAAATGTGATCCTAATACCGGTATACGTTTGACAGAAAACAAAACAACATATATAAACAGTAGGCTATTTTCAGTTGTTTTACTCAATTAAAAGTCCACGATTATAGTTTCCAATCACATTCCCATTCCTAGCTAGAGGAATGACTTTTTACTGAGGAAAGTGAATCCTGGATTTCCAGAAAAAAGGGGGATATGTTAAAAATGAATCCAATGGCTCTGTTCACTGTAGTGGTTAGTCTTTTGATCACATCAACATATTACAAATCAGCGTTCTTAGCCAGGGGTATAATATATGCAGACTCACTCAAAAAGTCACAGGTCCAGATCAAATCAGTATTCATGACCAAGAGTAAAGTTTATGCAGACTTACTCAAATGCCATAGGTCCAGAACAAATCAGCATTTATGACTAGGAATAAAATGTATGCATACTTGCTCAAATGCTGCAGGTCCAGAACAAATCAACATTCATGACCAGGAGTAAAGTGTATGCAAACTTACTCAGATGCCACAGGTCCAGAAAAAAAGGAACGGGTGTCTGCCGGCAGACAGTTGTTGGTGCTTTCAGCAAAGATCCTGAGGAAGCCTGCTTAGACAGGCGAAACTAGTTGATCGCTGAAAGCACCAACAACTGTCTGCCGGCAGACACCCGTTCCTTTTTTTCTGGACCTGTGGCATCTGAGTAAGTTTGCATACACTTTACTCCTGGTCATGAATGTTGATTTGTTCTGGACCTGCAGCATTTGAGCAAGTATGCATACATTTTATTCCTAGTCATAAATGCTGATTTGTTCTGGACCTATGGCATTTGAGTAAGTCTGCATAAACTTTACTCTTGGTCATGAATACTGATTTGATCTGGACCTGTGACTTTTTGAGTGAGTCTGCATATATTATACCCCTGGCTAAGAACGCTGATTTGTAATATGTTGATGTGATCAAAAGACTAACCACTACAGTGAACAGAGCCATTGGATTCATTTTTAACATATCCCCCTTTTTTCTGGAAATCCAGGATTCACTTTCCTCAGTAAAAAGTCATTCCTCTAGCTAGGAATGGGAATGTGATTGGAAACTATAATCGTGGACTTTTAATTGAGTAAAACAACTGAAAATAGCCTACTGTTTATATATGTTGTTTTGTTTTCTGTCAAACGTATACCGGTATTAGGATCACATTTTATTTATTTTTATTGAGTAATAGTATTAGACCAGATCCTCCTATTTTTATGTGTTGTTAACACCATACTTTAAATAAAGAAAATATTATTTTTATGAAAGAACATTGATATTGTATTTATTCATAATATTGAGTTCTTCGACTACTATAGTAGGAGATATATTGATACACTTGAGAATTATAAGCGCTGGGAGATATTTTATTCATTTTATTGATTCAGATTTTAAGAGGCTAGTGGAAAGCCTTTTTTTCTCCATAGCAGCTGTAAATCGATCAAGTGAGGTGAACAAGCGCAGTCCTCAAATCCCCCCTTTTTTGACTCATTCTGACCTACAATCGCATTCTCACACCACATTTGGTCCAAAAACACGGTATGCCCAGCAAGGCCAGTCTCCCCCATCTTTTGGGCCTACATCCCAGTATATGCAACAAGCCCAGTCTCCACCATATTTTGGGCCTAGATCCCAGTATATGCAGCAAGCCCAGTCTCCCACCACTTTTGGGGATACTCACCAGTTTGTGCAGCAAGCCCAGTCTCCCACCTCTTTTGGGGATACTCACCAGTTTGCACAGCAAGCCCAGTCTCCAACATCCTTTAATTCGACCTTGAATACATTGAAGAATAGACCGTTAGGTCCAGAATTTGGAGATTCATTATCTAGTACAACTCCAGAGGAATCTACTCCCAGCCAGGGCCGGATCTAGGGGGGGGCGAAGGGGGCGACCGCCCCCCCTAACACAGTCATAGCCACGCCCACTTTTGAGCAGAAGAGAGCTCTCCTGGGAGAGCCTGAGGCAGAACGATGTGCTGCAGCTTATACCACAGCAGCACAGAGGAGCCAGGAGAGCAAGGGTTACAGAGCATTTGCCCCTCACTTGCTGGTGTGTGGCTGCTAGGGCTAATAAATACAATTACCCCACAGCACAGTCACATGTACATAGAACAATCACAAAGCTCTATCTCAGTCTCACTCAAAAACTTCAGTCAGAATTGAGAGAGGAGGAGTTAGGATTGCAGATGGGAGGAGTTGGGACTGTAGAGGGAGGAGTCAATATTAAACAGTAAACCGCCCCCCCCTAAAGAAAAGTCTAGATCCGTCCCTGCTCCCAGCAATAAACCACAGTACCAAATTCTCTAATTTATACTGTGCACATACAGTAAATGTTTGTTCTATGTTTATTGGTTGGGTATTGTGCCCATAACTTTATTTTTGTTTAATGTTTTGTTTGTGAAATACGTATGTTTAAAATGCATATGTTTGTCTTAAAAAATTCAGGTATTGCGCATACGCTCATAATTATGAGTACATCATACACCTTGGTCTTATGATTATCTCGTTTGTATTTTTCACTGCAATACCGCAGCACTTTTTTTTTATGTAGAACAGGGGTCTTCAACCATTGCCCTGCAGCTGTTATGGAACTACACTTCCCAGCATTTTCTGCCACCGTTTAGCATGGGCTAAAATCTAAAATGTGGATGGGCATGCTGGGAACTGAAGTTCCATAACAGCTGCAGGGCAAAGGTTTAAGACCCTTGTGATACACCATGCCCTTCGGCAAAACTACTTTAATGCACTGCAATACAGGAGCACTTTTATGTTATGGCTAAAGTGGGTGTAATGCGCCTGTCATTCCTAAAAAGTTTTTGTACTATACCATATATGTCCTCATAATTGGGAGGATCTCATTAAAGATGCAAAAGATGTGCACACACGTTTTACAAGTTGAAAAAAAACTTTTATTCTTTCTAAAATAAACATTTTTGGAAAGGAAAAACTGGTGTTCTATTTATTGGTATATAAATATGAAATTACTGTATTCCTAACATGGAATTTAATAGCCTGCCCTCCCCTTTGCATGACCTCATAATTATGTGCCTGCAAACCGTCCCCTTAAAATGATGACACTGCCTTAAAAACGGAAAAATCCATCTTATGTCTGAAAGGGGCCAACCCGGGAATTTCCGGGTCTGTGGTGTAATATGAAAGGGGGACTGAAGAAAAAGCTGGGTTTTTGCTGAAGAGAAAATACCGGGACTTGAGCAGGGTAATTCCCGGGTCATATGTCTGAAAGTGGTACTAGTGTGCAATGACAGCAGCTAATCCAGTGTATCTCTCCTATGAGGTTTCCTTCACCCCTCACCACAATTGCATAAAGAAAAATATGGAGAGTTCACATAGCCAGCGCTATCCGTAATTCCTTCCCTGTTTCACTTCATTAATATTCTCGTTCTCAGAAGTCAGATTCTGACTTAAACCTTGAGAAAGACCCCAGCAAGGGGTAGAAACGCGTTGGTATTCCTGTGGAGGTGCTAGTGAGTGGAGTTTTGTGACCTGGATCCAGCAGTTACGACCTGTGTTGAGTGTGGGCTGATCCTTAGCTCCCATATTGGGACACATATGCTGACAGGGACTGTTTGATTACAGTTCCCACTGATTCTGGTAATTACCTGTCTCACACGCTTCCTAAGGATTGTGTCAAATCTGATCCCATTGTGTATTGTGTATATGTGTTTAAATTAAAACGTTACTTCACTATATGCAACTTTTCATTGCTTTTCATGTTACTGCACTTCTGAGAACGAGAATATTAATGAAGTGAAAAAGGGAAGGAATTACGGATAGCGCTGGCTAAGTGAACTCTCCATATTTTTCTTTAAATACTGTATGGGGAATGCTCTTGCAAAAGATAGCAAATGGACCACAGCAGGTATCTCTAAAATCTATTGTAAAAATGGCCATTCTACATAAAAAATGCATCAAGCCTCAGAAAAAGAGGACTGGCCACAAATGTAGTTTAATAAACAGACCCCTTAACCTTCCTATACACAATAACATTGCAGAAATATATATTTTCTTTACATAACCTAGCTTATCATTGTATTCTCCTATCCCCTATCATTGATATTTTACTGTATTCCATCATCTAATTCAGGAAAACTGTTAATTTGCTATTAAAAACTCCCAAAAAGCAGATCTATCTGTTGTGATGTGCAGATAAATCCATTTTAATCAAGTTTATATTTTTTGTTTATCGCTATAGTTGACTTTAACCACTGCAAATGTATGTGTGAGGATGGACAATAATTAGGCAATAATTACATAGGTTTAGAACCCCCCATAGCCAATAATTACTATTCTGAATGTCAGAATAAATGTTCAGCTGCAGCAGTATCAATTGAGGTCAGTAAATGGTATTACAGAGACCCAGCAATGGGAATGTTAGAATGTGACAGTGTGGGCGAGAGGCACAGGTCTTGAGAAGAGCAGGTGTGCGGAGTTATATTTTGAGACAAGGGAAGTGATGTATGTTGGTGAAGTCTTGCTAATGGTTTGTATGTTAGAAGAATTTTATATTTCACACATTATGCATTTATTTTATAATGATACTTTACATTTATCATTGTTTATGTATCAGTTTGTGGCCTGTTGGCTAATGTAAAACTAGCCACACAGAGGGACTAATTCAGACCCCGTCGCTGATTGCGAAAATTGATATGAAGCGAATTTTGCACATCTGCACATGCACGTATGCTGGTACGCGCATGTGCAAGGTCCTGAACTGCATTCTCTTCAGAACGCAGTTTCAGATCTGGAGGGGGCTATAACGAGGAGTCGACATGTTTTGTGGGCGTCAACGCTCTGTTTAAAGGGCGCGGTCCGGACAACAGAGGTGTGTCCGAACCATTGCTGGGGTGGGTTGTGGCGGCTGCGTGACATCACGCGCAACTGCTGCGACCTAAAACATGGTGGACAGCCGTCTGCCTTTGCAACTAGGCTGCGTAGGAAGAGGGCTACTCGAAACATGTTCGCATGACTGTGGGGTTGGCAGGACCCAGCATGCGGGGTGGACTTGCCCTGTGCTGGGCGTCCCCCCGCATATCAGAGAAAATTATCATAGATGTGCATTTTTTCGCACATCTATGATCAGGTCTGAATTACCCCCAGAGTGCGATATCACGGCCAATCTAAGGCAATTGCCTCGATATTGCAGTGCCTGTGGCCCCAAATCATCTCTGATGATTATGTTAGCAAATATGGTCAGAAAACAGCAGATAACTGCTATAAGAATGTGTGACCTGAGGGGTCATCTTCTAACTGTACTAGCAAGCACCCGTCATGCCAAATAAAAATGGCTATATATCGCCACACTAGACATTGAACCTGGCAACTGGTGTTTACACCAAGCAGCAGCCTCTACCCATGCGAGGCCAGTATAACAGCCAGCCATGCATGGGTGTTAACTGCAAATATTAAGTATCCATGAATGTATCACAGATACCTGCTGCGATCCCTCCATTCCCGCCGTCAGCAGCATCCCCCATAGATTTCTATGGGGGATGCAATGCTGCAAGATGTACCAATTTCTGGAATGCGAAGCATTCTGTAGACTGGACCCCGCAGCTATCGCCATCTGAGGATAGCGGTAGCCCGTTGTAGCCTGTGGGTTACACATTCTAGATATAGCTCTGGAGGGTTCTCCCAGTACCCTCTGATGGAAATGGATGCCTTCGGAGCCCATGTCCCTGCAGCTGTTGGATAATACATTTACCTGAAGTAATTGCATATTGCAATGTGATCCTGGGTGCTAATATCGCACTCATTTCGCACAATATGAAATTAATGATAAATGGGCCTCACAGACTGGTAAAATAAACTTGCTAATGTTTGCTAAATACTGTACGGATGTCACACGCTAAATGGATAATTTATAAGTCGTCCTTAACTGTAAACCAAAGCAAAGTGAATGGTTGTGTACAGGGGTAATATGTAACTAATGTAAGTAGAAGTGTAGCGTGGTAAATACATACAAGTTATATATTAGACTGTGCACAGCGGGAGACGCCGCATAACCGGCAGCCATCCGCCCGCATAACCTCCCGCAGGAGAAAACGCACCGTCCTTCGGAGCAGCCCTGGCAGAGACTGGTAACCCCAGCCCCGGCACACAGGGGTTGTCAGCAGGGACCAATGAGGCCGGCGCTGAGACGGATACAGGAACATATAGTAACATTACTGTATGTCAGTGACGGTGATCATCCTACACCCCCTTACACATGTAAGGATTTATGTAGTTTTTATTTGACAAAATTCAGTCACCCAGGCGGCGCTGACCGGGCGCAGTTCAACGAGGACACCGCGCTGTCTAACCAGCGCCGGTACCCAACATATGAGGGATCGGAGGGAATAGCTGTCCCCTTCCTTTTGCAGCATCTCTGAGAGGTCTCCCCATCTCTCCTCTCTCCTACCCTCTGTCCCTCTTCCCCCTACTATAACCATCACCACACAGAATTCACAGCCTAAATTACCAACCAATCGCTGCTCTCCTCTAACACTGTATAGAGGTGGGTGGTTGACAGCGGACCTATGATTGGCTGCTCTCGGGCAGGGCGCCTGATTGGTTGCCAGTATGAAGCTAGGCGGGCCCGGCTGCAGCAGGGAAGTGCCCGGTGGCAGGCAGTGGCGCGGTGTGAGTGATCGGTGCTCCCGCTGCTGCCCATCACCCAGTGCCCAGCCGCTGGACACAGGGACCCGAGAGCTATGTTACTGGCACTCCGCCTGCCTGCCACCAGGGACCACATGCACTGCCCACCTGCGGTTGGATGTGCGATGTGAGGAGGGATATCTGCGCTTTCAGTTTCCCCGGACACAAAGATCAGCGGGCACCTCTCCTCTCTCCCCCACGGGGTAAGCTGCTGCTGCGTAGTCGCTAGAGCATCTCGCCGCAAAGTGTCCGTGTCATGCAGATGTGGAGTTTGCGGGGGGCAGCAAAACCTGTCCATCCGTAATCACACGGCTATTGTAGGCACAGTAATCCCGGCACGGCGGCAGTGGTGACTTACTTGCACTTGCTTCTATCTATCTATCTATCTATCTATCTCTCTATCTATCTATCTATCTATCTATCTATCTATCTATCTATCTATCTATCTATCTATCTATCTATGTGTAATACAACCTCATGCATGTCTGTTTCTATTTACTATCTAGCTGTGTAAGTCCTACATCTAACGTAAGTGACTGTATATATAGCTCTGTGCTGCCACTCAAGCAGTGCTGCATTTTGTTGCCACAATATTCTATTTACACTGCAGATAATGAGATCTGTATTTTGTTTCATAGGTCATTCCCGATAAGAAATCTATCGTCTCCGGAGTTGCTGATTGCTATGCCAGTGCGTGCGTGTCATACTACACAGTAGTCCTCTTTGCAAGCTTTGTTTTTCTAGTTGCTGCCCACCAGATACGCTTCGTTTACCCATCGCTGGATTGTGAGTAGAAGCTTGTGTTGGGGTTTCAAAACCATCTAAGTATAAAGGCTTTATATAGTGAGAGGAGAAGAGGGAGACTGTACATTTTCACAGTATATATCACCTCTTATTGAAAAAGAGGTAACAGAATGATGATGACCAGCACTACCACTGATCATGTGAAAATGGAGCCCCCATTTTATCACGAGGATACCCTGAATTTGCAGGATTTTACTCAGATTGCAGGATATAGTGGCAGTTCTCCAGGGGATACCCCGGGAACTCACCAAGTTAGTGGAGGAGAGACTAGGGTCAGGTACACCCCAGAGCACAAACTGATGAGTGCCAACATTATCATCCAAACTAGCAACCTTAAAAAGAAAAGTATGGTTGCTGTTACAGCAGCCTCTGTTCCACCTGCTGTCATGCCTGTCGGATTCTCTGAAGTAATTACTCATGGCAGTGATGTACTGAAACTGATGCAGAATGGGACTGGTGGGCTGGGCAATTCTTCTGGGAGCATTCGTGAAGTGGTGGTTGGGAATAACCTTAATCCAGTGCCAGCTACAGGAGAAGTCGGTACAGTTGTGGTAGTAGCAGGAAACAGTACTGCTAGCAGTAACAACAGTGCAACCACTTCATTGGATGTTTCTCTGCTCCCTTCAGCTTCATCTGCTGCTTTGAACCTGCTTAAGCTTTCTCCTCCAGAACTGGAACACCTCCTAATCCAGGCTGCCAACCCTGGTCTTTCTGCCACAACCAGCAACAATACCAGTCCTGCTTCTGCACAGCCACAGCAGGGAACTCCTGTCTCTGCTACCACAGTACCACATCCCTTTCTTTACCGCAACCAGCATGCCATCACACAAGAACAGGAAGGCTTTGCAGATGGCTTTGTAAAGGCTTTGGCTGACCTACACAAACAGAACCAGTTACTGGGAGCACCTATTTCACCTTCTACTCTTGCTACAGGTTCTCCTGCTTACCCAGCTCGCTCTCTTCATCCAGCCGGGGAGGTTCCAGTCTATACCAACCTCAGTAGTTTTAACCCAGCTGCAGCTGTTACACAGCTTAGCCCTCCTCTTCCGCAACCTTCCCCTGCTGGCTCCTATACTGGTAATTCTGCCAGTAGCACACCCGCAGTACAGCTCCACTTCCCGGGGCTCAATCGTTTGCATGCGGTGAGGGGTCCTCTAGATGAGCCACAAACAGTACCTGACGTGTCACAGTCCGGTGCTCCAGCTGGTGGTGGAGGAGATGTAAGTACACCACCATCACTGTCCCCAATTGATTTGGAGACTCAGGAGCGGATCAAGGCAGAGAGGAAGAGGCTGAGGAACAGAATTGCTGCCTCTAAGTGCCGTAAAAGAAAGTTGGAACGCATTGCACGTCTGGAGGAGAAGGTGAAGGTGCTCAAGTCCCAAAACTCTGACCTGGCTTCTACTGCCAGTCTCCTACGAGAGCAAGTATCTCAGCTCAAGCATAAGGTCATGAGCCACGTCACAAGTGGCTGTCAAATAGCTGTTGCCAAAACATCACCAGCCTCCAAGACAGGAGACAGCTCAGTCTGCTGAAAGGGTTACAAAGTGTTCTAATCTATGTTGTTATAACAAAGGCGGTGACTTCTACAGTATGTAGAGACTGCAGAACAAGCCTTGAGAACCTGGGTTGCAACATTTCTTTCATGTGGCTGTCTTGCCTTGCTTTTTAGCCAATCTTTCTTTTCTAAGGCAAGCAGTTTTGTGGAAAATGTAGGGAACAATAAGTGAAGAGCTAAGAGGTGGCAGAATTGCACACAGAAAGTGCATATGTGCCTGGGAAACAAGTCTGTCGGCCAATTACCCTCTGGTCTGGAACCTCAAGGATTGTTGATGTGATTACATCAATGTTGCAGTGTGGTAAAAGGAGCTTTATTTTTCCCATAGTATTGCACTTTGTTAGAGGAAGGGAAGCATGCAATACTGTTTGCTGTAAAATTATCTGAAAGGATTATAATTATTTTTCAAGACCGTAGAGTGACATTGAGCTACGAATGAGCTTACAAAACGCCTCCCTCCACCCAGCCTTTATTTAACTTGCTGGACTTGTTTGGATGTGTTGCTTCACAAACAGAGCATATTCTGTATTGTATACAACAGTGAAAGGGATAACAATGCCTGTTTACCTGGATATCAGAGGGTCATTACATTTAGTTGTTGAGGAACAATATTCAGTGCATTTGTGACTGGAATGTAAATAGAAATATAGTTTATACAAAATTTATTTTTTATTGTCCAGTGCCAAAACTTTCTGGTTCGGTTGAAAGAAATCTTATTACATAGAAGTTTCTAGAAAGGGACATAATGTGTTAATTCTTCAAAGTAAATTACTCACATTTATCAGGTTTTAATGTATAATGACTTTTTATAAGTGGTACTTTGTGAATTTTTAATTTGTGAATTTTTATTTAAATGCCTTCACAATGAAAAAAGAAAACCCGGAAGATATTGTATGTCACAAGACAACCCCCCCTCCCCACCCAAGACACTGAAACGTTCTGCTGCTTCTTTTTGTACAGAATTTGAAACGGCAGTTTCCAAAGCACTTGGTAAAATCTCCTCCAATTCAAAGAAATACATGATAAAGTGTGACATAAAAGTTCTGGACGTCTCCTAAGGCAGTGATAAAAGTGCTTTGGATGTTTGAAATAAAACATTGCTTCCAGAAGATATGTTATACTATTCCCCCCCCACCCCTCGTCAGCCCTCCATCCCATCTTTACACCATTGATACAAGTACAGGGAAACAAACATCAATGAAGTTAATGTAACATACTGTATAAAGAAAGAAAGAAAAAATTCTGCTTAACATGTAGATCCAGTCCTGGTTAAATGTAAGTGGATATGCACTTAAGACACTGAGCTGAGCTACTAAACAGTTTAGTGAGAGCTCACATATTTTTTTAAAATTGTTTTTGAAAATGTCAAGTATTTAAAAGTCATGAAACAATATATGACCATAATGTGCTTAGACTGAGATCTATATTTTATTTATTGCACTTGGTCTTAAGCAAGACATTAAGTATTGTTATGTCTTATGTTTTCTGGATATTGCACTAAGTTCTAAATGTATTTTTATATAGTTTATTGATGTATTTTACATGCAACTTATTTAACATTTATTTAATTTACTAAAAGTGTAGACTATTGTGCTTATATCATCCATGAGTTAAATATGGATATAAAACTCTTATAGCACATAGTCTTGATATCAGAAATCTATTTAAAAATAGGAAAAGCTTTGTGCATAAGCTATAAAAGTTTACTTTTAAAATGTATGCAGATACAGTCCAGTCATGAGTTTATAATATTGTGCTATGCTTTATCCAAATTATGTAGACTAGACTAGTTTTAATTTTCTTTTAGCTTTTAGCCTTAAGTAGTGGGTCTTAACCTTTTGGTTGGTACTCTGAACATGAGTCATTATGATACTCTTGTCACCAAACCTAACGTGTACCAACTAATGTACCCTTTACTAACCATGATTTAGTGTGATTAAGTTGCATAAGTCTTTTTTTCCCTATACTTTCTATTGTTTGACAAGTTATTAATAGAGTTAAGGAATTAAAGACTGAGCAATGAGTTCCATAATGAAATAAAGATATAAGTTGGGTCCTGGCCACAAAAGGTTGAGATTCTCTGATATAAACTAAAATTAAAAGTTTCTTTTTTATACATCACATCTAAACACTCTAAAATCTGATACATATTTGTCAATTTTTGTATGGTATATATTTATTTTCTGAATATAAATGTAAGTGTATTTTTGCTAAAATTTGAAATGTGTATATACAAACCTATTTGGTTGTTGCACATTGTATTCAATCTGCAATTCAGACAAATACCTGTAGAATAAGGGGGAAAAATGCATTCATTTTAAGTTGTATGTTAAATATTTAGTTTTTGTGACTTCGCTTTAAGTTGTGCTTATTTTCCCTTCATGCTATGATAATTGAGATTCTATTTATTTATTGAAACTTGACGTCTCTAAATCTTCTATTTTTGTAAGAAACTGTTTGAAAGAGGCATGTTTGTAAGTTTGTATGTCTCTTTCTTAATGTGTACATTCCAGCTGTATGTGGTATTTAAATCACGTATCAGTGCATTGAAAAGTGACACGTTAAGGGCTTACAACTTTTATTTGGATCATGTTAATGTTTCACAGTAGGTGTCTGAAAAATATGGATTTTTTTTCACTGAAAGTTTGATGACATTTAAAGTAGTCATCTAGAGTATGGCGGTCATTTAAAAGCCTTGCAACACATTTGTGTCTCTCCTTTGAGAGATTATCATGTAGACAATTTAATAATTTAAATGTGAAAACTTTATTATATTACACAAACAAAGGGAAGTTGGACATGGTTTTCTTTCTTGATGCAAAAGGTTATGGCACAGTGGTGTTCAGAAGGAAAGTTTGTGTATTTGATGTTATTTCTATTATGGACATTTGTTACAGTGGCTTGTGATACTTTCCATACCAAAATTCCCACACCATACCATATAATGTTTACCTATATTGTAATTATATTGTGAAAAACCAGTGAGTGAAATCCATATTTTAATGTAGTAGATGTGAGCAATGTTTTTGGAACTTGTGTTGTACTAAAGACAAGTGTTTGGGCTTGTAAACTTCTACCCCACGCTTTTCTGTAGTATCAAAATTTACTTAAGAAGCAGTATTTCAGTTCCTTTTTACAGGTAGGTGTTTCAGTCCTATTAAGTTTTTAGTAGCTTTTGTGATAGTGGATTTTGGAAGGTAGTGTACAAAGTTATGTGTGTTTGTGAGGCAAAGTGGTGCGTCATAGTCGGGGAATTATGTGGTACAATCATTAGTAACGGGAATTTAGCCATTGTGTATGTCATTCCTGTATCTCTGCTTCTCACAGGCTTGAGAGAACTCGTAAAGAAGTGGAGTATAATAGTACTGCAGACTTGCTTTGTGTGCTCTTCATCTGACAGCTGCAGAAATAAAGCAATGGATCAATGTAATGTTTTTTCCTAATTATTATTATTATTCTTTTTATTACAAGATGTAATAATAATAGACTTTCCTTAAAATTAGAATTGATTAGTACTATTTTGTAACTACTTTTTTATGTTGCTATGATCCATTCTTGTTTTCTTAAATTTTTTGCTTTACAAAATGACTGTTTCTAGAAATGGGAGTAGTTTTAATGATGGTAGTTTTAAAATAGCGTTTTAACCATTTCATTTTCATGGCACCTGGTCTCTGGTGCCTATAGACTCACTGTTGACATTGTGAGTGTATACATCCAGACCGTATCACGTTATAGCTACTTCCTTAAATGGCACCAATTCCACTGATTTGGAAACCGTCTGTCTTCAGGAGGACCACAGTCCTGCTATTATATGTACATTTGATCTTGAGTAAAATCTTTGCCTGTAGTCATTGTTGCCCACAGAAGTCATTTTGTTTGTTTACACTTCTTTTACAAAGAATAATTCCTGGCGCTACATGGTCGGTGTGCCAATCCATTATGGTTGGGTTTCTGCAGAAGAAAGCTAGTAATTTCTTGAGCTACAGAACCAGATATGTTAGTACCGTTTATAGTTTGTAACCAACATCACTAAGCGTCATTTGTATGGATTCAGTATGATATTCCGATAGATGGGATGCCGGCGATTAGAATACCGACAGCGACATCCCGACCATCAGAATCCCAACAGCCCCCCAGAAATTACTGTAACCCTCACCTATTCCCTAACTTAACTTTCCCTTGTGGGTGCCTAACCCTCCCCGGTGGTGCCTAAACCTAACCCTCCCTTCCCCGCTGCCTAAACCTAACCCTCCCTGCTTGGTGCCTAACCCTAACCCCCACTCTCCGGTTCCTAACCATACCCGTCCCTGCACCCCAACCCTCCTTCTAATGCCTAAACCTAACCTATCACCTCCCGTAGCAGGATGTGAACGCATCCCGCTGAAAGAACAATCCGTATTCTGGGCGTCGGTATTGACGTCGGCATCCTGACCTTCGTGGGGATTTAGACGCCGGTCTTATTGAGTCCTTCGTGATTCCGGCATCGGTATTTCGACTGCCGAGATCCCGTCCTTTGGTAAAGTAACTACATCCCATTTGTATATGATAAGCCCTCAATGTACTGTAGTCCTTATTGTCACTGCCACACATTAAGTATCCCTATTTATTTCTATTGTATGCAGTAAACCTCAAATTGAAAACTGATAGTGTTTCCGGAAATTTATTATTTAGAAATCAGTATTAAATAGCTTGCCAGCTACTCCTTTACTGGAGCACTATAACAAGTGAGTATTCATAAGCCTGATAGAGTTCTATGCACTGCCGATATTTACAGAGTTGAGCGATTATCGTCCAACTGTGCGCACATATATGTCTCTGGATCTTTTCGCAAAAGAACCGTTTGCGGGAGATAATGGGCATGTCACGGATGTTTTCAAGGTGTGCCTCAGACTGTGATCCTGTATACATAAAGCATGGTGCAAGCGTCTCAGCTCCTGCGGCCATTCTGCGTGACCATAGTATAACTTAGAATTGCGACAATTGAATGATCTGCAACCGATTATTGCATCTTTATACGCTGGTACTTGGATCTGAGAAGCTGTCTGAGGGCGTCTTTGTACTAATCCTGACGGCTTAAGACCTTGGTATATCTTCACACAGTAACTGGAGCAGGAGATTGCAAGTGAAATTGTTGACAAAAAGTGTATATTATATTATATATATATATATATATATATATATATTCAATTCAATATAAGGAAGGCACTCACCAGACTTGTAATGCAAAAAGAATTGTTTATCAAAATCTCACATCAGCAGCTTAATCGTGGTTGGTCGACGTTTCGGTCCCATACCGGACCTTTTTCCAGACCAGTGTATACAGCAGTCGTGATTCTGACAACCACGATTAAGCTGCTGATGTGAGATTTTGATAAACAATTCTTTTTGCATTACAAGTCTGGTGAGTGCCTTCCTTATATTGAATTGAATGTATAACGGGACCTTGCGGATACAAGTTTTACCCTGGAATTTTGGCACCCCAGCAGATGACTTTGGATATATAGTGAGTGCCACTTCACCTGTTCCAATATATATATATATATATATATATATAAAATACATAGAGCAGAAAGATCCGGCACTCGTCCCGTGCCCTCCAGAACAGGAGCGGTTCCTCCGTCAAATAGCTACAGATACAGGTGACATTGGGAGACTTCTCATCACGGTGCATAAAGTGCTTTAATACAGTAGTGCAATAAATAGCTGTTTATTGCACTACTGCTTTAAGGCACTTTATGCACCATGATGAGAAGTCTCCCAGCGCCGCCTGTATCTGTGTGTGTGTGTGTGTGTGTGTGTGTGTGTGTGTGTGTGTGTGTGTGTGTGTATGTATATATATATATATATATATATATATTATATTATAATAAAAATTCTACAAGGTCTGTCATTATACACTTACACACACACTAACATGTCCCCTTTTAAGCATTGTTTCAATTAATTAAACTAATTAGTGTTGCCATGGCACATTTGTAAATTTCAAATGTCTTCTGCATTGTGTGCTGGTGAAAATTGATATTTCATTTACATAAGGTTTACCACATGGGGGTATATTCAATTAAAGTCGGATCCATTCCGACATGCATTTGTCGGAATGGATCAGACAGGACCTATTCAATGGACGCCCAAATCCTGTCGGATTTGGCCGTTCCCGACAATCTCAATCCGACTTTAAAAAAAGTTGGATTGAGGAGATGAGGGAGCTGAGAGGAGTAGACGGGGGAGAGCAGGAACCCAGTGGCTGCAGTAGCGTAGCAGGAGGATGGGGCACCAACGCCAGACCTCACGGCAGCATCCACCCAGCTCCAGCAAGCGGCTGCAGTTGTGTGTGCAATCAGCAGCTTACCTGGGACACATCAGCTCCGGACGAGTCTAAAGCTACAGTGCCTCAGGATCAACCCGACCAACAGAGGAGGCAGCTGCTGGCAGCAGGGATTGCACCACCGATCAACCCCCTACTTCCGGTCCCGGATTGCGGCGTGTGATACCGTAGGAGGTCTCAGCTGCACACCACTGATGGAGGATGGCAGCGGTAATCTGCCGATGGTGCCCCATCCTCCTGCTACGTTGCTGCAGCCGCTGGGTTCCTACTCTCCCAGCTGCTCTCCGCCGGAAAGGACCCAACAGCTCTCTATTTAATGCTGGGCCAAACTCGACAGGTTTGGCCTGGTCACGACAGTGTCAATCCGACTTTTTAAAAAGTCAGATTGACATTGTTGGAAACGGGGCTAAAACCTGTCGGGTTTGGCCCCGCTTCCGACAATGTATGCGGATCGGCGGCTGATCCGCGTGCATTCCAACAAGTCGGGGATTCCCGACTTGGCAGATACAACGACCCCCTAATGAATAGGCCGGAACCCCTTCCGTTCTAAATCTGTCGGAAGCTGCCGACTTTTCGACAAGATGGCAGCTTCCGACACTTACTCAATATACTCTATGGTCAGTTTACTGTGGGCTTGCACAAGTCACATTGTTTCGCCTAAAAAATAAAAAAAAAGACCTCATAACTGCCAAAAAATATATCTAACATACTAAAAATAGACATTTACTATTGCTAAAATAGTTTTTGATGAGAAAATCAATGCGAGATTGAACAGAAATATCTGGAAATTACCCTAGTTTTGATTGTTATCCTTTTCAGTAACAGTTTATTCTTCAACAATAGATTCTGGCATGTATATATTGAGTATATTGCTGTTTGTGCTAAAGGAAAGAAATACTACCACTTTTTTTTTTTCAAATGGAAATTAAACATTACATTTTCCCTCTATTTCATTTTTGGGGATTTAGCTATTGATTCAACTTTCCATATTCTGTAAACAGATTCTAAAAGGCCAATAATGATATACTGTAAACCTTACAATATTGAACGACAAAGGAAATAATTATTATTGACTGCCCATGAAACTACACTGAATTTAGGGAGGTTTGAAATGCTAGTTAGATTATAGAGTTTATATTTTAGTACAGATCATCCATAGTTATACCCAATATAAACTCCAGCTTGAAATGTGGAAAGTGAGTGTTCTGTTTTAAAGCATCACAGGGCCTGATTTGGATTAGTTCACAAACCTGATGGTTTACGCACAAATCCAGTGACCTGTTTTGTGCAGGACAGGTCTTGTGATATCGGAGGCGGAGTAGGGTTGGCAACCGGGTTCCTTTTACAAAATAAGGGCGTGACGCACCTGTCTTGTAGGTTTGCTGGACCCAGGGTCTGCTTCCTGAACCCGGCTGCCCTGATCCGTTGGCCAGTCTGGATAAGCTCTGAAGGGATTTGTACTGTCTGTTTGAAGTAGTTGATATCACTAAACTTGGATGGCCCCTGCAGCCTAGAAACATAGATTTGTGACAGCAGATAAGAACCACTTGGCCTGTCTAGTCTGCCCTAAGCACATATACCCACACACACTAGGGTTAGTTTTTTTGTCACAAGCCAATTAACCTAAACTATATTTTTGGACTGTTGAACAAAACTGGAGTACTTGGAGGAAACCCACGCACGTACGGAGTACTTGGAGGAAACCCACGCACAAACTCCACACATGGTCGTGGTGGGAATCAAACCCATGATCTCAGTGCTGTGAGGCCTATACGCCTACTGCTGGAATGTGTCTAGTTAAAAGTTTTAAACTGAAAAAACAGGTTATATAATTAATGGTATCTGAGCTCTAGGTTGCTCACGTAAAGGTCGACAGTCATTAGGTTGACCACTAATGGTCAACATGCAGTAGCTCTACATGGTCAAGAGTTCGACATGGACAATAGGTCGACAAGAAAAAGGTCGGCTGTGTTTATGGTCGTCAGCTGCAAATGGTTGACACACATGGTCAACATACATAGGGTCGACTCAGTTTTTGGGGGGGTTTAGTACTTTAATCAACTTTTTTATACTTTACCATCCACAAGAACTACGATTGGGAATAGTAGCCTGGGCCGAGCGCAACAAGGCAAATTGCCTGAAGCATGGTGAGCCATGTCCTTTGACGACGGAAACTACAACAAAAAAACTTAAACGTGTCAACCTTTTTTGTGTCTGTTGACCTTTTCATGTGTCGACATTACCTTCTGTCTAACCTTTGTCATGGCGACCATTTTATGTGTTGACCTTTTGACCCTGTCGACCTAATGCATGTTGACCAATAGTGGTCGTTATATTTGACTGTATATCTGATGATTTATACCATAATTAATTTCGTATGTGCATATGTAAGAAAGCAATACTTAATGTAGGTATATTAAGTTTATCGGTCCTTTAGATAATACAGGTTGAGTATCCCTTATCCAAAATGCTTGGGACCAGAGGTATTTTGGATATCGGATTTTTCCGTATTTTGGAATAATTGCATACATAATGAGATATCATGGCAATGGGACCTAAATTTAAGCACAGAATGCATTTATGTTTTATATGCACCTTATACACACAGCCTGAAGGTAATTTTAGCCAATATTTTTCATAACTTTGTGCATTAAACAAAGTGTGTCTACATTCACACAATTCATTTATGTTTCATATACACCTTATATACACAGTCTGAAGGTCATTTAATACAATATTTTTAATAACTGTGTGTATTAAACAAAGTTTGTGTACATTGAGCCATCAGAAAACAAAAGTTTCACCATCTCACTCTCGCTCAAAAAAGTCCGTATTTCGGAATATTCCGTATTTCGGATATTTGGATATGGGATACTCAACCTGTAATGTCTTTTTATGTTGAATCGTTAAATGAAATAGCAGGCTTTAAATCCCAGCCAAGAAGAATGGTGTCAGGATCATTACAGCATTTTACAATTTGAGGAAATTAATGTGGATTATAAAAATTATATTTCTTTATACATCTATACCTTTTATACTACCTATGAACAAGACAACCCGGACATGAGTGTTAAACCTGTTTGTTATTGTAGAGGTTTTTTATTGATTTCTGATGTTAACAGTTCAGCTTTTACCTTCCCCATTCTGTAGCCATTTTAAATGTTATCATTTAATTATGCCCGATAGAAGATCTATTTTGATGCATTGTGCTGTGAAGCTGTAGACACTCTGATTGGACCCTACAGTGTAAATCATAACTAATCTGAGGTGCCCTTCCCTCCCACAAATTATGTATTTATTAGTTTTATATTGTATCCTCCTAGGTAAGGGCTAGACTACTGCATGTAAACATGCATTTGGACATATTATATTTAATGACACATGTACACGCAGCAAAATGACCATGAGTCCAATTCTTTTGTATGTACTGTAGCTCCAATGGTGTGTTTTGTTTTGTTTTTGTTTTGTTTTTTTGTTAATTTTGTGTTTTGAAACAGTTCTTTACATATGTATTCTGGCATGTTCTATATGGCTTGTGACTTTTGTCATTTGATACAACCTGTTTGATTACACATTTTGTATATTTACTGTTCAAAACTTCATATAGATGCACAAATAAAAAACCTTTACATTTATTGTTAAGAAGTCCTATTACATGCAGAAGATACATTCTTACTTACTTTTACAGAAGGTGGGGGATATTCCTGATTTTTAGGTAGTCCACCACACCCCGGAAGAGTGAGTATATCTCTGGCATCCAGTCCACTTCTTAAGTGAGGTTGGTAGCGTAGGGAGATAATACAGGGAATCGCGTAATTGTAGACCAGGTTAGGGCCCATTGTGATTTAATTAATTGAGCATTGCTTCATTTTAGCCCCGCTGCCTCTCCACAGACCCGTGATTCATGCCATATTACCGGGGCAGGTCCTAATGACGTGAAGAGCCTTGCTTCTACCCCAGAGTCATTATTGCATCTCCTTTCTGGGCTTCTCCTGGAGAGGAGGAGGAAAGTCAGCAAGTATGAGAAGAAGCGTAGTTGTGTTTTACACGTAAGCAAGCACTATTACTATTTCTGTCGGTAATTGACAATGAGGCATATTTTCCAAGGTTGCTCGAAGATGGAAACCAAAACCATAGCAAACAATTGGACATTTTCACTGGGCCTGACTCTTAAGTTGTGATTGCAATTCCAGATGCCTGCTGTGAACAGAATGCTAGTGCTACTATCCGCCCTGATTCTGAGTCATCCATGCCATCGCAGCCAGGGCTGTGATAAAAGCGTTGTAAGCGCTGTGCAAAGCGATGCACTCTTGTCCCCCAACCATTAATGGAAATATGTAAAAATAAATCATAACTTACCCCTCCTGCTTGTCCTGTGCCGTCTCTCTATTTGGTTCCTTACAGTGAATGGCTATTACCACTCTGATTGGTAGATAGCTCCAGCCATCCACCAATGTGCATGCTGACAGCCTTTCACTGTCTGGCTGGGAGGCAGGTAGAGAAAGCTGCCTGGCAGCTCTGATTGTGTGTAACTCACAATCAGAGTGGCTGGGCAGCATTCTCTATATGCCTTCCCCGAAGCTCTGAAGGCACCAGTCTAACCTGCTCGAAAGCCCCTAGAATTGTGGGGCCCTCGGCAGCTGCCTAGTGTGTTCATACATTTGCCTTAGCAAGCGTCATTATCTTCGGTATTTCCACCTACCCCTAGCTAGTTGCATTAGATCAGTCTGAATTTAGTATCCTCTTTGTATAGGCGCAACTTAGAATAGCAAGTACCTACGGGCCTAATTCAGACCTGGTCACTGCAGCGATTGCAGGCTGGAGCCCAGTGAGGTGTGTGCACGCGCAGTGCAAAGGTATCTCAATGGTGCGATCGCCTCTGCCTGATTGACAGGCTTAGACCGTAGTGGGTGTGCTGGCGGCATTCGGATGGCATTGGGTGGGCGCGGTCCAGACCGTTTGGGGGGGATGGTAGGGACTGGCATGCCGGGCAGACTAACACTGTGCTGGGCGTCCCCCCGCATGTCGGGGTTTTTTTGCACATCTACGATCAGCTCTTAATTAGGCCCTATTGCTGCATGCCTACAAGACACGCACAAGATGTTTATCAAGCATGCCCTCGCATTGTTGCCACCCACAAACACCCATTAAGCGGCCAGAGAGAAACCGCTAAGATGCGTACAGCTCTAAATCGCAATGATGAAACGCTAGATGCAGAGAATTTCAACTTGCATACAACTCAGACCCATTGCCTATAGCCATCCGTACTTGGGGTGATTCTGTTGTTTGTCAGTCCAACACGAACAATATCCAATTTGGCCCACAATAGTACATTAGATAGAAAAAGTATTTCCCTCCTTTGGCATTTTTCACATATTATTTTCTTAAATCAAAGTCATAGTTAATTTGTGGATCAACATAAAATACACTGTAATGTCAAGTAGAAAAAAAAAAGAGGCCCAGTTTTCTTCATTATACATAAAGTAGATGATACATTATGACATAAGTATCACCGCATTGATGTAATGCCTGATGTAAGCACCATTAGTTGCATTGACATCTGTGAGTCTCCCAACTTTGCACATCTGGACAGTACAATTTTCACGCATTCTCCATTTCAGTATTGTGAGTCAATGAGGTATCCATTTGGATAAAAACCATATCAACCTATCCGATATTTGCTTTCACAGTCCAACTTGCTGACTAGTTGGTAGAGTTTAGAGAAACTTTGCACTAGCTTTGTACCTTTTGAGCTACTGTATATTCAGACATGGGGCCGGATTCCGTTCACTGCAATTAGTTATCGTGGGCTAGTTGATCTGCCAGGGCTATTCAATTGTAGCCCACGATCAGGCTGTAGTTATCGCGGAAGCGCGCTAAATGCCCTGATTGAGGGTGCAAAGAGCTGTTAACCAGTAGCTCCAGGAACATATCCTGGATTCTATGGGTTAACACATGATAGCGAGTAATTTAGCACTCAAGAAAAAGGGGTAAAGCCCGAGGCTACCACCCTTTTTTCTGGCACAGTAAATTACCACATGTAATTGAATTCGGCCCATAACCCTCATTGTGTGCACATTTTATTCATGAGGATGATATATTGTAGTATTTGGTCTGAAGCACAAGAGACTGCCAAAGGCTTTGTATCACTGTAAAGGCTCCCATGCACAAGTGTGTGTGGCCACATCTGACAGATCTAGCAATGTAAAACCGCTTTCAGATCGCAAATGTCGGATCCCAGCCGGTAAGAGAAACGCGTCCTTACCGGGTGGGATCTGGCATTTGCTTTTCTTTGCTGGCTTTCCAGCCCAGCAATTTACCGGGTCAGTTGCCATAGCAGTGGGGGGGCGCAGCAGGGGCGGGGGTGGAGGCGGCGCTGGGAGATAAGCTCATCTCCTGCGCTGCCTCTCCCTATGCTGTGAATGGGAGCCGTGTCGCATCGAAACGGCTCCCATTCACACTGCGCCTGACCCGGTATTCAACCCGGTAATAACCCTTCTTTTTTACCAGGTTGAATTACCGGGTCAGGCGACCCGCTAATTCGGCCAAAGTGCTTTCACATTGCACACTGACCCGTTTCGACACGGCAATATGCCGTGTCGATACCAGGTTATTTGTGCGATGTGAAAGGGGTATAACTGACAGGGCATGATTAGCTTAGTTGGACAATGTACAAATACAGGATCCGATGTTATCATTATCTGACCAAAGTGACCATCTGTCCTGATCAGTGCTTCTATTTGCAGGGTTTTTCCGATTACAGGGAAATTTGACAATGATCAGGAGTAGTGATCCGCTTTCTTGTGTGTATTTTTTTGTTTTTTTTGTCTTCCTGATTATATTAAAGTATTCTGATCAGGACAAAATTGCCCTACAAATTGGCTAAAATTATGTTTTCAGCTTTTTTCCCGCCTATACTTAGTATTTTCAGCTTTCATGTTATGTACAGTACAGTATGTACAGTATCATGGCATTTTAAGTGCACACTGTGGCTACTTGAAGATGAAGTAACTACCACGGCTGCTTACATATAAAAGCAGCAGCAGTGATGGCGCTAATATGGTAATGCAGCAGGAGGTGTTACGCCTCTTGCTGCTTTACTGATAGGGATCATCTCCGACACCCATTAACTGCTGCGTGAACCATTGAGTTGTGCAAGCCGGCCACTGCAGCTACTACCTAGAGGCCAGGAAATCTCTGTCCTCTGACATAGATCCTTACAAGCCTCAGTTTGGAGAAACAGAGGCTGTGGTCAGCCCTGCCCACCTCCAAAATGGCATCAGACTGTCAATCACTGACAGTCTGATGTCGACCTGCGTATATACATGTGCAGGACCTGTTCTGCAACGACAAAGTACGATAATCGGTAATTTGCTGCATGTAACGCTATTCCAACCACATCTGCTTTTCCCCCATTTTGAAATGGACTTTACAGTGAAAACAGGTAGTGATTGGGACATATGAAAGTGTTAATACTGGTCCTGATGTACTTTTCATTTCATTTGGCCAGGTGCAGTCTGAGATCACCAGTCTTTTTGGGCCTGTACATGGAAAATTGGTAGCTTATTTGCTCTAAAAAAGCCTGAAGCCGGGTACACACTAGACGACATTTTAAACTAATTTTCCGGTAACGACCATTTGTTATGTAGAATTCGTAAAATCGTGTGCACCCACTACATCTCTAGCGATGCACGCTCCTGTGGATCTCTTATCAACATCCTCCGTCGTGTGTAGCCTAAGATGCAGACCAAAATGAAGCATGTAAATTCACCTCTGGTAATTAAGTCCCTGAACACTAAATCATTTTAAATGCAGAACAAATCCAGGCCAATACTACATTATAAAACATGTTTAGTACACATTACTTGTACGGTATCCGGTATATGACCAAGGATCATCAATTCTGTGGAAAATGTATACAACCGGAATTGCTTAAACAAATGTATAATGGTCTAAGGCAGTGATGGGGGTGATGGATTGCTATACCTAAAGTGTATTATGTTACTGTCACTGTTCTATTTGAATTTCTATTCATTGTTGTCTTTTCATTAATAAAGTCTGAACTGTGAAACTTCTCTGTCTGATGTGTCTAGTGTCGTTGCTAGCAGTGATGTAACAGCATGTAACAAGAAGCTTGGACTGAAATGTGACGTTCTTGAAAGAGTTTTCAGTGAATCATAATTGTAAATCACAGGTTCTCAAACTCGGTCCTCGGGGGCACACACAGTGCATGTTTTGCAGGTCTCCTCACAGAATCACAAGTGAAATAATTAGCTCCACCTGTGGACCTTTTAAAATGGGTCAGTGAGTAATTAATACACCTGTGCACTTGCTGGGTTACCTGCAAAATATGCACTGTGTGGGGTCCTGGGGACCGAGTTTGAGAAACCCTGTTGTAGATAATTTCAGGGGCTAAATTAAATGAAAAATCAGACCAGAAAATTTCTGAAGCAGCCCTAAATGGGGGTATAATCTGTAGAGGAAGGGGAAGGGGGGTCTGATGTTGTGTATATAAGGCATCTAGATGGGTCTAATGCTATATACTGTAAGAGGCATGTGAAAGAGTATGATCGCATATATTCAAAAAACTTTAAAAAGAGGCAGGGGGAGGGAACACCAACTCGAATCTTTGCTCCAGGTGATTGCCCCTGGGTTTAAATAGTGTTCAGGGGCGCTATGCAGATGTGCGGGGCAATGTATTCTGACTGTTCCGACAGCTGCAGGTGGCGATGCCCTATCTTAGGAACAGAGTTGTCCCTGGCTGAGGAGGGTGCCGGCTCCAAGCTGCATGTGTGATTTTGTGTGAGTAGTAAGATCCCGCAAATGTGCAGTGGAGGCGGCCAGGTAGGGAAACAGCGCATCAGCACTAAGCTGATGCACTGTGGTCTCAGACTGGCATCGCCAGAGGCTTCGGCAGACAAGATTTTTATACATCTTGTTGATGTCCCTTCCTGCTTTGCCTCGGTAATAATCCGTGCAGGGAATGCTGAGCATAAGAGAGGGCACATCTGCATGTGCCCAAAAAGGAGTGTGACTTTGTGACATGCCCCCCTTTTCATCACTCTAGGAGGCATGCCATACACCCATGTTTATGCTGGGCTGCCCCAAGTTCTCATCTCACTGTGAACAGATGCTATTCGTAGGGACGCCATCAAGGGGGGACTCTCGGGACTGTGATCCTGGGACCAGACAGAGAGGGGGCCTGACCCTGACTCCTATAATAAATAGAGCTAAAATTGCCATCTGTCTCACCTCCCGAACTCCGGAGGTTCTAACTACTTAAAAACTACAAGTCCCAATAGCCTCTTCTGTCCGGAGCAGGAGGAGGCCCCGTGTAAAATGGCTGAGAGATCTCCCTATGGCCACACCCCTTCTTTAATCTGAAGCTGAATTCAAGTCCACACTGCAGCCATTTTCTTATACCATTCCAGCTGCAGCAATATGTTCCCTGGCCATGTAGTGACTGTAGGTATGGCAGCTACTTTCCCCAGGTCTGAGCTTTGCCTTCTATCAATTCCACAAGGCAGCAGGAACAGAGGGCAGCCATTGCTGTGTCCGGCGGCAGGTAATTATATTATTTTCTCTGACGTCCTAGTGGATGCTGGGGACTCCGTCAGGACCATGGGGATTAGCGGCTCCGCAGGAGACAGGGCACAAAAATAAAGCTTTAGGATCAGGTGGTGTGCACTGGCTCCTCCCCCTATGACCCTCCTCCAAGCCTCAGTTAGGTTTTTGTGCCCGTCCGAGCAGGGTGCAATCTAGGTGGCTCTCCTAAAGAGCTGCTTAGAAAAAGTTTTTAGGTTTTTTATTTTACAGTGAGTCCTGCTGGCAACAGGCTCACTGCAACGAGGGACTTAGGGGAGAAGAAGTGAACTCACCTGCGTGCAGGATGGATTGGCTTCTTAGGCTACTGGACACCATTAGCTCCAGAGGGATCGAACACAGGCCCAGCCATGGAGTCCGGTCCCGGAGCCGCGCCGCCGACCCCCTTGCAGATGCCGAAAAGTGAAGAGGTCCAGAAACCGGCGGCAGAAGACTTTTCAGTCTTCATGAGGTAGCGCACAGCACTGCAGCTGTGCGCCATTGTTGTCACACACTTCACACCAGCGGTCACTGAGGGTGCAGGGCGCTGTGGGGGGCGCCCTGGGCAGCAATGAAATACCTATACTGGCTAAAAGATACATCACATATAGCCCCTGGGGCTATATGGATGTATTTAACCCCTGCCAGGTCTCAGAAAAACGGGAGAAGAAGCCCGCCGAAAAGGGGGCGGGGCCTATTCTCCTCAGCACACAGCGCCATTTTCCCTCACAGAAATGCTGGTGGGAAGGCTCCCAGGCTCTCCCCTGCACTGCACTACAGAAACAGGGTTAAAACAGAGAGGGGGGGCACTTATTTGGCGATATGATTATATATATTAAGATGCTATAAGGGAAAAACACTTATATAAAGGTTGTCCCTGTATAATTATAGCGTTTTGGTGTGTGCTGGCAAACTCTCCCTCTGTCTCTCCAAAGGGCTAGTGGGGTCCTGTCCTCTATCAGAGCATTCCCTGTGTGTGTGCTGTGTGTCGGTACGTGTGTGTCGACATGTATGAGGACGATGTTGGTGAGGAGGCGGAGCAATTGCCTGTAATGGTGATGTCACTCTCTAGGGAGTCGACACCGGAATGGATGGCTTATTTAAGGAATTACGTGATAATGTCAACACGCTGCAAGGTCGGTTGACGACATGAGACGGCCGGCAAACCAATTAGTACCTGTCCAGGCGTCTCAAACACCGTCAGGGGCATTAAAACGTCTTTTTACCTCAGTCGGTCGACACAGACACGGACACTGACTCCAGTGTCGACGGTGAAGAAACAAACGTATTTTTCTTTTAGGGCCACACGTTACTTGTTAAGGGCAATGAAGGAGGTGTTACATATTTCTGATACTACAAGTACCACAAAAAAGGGTATTTTGTGGAGTGTGAAAAAACTACCTGTAGTTTTTCCTGAATCAGATAAATTAAATGAAGTGTGTGATGATGCGTGGGTTTCCCCCGATAGAAAATTATTGGCGGTATACCCTTTCCCGCCAGAAGTTAGGGCGCGTTGGGAAACACCCCTTAGGGTGGATAAGGCGCTCACACGCTTATCAAAACAAGTGGCGGTACCGTCTCCAGATAGGGCCGCCCTCAAGGAGCCAGCTGATAGGAGGCTGGAAAATATCCTAAAAAGTATATACACACATACTGGTGTTATACTGCGACCAGCGATCGCCTCAGCCTGGATGTGCAGCGCTGGGGTGGCTTGGTCGGATTCCCTGACTGAAAATATTGATACCCTTGACAGGGACAGTATTTTATTGACTATAGAGCATTTAAAGGATGCATTTCTATATATGCGAGATGCACAGAGGGATATTTGCACTCTGGCATCAAGAGTAAGTGCGATGTCCATATCTGCCAGAAGTTGTTTATGGACACGACAGTGGTCAGGTGATGCAGATTCCAAACGGCACATGGAAGTATTGCCGTATAAAGGAGAAAAAGACAACGTCTTTTCAGCCTCAGTCCTTTCGTCCCCATAAGGGCAAGCGGTCAAAAGGCCAGTCATATCTGCCATGGGATAGAGGAAAGGGAAGAAGACTGCAGCAGGCAGCCCATTCCCAGGAACAGAAGCCCTCCACCGCTTCTGCCAAGTCCTCAGCATGACGCTGGGGCCGTACAAGCGGACTCAGGTGCGGTGGGGGGTCGTCTCAAGAGTTTCAGCACGCAGTGGGCTCACTCGCAAGTGGACCCCTGGATCCTACAAGTAGTATCCCAGGGGTACAGATTGGAAGTTCGAGACGTCTCCCCCTCGCAGGTTCCTGAAGTCTGCTTTACCAACGTCTCCCTCCGACAGGGAGGCAGTAGTGGAAACAATTCACAAGCTGTATTCCCAGCAGGTGATAATCAAAGTACCCCTCCTACAACAAGGAAAGGGGTATTATTCCACACTATATTGTGGTACTGAAGCCAGACGGCTCGGTGAGACCTATTCTAAATCTGAAATATTTGAACACTTACATAAAAAGGTTCAAATCAAGATGGAGTCACTCAGAGCAGTGATAGCGAACCAGGAAAAAGGGGACTATATGGTGTCCCGGGACAGATGCTTACCTCCATGTCCCAATTTGCCCTTCTCACCAAGGGTACCTCAGGTTCGTGGTACAGAACTGTCACTATCAGTTTCAGACGCTGCCGGTTGGATTGTCCACGGCACCCCGGGTCCTTACCAAGGTAATGGCCGAAATGATGATTCTTCTTCAAAGAAAATGGACGATCTCCTGATAAGGGCAAGGTCCAGAGAACAGTTGGAGGTCGGAGTAGCACTATCTCAAGTAGTTCTACGACAGCACGGGTGGATTCTAAATATTCCAAAACCGCAGCTGTTTCCGACGAC